>NC_141136.1:22230315-22534574 GCF_053477565.2 Lygodium microphyllum | reverse complement strand
GAAGAAGAAGAAGAAGAAGAGGGAGAGAGAGAAGGAGAAGAAGAGGAAGGGAGAGAGAGAAGGAGAAGAAGAAGAAGAAGAAGAAGAAGAGGAAGGGAGAGAAAGAAGGAGAAGAAGGGGAAGGGAGAGAAAGAAGGAGAAGAAGAGGGAGAGAGAGAAGGAGAAAGGAGGAGAAGAAGAGGAAGAGGAAGAGAGAGAAGAGAAGAAGAAGGAGAAGAAGAGGGAGAGAGAAGAGAAGAAGAAGAAGAAGAAGAAGAAGAGGAAGGGAGAGAAAGAAGAAGAGGAAGAGGAAGGGAGAGAAAGAAGGAGAAGAAGAGGGAGAGAGAGGAGGAGAAGCAGAGGAAGAGAGAAGAGAAGAAGAAGAAGAGACGAAGGGAGAGAAAGAAGGAGAAGAAGAGGGAGAGAGAGGAGAAGAAGAGAAGGAGAAGAAGAGAGAGAGAGGAGAAGAAGAAGAAGAAGAAGAGGGAGAGAGAGAAGGAGAAGAAGAGGAAGGGAGAGAGAGAAGGAGAAGAAGAAGAAGAAGAAGAAGAGGAAGGGACAGAAAGAAGCAGAAGAAGAGGGAGAGAGAGAAGGAGAAAGGAGGAGAAGAAGAGGAAGAGAGAGGAAAAGAAGAAGAAGAAGAGGGATAGAGAGAAGTGGAAGATAATTAGGGCAGGATATAGGGAGAGAGCGAGAGAGAAAGATAGAGGGAGAGAAGACTATGAGATGGAGAGGGTGAGATAGATGGAAAACAAATTGGGCAGAGGGTAAAAGAAGAAGAAGAGCTATGCATATTGAAGTCACATTGTTTGGCCTTAGATTCCTTGTGAACCCGCATACCACTTCCTTCCGCCAGGGCAAGTGTGGTCGATTTACCTCAAGGGTTGCAAGACTAGGAATGCACAAGAATGGCACCCAAGAGACAAGTTACAAGGAGCACAAGTGCTGAAGTTGCAAACGGAGCTAGGAACATATCCAATGCAAGTGGAGACATGAATACCACCAACCCTCCAGCAACTATAGCTCATATCCAGGTTGTACCAAGATTTAGATTCTTCTCACGCATCTTGAATTCTTAAATAGAGCTAGAATTGCATGTATTCACCATTAAAGGGCTTAGGATGGGTTGATCTTCTACCCTAAATAGCTAGCCATGATTAATAAAGGTCAAGGTGAAATCACTTAGATCATTTAAAGGATCTAGAAGGAAATTGTTAAATTGACCTTGTGAAGCCCTAACTCAAGGGGGAGAGCAAACTTTAGGGTAGTTGATTTATGCTAAGCATGTTGCTTGGAACTGTTGAAATGGTTTTAAGGAAGGTTGATCTTGTTAAAGATGGAAAAAAGTGTTTGCTAGGCAGAGTGGTTATTTGCTGGATTAGGAAAGGATGTTTTCCTAGTTAAAGGATGTTAGGATGGTTGTTTCAGCTTGATTGTTTCTGAAAGGATACTTAAGGATTGGTTGTGGTTTTGGATGAGTATCCAACTGATTACATTTTCTTGATGGGAACTGTAAGGATAAATTGCCATGGGAAAAAAAGGGATGTTTTCCCTAGTAAATGCTTTTGGGTTGGTTGCTTTAGTTGTGGATGATTTCCTAAAGGGATAATTAAGGAAGGATGGCACTAGCTACCCCGCGAATCACCAAACCCTAACCAAAGGGGTTATGAATATGCGCTGGGAATGTGGACCGAACCCACCGCGAGAGGTCTCTCCATGGAAATTACTTGGCGTAGGAGGACGCTTGGGTGCCAGGGGGGCTCTGGCCGTAAATCCCAATGCCTCCAAACCCTACACAAGTGTTCTACCTGACTCGAGATGGTGGGATCTCGAGGCCTTGATACTAGTTACAAGGCAGAATCTTGGTAGGATAAACCTTCGGGTTTTTATTACTGGGAGATGGAAGGATTTTTCTGCAGAGGCAGAAAGGGACACTTAATCCTCCTGTATGGGTGGGAGTTAAACATTAACTTGAAGATAAGTTAAGAAAGTGTTTGATCTTGTTTTATCTTGTCTTAGTGTCTCTGCCCTAAATTACGTAAAGGAACCTGTGATTAACAAGTTAATTAAGGAAGCTGCTTTTATTTGTCAAACATAATGTGGTAGAAAATTAGATAACTAAGACAACCCCCAAGGGAAGCGTGGTGGATGTGACCGTCAGGTCCATCCTACAACAGGGTGGTCTCGATTAGCCGAGAGCTTTCCTCAATGGAATTTATTTGATGCAAACGTTAGATAGATGAGGACCTTAGAACTTGTAAGTTAAAAACCTGATTTATATCGTTTTAGGGGATCGGAATGGGACTACGCCCTACGGGCAGAGAGGTCGAGCGATGCATCCCTCTTGTTTCCCATTCTCTTTGAACCAAGTGTGGTATGAGTCTGCTTTGGTCCAGTTGTATCTGCGCGAAGTGGAGCAGTTGTAGACCGATGCTAGAAGGCTGTGAGGAAGACTCGACTACTAGGAACTCGGACTATAGGTCGATCCTAGTGGGAGCGGCCGGATAAGTTCCGTTGCAAGGCAGACCCGAGAGACCCTAGTTGGAAAACCCTATGTCATTCCTTGGGAATGCCGAGCAGCATCTTCTAGATTTATCTCTCGATGGATTGTTAAGACGTGTCCCACAATTTGAGGGGCGGGCACGTTACAGTTGGTATCAGAGCGAAAACGTTAAAGGACTGAGTGCTGCATGAATAGAGTTGCGCAACAGATGCATGGTGGGTCTTAACCCACATGTCATAAGCCCCACTAGTGCTTGTCTTCCCTAGTTTCTTCTCAAGATGAGGACATCTTGATTCCTCTAAGGGGGAGAGGATGTAATATTCCCCCCCCGAGCCTTTCGCCCATAAGAACCCTCCCTTAAAGGTTTTTTTTTAATTTAAGGCAAATGTTTTGACTCTCCCTCTCTCTCCCCCTTCCGTGTGCATAGCAGGGAGAAAGAGAGAGAGACACAAAGAGAGAGAGATAGAGATAGAGGTAGAGAAGGGGGCATGTAGCCCCCCCAGATGGAGGGTGGTGCTGTCCCTCCCCCTCTCTATAAAGTCCCTTGTGGGCTGAGACATAGGGCGCTCCTGCTACTACTGCAGCGCTCCCCCCTATGACTGCAGCATGGCTTTCCCCCTCGTCATTCGAAACAACGCCCCCCGTTGTGGTCCAAACGGTGGCTCCTCTCCTCCTCGACATCAAAGCGTAGCCCCTCCCCCCCACTTGCAGCGGCACGCCCCTCATCCTGGGAACATAGTGCACCCCCTGGCCATGACGTCAGCATTCCCCCTTGTGATCAGAGAAAGAGAGAGTGAGAGAGAGAAGAAGGAGGAGGAGAAGAGGAAGAGGGAGAGAGAGAAGAGAAGAAGAAGGAGAAGAAAAGGGAGAGAGAAGAGAAGAAGAAGAAGAAGAAGAGGAAGGGAGAGAAAGAAGGAGAAGAAGAGGAAGGGAGAGAAAGAAGGAGAAGAAGAGGGAGAGAGAGGAGGAGAAGAAGTGGAAGAGAGAAGAGAAGAAGAAGCAGAAGAGGAAGAGGAAGGGAGAGAAAGAAGGAGAAGAAGAGGGAGAGAGAGGAGAAGAAGAAGGAGAAGAAGAGAAGGAGAAGAAAAGAGAGAGAGGAGAAGAAGAAGGAGAAGAAGAGAGAGAGAGAGGAGAAGAAGAAGAAGAATAAGAGGGAGAGAGAGAAGGAGAAGAAGAGGAAGGGAGATAGAGGAGGAGAAGAAGAAGAAAAAGAAGAGGAAGGGAGAGAAAGAAGGAGAAGAAGAGGAAGGGAGAGAAAGAAGGAGAAGAAGAGGGAGAGAGAGAAGGAGAAAGGAGGAGAAGAAGAGGAAGAGGGAGAGAGAGAAGAGAAGAAGAAGGAGAAGAAGAGGGAGAGAGAAGAGAAGAAGAAGAAGAAGAAGAAGAGGAAGGGAGAGAAAGAAGGAGAAGAAGAGGAAGGGAGAGAAAGAAGGAGAAGAAGAGGGAGAGAGAGGAGGAGAAGAAGAGGAAGAGAGAAGAGAAGAAGAAGAAGAAGAAGAAGAGGAAGGGAGAGAAAGAAGGAGAAGAAGAGGAAGGGAGAGAAAGAAGGAGAAGAAGAGGGAGAGAGAGGAGGAGAAGAAGAGGAAGAGAGAAGAGAAGAAGAAGAAGAAGAAGAAGAGGAAGGGAGAGAAAGAAGGAGAAGAAG
This sequence comes from Lygodium microphyllum, assembly GCF_053477565.2. Classification (NCBI taxonomy): domain Eukaryota; kingdom Viridiplantae; phylum Streptophyta; class Polypodiopsida; order Schizaeales; family Lygodiaceae; genus Lygodium; species Lygodium microphyllum. The sequence continues at coordinate 22,530,450 of NC_141136.1, read as the reverse complement.
AGGGAGAGAGAGGAGAAGAAGAAGGAGAAGAAGAGAGAGAGAGGAGGATAAGAGAAGGAGAAGTAGAGAGAGAGAGGAGAAGAAGAAGAAGAAACCTTTAAAAAAAATCCTTTCATAGGGTATTCGATGTTGCTAGACCTGTATATCATTAGATTACTCATTGGAGCCTTTAGATTACCATGTGCTCTATGTACACCTAGTGTCTTGATGGAGGAAATACCAAGCTTATCATGTAAACTCTTTGAACCACTAGAATCTTCATCAAATTTCAAATGAGTAGTAGATGCATTATTACCATCCAACACTTTCAACTTATCTTTTTTTAAAACTTTCAATACTTGTAGATGCACTTGAAAATGTGGGGTTACTCCTTAGTCTCCTAAACCAAGGGTTAATTGTAGATGTAGTACTAGACAATGTTTTTAGTCCACTAATACTCCGTGATTCTTGCTTCTCTTTTTGTAGATAGCTATCATGATCATCATCATTATTACCCAATGCATCACTACTAGATGCATACCAATTGCTCATTTGATAAAAAATAACATCTCTATCTCACTCTAAACTCATCTATAACAAGATTATAACAATGATAACATTTCTCCTCTAAACAATATCCAATGAAAATACACTTTTTAGTGTTTGGATCAAGATTCTTTTTTAGCTCATTTGGCACATAAACATACGTAATACAACCAAACACTTTCAAGTGTAACACATCCAGCTTTCTACCTGTAAAGTATTCTTTGGGGTCATCCCATGATTTGTAGTTGTGGGAGTTTTGTTAATAATATAAACAGTAGTATGAACAACTTTAGACCCAAAGTATTTTGGAATATTATTTTTAGCCCCATCAATGCTGGTGCAACTTCTACAATAAGGCTATTTTCTCTTTTTGCAATCCCATTTTGTTGTCGAGTGCACCTTCAAGTAAACTTTCTCTTTATCCCATGAGATCTCAAAAAGTTACCAAACTCATTTGAGAGGTACTTTACCCCTCCATCTAACCTCAAGTACTTTCAAACCTATTTTTATTTCAATCGCACCCTCGAAAGTTGTGAAGTACTCAAATGCATCACTCTTTTTCTTCATGAAATATATCCACATTTTCCTTGAACAATTATCAATAAATGTGACAAAATATTTACTACCACCAAGAGATATATTTAGTGTATGCCCCCAAACATATGTATACACAACATCAAGTATGTTTCTTCTCACATCTTAATCATGTAAAAAAGATTGTCTTGCTTGCTTACCAAACTAACATACTTCACATACTTTATGAAAATTTGCAACTCTAAAAGCAAACAACCTTGTATCAATCCTTTAGAGTGCATTAATTTCAACCTTTGCACATTTGCATGTCCAACACTCTGATGAGTGAGATATTTGAAAAAATACTAATCATCTTGATGGTATTTAAGATGTAAGAGGGTTATGTCAATTATCATGCATTAATAAAGAAAATGTCTATTTGCCTTCATAGCTCCCATGGCTTTGTTCCTCTTCTTTCTCTCTTTTTCCCTCTCTTTCTATCTTTTTGTCTCTTCTTATAGTCTTTCTCTTTCCTTGTCACTCTCTTTCTCTCTCTTCTACTCTTTCTTCTCTCTCTTCATCTTGTTAGGTTTCCTTTATTATGATTGGTATCAAAGCATCATTTTTTTATCATTCTTCTCTTTCTCTTTCCTTTAGATTTAGTTCTTTTCAAATAATTTGAAATCCTAGTTACTTAGGTCATCTCATAGTTCTAGGTACGATAAAAAAGGACCACAATTAGTTTTAGCTTTTTGGAGCAAGCTAGAGGTATGGCTCAAAACTCAAATAGATTTGGACTTAAAATGACTAACTTAGTAGGACTTCACTCCTTTTCATGCAATTTCTAGGGGTTGTAACACCAAAATTGGAGACACAAAAGTTAGAAGAGGGCAAAAATCGTAGTTAATTTTTGTCTCAATCCCCTTCTCTCTCTTTTCTTGCAAGTTGCCATGGGTGTGAGCCACAAGAACCTTTGAGATCTCTTCTCAACTGCCTCTAAGAATTTAGCCACCACTCACACTTGACCTTGGACATCTCAAGCAACCTATAGAATATCCCATTGTAAGTGAGGCCAATAGTGGGCCCCCAAGGAGAAGCTAGTGATTTTCAATGCATTTTTTGCTGGTTGCTCCTACTTGCCTCAGCCCTCCTACTACCCTCTTGCAACCCACTGAAGCTCTTGGCCACCGTTGGGCACTCCTTCAGCACTCTTTTCCTTTCCCTCCTGGCATTCCTTGCCTTACACAAAACCCTAGAAGATGGATAGCTAATAGTTTGGACAACCATGGCATCTTCCCTCCTATAACTCAAGCTTTCTTGAAGAATCTTCAATTTCTTGCCCCACGAGCCATTGATAGCATCTCAAGACACTTCACCTTGAAGATTTCAAAGGATTGAATACCTTCTTCCATCCATGAGCTGAATTAGAGAAGAAGCATGGGTTCTTGATTTGAGAAACCTCCCACCACTCCTTCAAGCATGGCTGAGGTATGTCTCATAGTCCTTGACTTCTCTCTTTATCCATTTGTTGAGTTTCATCCTCTTCTTTTAGAGAGATTAGAGAATCAGCCCTCTCTTGGCATTGATGGAATCATGGGAATGCGTTGGTTCACTTCTTCTACTCAATCATTTATGTGGAATGCATTCATGTCTTGGTTTGATTAATCCCTCTGTTTACCTGAGCATCACACCCCTAACCATAACCATATTTTTTGTTGTAAATTTGAAGTAATCCCAAAATTTTTGTAAAAGGGGCGAGTTTAGAAATCGGCGAGTTACCGAATTGCAAAGGTAGCACCCTTTCCTATCAAAATTTCTATTATACCCTTGCATCTCATCAAAGCTAAAATTATATTTTAAAATATGCATTTCATGCTAGTTGATTAGCTTATAATGCTCTTGCCATGTCTCTTCCAGCTAATGTAATCAAGGCTGATGCCATGTGAGATGGTATAATAATAGTGCGATGACCCCTCCCTTACCATTAACGACCCTGAAGCGGTGCATAACCTGGCTCAAGGAGGAACTTTGCACACCCCTTGAGTCTTGGATCCCAAGAACTTATTTGAAAGTGTAGGTCCAACCCACCTGGACCGAGAATAACATTGGAAATGTATAGGGGATGTATGTCACATATGTATTGGCAGTGAATTGAATGTATGCTTTTTGGGACTCTTGTTGAGTCTACCATATCATTGTAGGTAGTCATAGGCCATGTATGGATAGTATGGTGTGCTTGGGAGGTTATGTGTATTCTACAATTAGTTGTCTAAGGCTTTTGCATCATAACAAGATCAAATAGTGTTGATTTGGACCAAGACAGGTAGTAAGGCAGGGTGTAGTCATTCTAAGACTGCTCTAAAAAACTTATAAGAGAAAAAAGGTATTGGAGGATTGAGTTAAAATCACATAGCTCATTTCAAAGAGAGCTTACTCCTCTTCAACTAGTGCTAGAAATCTCCCCAATCAGAGCTCTTATTGGAGGGTTATAACCACTGGTGTGCAGTGAACCTGTGGGACAGGTTGCAGTCCCCTTCTATACAGTCACAAAAAGTTGTTTATGACCAATTCTAAATATCTTTTGTCATAAATTTTTTTGCATTAGCTTGTAGAGAAAACTGTCCCTTTATTTTGAATCATAAATTTTCTTAATGGAGCTCCCTGGCTAAAGATATCTCATATTTTGTGCCAAAGGGCCTGTTTGGACAACACTCAATATGGGAGGATGATAGAAAGGCAAAGAAAAGGATGAGGAGGATATTCAATGTGAAATCAAGGATTCATAGGCATGAATGAATGACCCTAGCTCTACCAAGAGGACCATGAGGAGATGGTGAATAAATACCCCTTAAATTGGATTGTTACTCTATGCTAAATAACACATTCTACCAACGTGAGAATCATCACGTTGAGAGACATAGAGAGATGATGGCCACATGACTAGGCTGCTGGAGAAAGTGACCACTTGTCTCAACATAGGCAGCCCCGTCGATGCAAGAAAAGGAGCATTTATCCAATCTTGATGCCAACTGGCCCTCTCCTTCTCGAAGACCGTGCATGGCCATCAAGGCGTCATTGGGATACGAGGTGTTCCTTTCAGCACCTATGAGATGGGTGATCCCTCAACAAGGCATGATTAGCCCATCCCCCCATTGCCAATCCATCCACCTCTTCCTCAAAATAGTGTGTCATTAGAAATGGCAGCTACATGTGTACCCAAAATCACGGACAACCCACTCCATAAGGTAGTTATGGACAACACAGCATGCATGGCACTCATGGGTAGCATGCACATGGTACTTATGGGCAGAAAGGCCCTAACATTCAATTTGGACAACAAAAGATATATGGGAAACATGCCCCACATGGCAAAAATGGGTAGCAAGGCCCTTATGGACAATGTGGCCAACATGGCCCTTATGGATAGCATATGCATGGGCAGCATGGACCACATAGAATGTACAAGCACTAAGGCACTAATGAGTTGCATGAAAAATATTTTTTACAAAGTTTAATGAACCATCCCCATCCCCGAATGACTTGGAAGAGTTGACCTCTAAGCTAGAGGCTTATTTTCACATCTATCCATGCATCAATGAGGAAAATATAATTTTTTCCTCTCTTCATGTAGAGAGCTCTTCCCATATGTGGTGGTGTTACATACAAAGGAAAAATCAGCAATTTCGTGATTGGGATGACTTTAAGACTCACACGATGTATGCCTTAGAAGATCATGAATATGAGGATGAGGATCCAAATGCTTTGTCTCATATGCCCCATGCTAAAAATATTGATCATGAGGAGGATCTTGACCATGATAAATTCTTTGACTCCTTAGATGGCTTTCTCTTCGACCCCGGTGGTTGTCTTCCTCATGAGATAGATATTACTTTCAATTGCTCCATGTCTATGGATGCATGATGGGCTCTAGAAGCCCAAGCACACTACGCGTACAAGGAAACATAAATGAGAAGCATGTATTTTTTCTTGTTGATAGTGGCAGCATGCATAGCTTTGTAAACAAATCATCCCTTGATCATTTGAGATTCTTTCCCACAAAATTACAACAACCCCTTAAGGTGTAGGTGGCTAATGGCAATGAGGAAACTCACACTCACATATGCTCCAAGATACCACTCAACTTGGCTACAAATTATGAGGCAATTGTGGACTTGATTACACTTGATATGGGTCCCGTTGTTGTTGTCTTGGGCTACGACTAGCTGAAACACTTGGAAAAAATTGCCATGGATTTCTCTTAGATCTGCAAATGGAATTTGTGATGCATGGAAAGCTTGTACACTTAGAGGGAGTAAGGGATAATTAAGATTTTCAATTGATTATAGCAAAGAAATTGAAATGGGAGTTTAAGAGTTGCTCACAAATCTTTGTTTTGCATTTAAACAATGATGTTTTCAATCAATCCACTAAATTGACCAAGGATGCACCCTTGAGAGATCTTTTGGATGAATATAAGGATCTCTTTTAGCCACCTATAGCTTTCTCCCAAAAAAAAGAAAGTGGATCATCCTTTTGACTTAAAATCCCACTTGAAACTAGTCAATAAGACGCCTTATAGACTCTCTAATTGTGAGCATGAGGCAATTTCTAGCCAAGTTAAAGAGATCATTGAAATGGGGTTTATCAAGCCTAGATCCTCCCCCTATGCATCTCTTGAAGAAGGATGGCTTATTCAAGATGTGTATCGATCAACATAACCTTAATAAGATTATAGTAAAGAATAAGTACCCCATACATAGAATTGATGACTTGCTAGATGAGCTCAAGGAAGCCTACTACTTCACTAAGACAAACTTGAGGTCTAGCTATCATCAAACATGCATGAAGTTGGGTGATAAAATCAAAACAATATTCAGGACTGATTGAGGGTTGTATCACTTTCTTGTCATGCTATTTGGGCTAACAAATGCCCATACCACTTTTTAGAGTCTTGTGAATAAGATCTTGTGTCCCTTCCTTTTTCAATTTGTGCTTCACTTTTTCGATGACATACTCATCTACTATAGGACATTGAGAGAGCACCTACAACATGTATGGCTTGTATTTTATGTATTATGGGAGCATCCATTGTTTGCCAAGGAAAGAAAATGTATTTTTATGCAGACTAAGGTTGAGTATTTGGGGCATATTGTGAGTGAGAAAAAGGGGATCCAAGCTAACCCGAAGAAGGTGCATTGTGTTTGGAATTGGCTCATCTTGTGTTATACAATCTCTTTATGTACCTTGTTTAGATCCACTCTAATTCCTTGCTCTCCCACAATATGTGAGAGCTGATTTTTGAAGCCGTTTTTAGAGTGTAAAAGGACCCCAAGAGTATAAAAGAGAAAATTTTCATGGAAAATAAAATGGTTGCAGATCAAGAAGCTGAAGTTTTCCTAGATGCATTTCAACATTGTGAATTCATTGCGAGTTTCTGTTTGTCAATTAGAGTCTATTTGACCACCTATTTAGTCTTCACAAGGTTCAGCATTATGAAGTAGCTACTAGATCTGGAAGTTGAAAAGCATGTGATGGAGGCTATCTTGATAGATTTCAACTCCACGAAGTAAGTTGTCCAATTAGATTACTATTCCAAGCTCGTTTGCCCCTCCATTTAGGCCAAAACCACTCGTAGACAAGTATGAACATGCAAAAATGAACCAGTTATTTTAATGATTTGAGTTAATGACTAATTAGAAGGGCTAAAAGCTCATTTTTCTTCACGAGACAAGGGATGCAAAAATTTTTGCACCCCCTCAAATCCATCAATTTCAACATTTGGCAACTGGGGGAGAAATGGGAAATGCTTAGATGAATGTGATCTATAATTTTTTTGCTCTGTGTCACCTATAACTATGCAAGAAATGATGGAAAAAACAAAAATTTGTAGATTTTGTCTCTCTCTCCTCCTCTCTCCTCTATGCACGTAGTTCCCATGGCTATTATATGTGAGAGAGGGTGTGGGCTGAAGTGATAGATTTTGGACATGTGATGATGCTCAAGCATTGTACATTGTAAATCAAAGATTGAGGATGCGTCAACAACCATGGAAGAGTGTTAGTGACTTCTTGACTTTGAGATGCATATGGACTCATATGGAATTAATCACGTAAGTGCTCATTTTTGACATTTTATGATGATTCTTTCGTGTATATTATGGAAACTGGTCTAAAATATTTGAATATGTTTTTCATTGCTAGAAATATCAGAATTCTCAATTGGTTCTTGTTGTTCAAATAATAAAAATAAAAATCGAGAAAACCTATAATGTAAGAATTGTAGAATTTTTGAAAAATTAAGGATTTTATGAGTACTTATGGTTCTTTTGGTGTTCACATGGGGTCATATGGACTATAATGCTGGTTCTTGGTTTATGCAAGCTCTACATGTCTCAAAATAAGAAAACCCAATAATAAAAAATAAGATAAATAAAGAAGAAATAAAAAATATGAAAAAATAGATTTTATGCACGAAAAAATAGCTTTTTGTTTAATATATTCGTGAATATATACTAAGGCTAGGGCATTAGGTCTAGTCTTAGTTTATCTGCATTCTTTATATTGAAGTGTATCTTTATCACTTTTTATTTACGAAAAACACATAAAGATACTCTTTACACCTACCAATGATTGCAAAATCATAAATGATAGGGGGAACGACGGTAGAAAGATGAATATCATGTGGAATACTGATTTTATGCATATCTTGACATATAGGATTTGCTCGTTTTATGTCCAAGAAAGGAAATAGCACGAATTACTTTAGTATTGCCTTAGAAACAACACATTGTGTTAGGGTGAAATCATAAAAAGAATTATTTTGCATATCCAAACTGATTGATTTATGAGTTTCTTATTTGTGCACTTTATAGGTCTAGATAATTGTTTCCTTTGGGGAACCGTTGTGGTAAGGATTGAATTATCTCTTGGAAAATTTCATTAAAAGAGAGGACTATATTTCGTATATGCATTAAATTGAAATAGTGCATCCTCATCAAGCTAAACCCTTAGGATGTAAGAGAACTGCAATGGGCCCACAGCAATGCATTGGGGGATGCTCCCTGTGTATGTGATACAAGGTGCTAGACATCATTATGTTTGGATAATCCAATTGCTTGGAGTCACAAAGGGCAACACATTGGACTATGCTTTAGAAATAATATCTACAAACTCATTTTTTGGTTAAATCAGTTCATAGTGTCTTGGTTGCAAGGCCATGGGATTGTTTAGGTGAGTTTACGAGGCCCGCGAGACTAGAGCCCTAGAGCCAATATCAGGCCCATTTTCAATCCCAAAAAGTGGTGCATTTGCCAAGAGCCGCTACTAAAAGTAGCGAATTTTGAATCTTGGTTAATTAGGGACTAGTCAGTTAGTTTATGTCAAAGAGCACCAAGATTGACCCATTATTTCTCGATAAACACCATCAAACCAAGATCCAAAAACAAGAAAGAGCCAAAAGGGCTGAACAAGAGGCTGAAATAATTAGGAGGTATTTTTCTCAACCTAGCACCCCAATAACCCTATGAGGAAGCAGTCTTTGTAATGGGCCATAGGAACCCTCCCCTAAAGATTTTTAAGAAAATGAAAATTTTTATTATCTCCCTAGTTCAAATTTTTTTACTTCCCCCCCTCTCTCCCCACCAATAGCAGTCAGGGGAGGGGGAGAGAGAGTGGGAGTGGTGGATGATGGGGGGGGAGGCATGCAACCTCTAGGTGGAGGGTGTCCATGCCACCTATCTCCTCCCCTCCCCTATAAGGAGACAGAGGCTACGCCCCATTTCACGCCGCTATTGTTGTATCACCCCGGCCGTCCAAACGGTGTTCTTCCCCCCCTGTGACCTACTGCAACGTCAGGCTGTTGGTCCGGCGGCTAGCTGCTCCGCCACCCAGCTTCCCACGTGTCACCTCCCCTCGTCAACATTGCGCGGGCCATCTGGGGCCTTCGATCCTAGTCAACCCTCCCCCAATTACAAAATGCCATGGGCCCTCCTTGGGCCCCCAAACAAGTAACCTTTCTGGGCCCCCAAACAAGTCGCCTTTTCCCCCCTGGTTGCTTCCTGCCGAGGGGAGAAAAGAAAGAAGGAGAGGCTAAGAAGGAGAGGGTGCGGGAAGAGAAAGGAGGGAGAGAGAGAGAAGAGGAGGAAGATGTAAAGAGAAGGTTGAGGTGAGAAGAAGAAGGAATGGGAGAGAGAAGGGAAGAGGGAGAGAGAAGGAGAAGGTGAGAAGAAGAAGGAGTGGGTGAGAGAAGGGAAGAAGAGGGAGAGAAGGAGAAGCAGAGAGGAAAAGAAGGAGTGGGAGAGAGAAGTAGAGGGAGAGAAGTAGGACAAGAGAAGGAGGAGAAGGAGAGGAGAAGAAGGAGTGGTAGAAAAAAAGGGAAGTAGTGGGAGAAAAGAAAGGAGGGAGAGAGAGAAGAGGAGGAAGAGAGGGAGAGAAGGAGAAGGAGAGAAGAGAAAGAAGGAAGAGAGAGAAGAGGAGGAAGAGAGGGAGAGAAGGAGAAGGAGAGAAGAGAAAGAAGGAAGAGAGAGAAGAGGAGGAAGAGGAAGAAGAGAAGGAGAAGGAGGAAAGAAGAAGGAGTGGTAGAGAAAAGGGAAGTAGTGGGAGAGAAGGAGTGAGGAGATAGAAAAAGAAGGAGTGAGAAAGAGAAGAGAAGAAGGGGAGAGTAGTAGAAGAAGAGAAGAAGAAGAGAAGGAGAGAGAGAGAGTAGAGAAATAAGAGAGAAGGAAAAGAGGGAGAAGGAGAGAGATTAGAGAAATAAGAGAGAAGGAAAAGAAGAGGAGAGAGAGAGAGAGTAGAGGAAAGGAGAAGAAGGGAAGGAGAGGGAGAGAGAGTAGGAGAGTAAGAAAAAAAAAAGAAGAAGAAGAGAGGGAGAAAGAAAGAAGGAGGAGAGGAGAAAAAGAAGAAGAAGAGAGAGAAAGAGAGTAACTGCCACAAGTCACCCAAACCACTCTCTCGGCAACGAACCCCATCCAGCGGTCTTTCCCAATCGAATGTGTCAAACCGAAACCGTCGGACTACCCAATCTCCGCGAGGTGAATGGCTCCTAAGAAGAAAGTCACGGGAAGTGTAGGCGTCCAAGCCACCGGTAATGCTGGAGGGGTGAGCGGAATGACCAACACAGCACACACGAATCAAGCCCAGGTTCCAAGCCTTAAAATTAATTAATTAATATTACTCATGGAAGAGATGAAGTGGTTTGTGCATGGAACAAGAACGATTCTTAGGGTTTTGTTTACTCTAAGAACTAAGTTGCATGCACGAACGGAAGAGTTTGGAATTCACATAAAATGATAAGGTTATCGCCTTATCTCACATGAAATGAAAGCTTTTACTCAGATAAAATGATAGGATTATCACCTTACTTCACATAAAATGATAGCTTTTTAACCAGTTCAGTGCATGAATAGTCATTTGGAATTCACATTTCACAATCATGGTTAAAAGAAACACATGAAATGTTAATTTTTGTTTATGAGATGCACTTGCATCGTTAGACAAAACCCTAGACTTTCATAGATGCAAGTTGCATGTGTTCCGGTGCATTAGAAATAAGTATTCATTGCCAGGAATAAAGAGAGATAAAGTCGTTTAGGAGGTACAACTATACTAAACGCACAATGTGCACGATGGTTAAGGTTGATTGGGAAATCCTGCATAGAATAGCACTAAGAAAATTGGAAGGAACACGTGCATCTAGATTGCATCTTGAAAGTCTAAATGAAAAATCATGTGTTGCCAATTTGTGTGAGGTTGGTTGGAATTAGAGATTAAAAGACCCTTGGTTGGGCTACGAATGAGGCATGTCCGTTGCCTTGACTGACCAGCTAATGTTTGAGTTAGGGACTAAGATACCCTACGGTAAAACCCAAGGGAAAAGGGCAAGTATAAGTCAACTTACCAAGACCATTTGCTTGCGTATCTTGTTCGAAATTATTGGGATCTCGCCAAGTCATGAAAAGACCCAAGATCGGGTGCTGGAAGCATCCGGGAAAAAAAGAGTCACAACCTTAGCAGTCGGTCGCACAAGCGACCTCCAAAATGTTTGTGCTTGTACTTAGGTGCATTATTTGATCTCTTTGCTCAAGGAACTAATTCAAGGAAAAAACTTAATGCTTTAGGTTGAAAGCCTTGAGGGAGAGGCAGGAACAATTACCGTCGACTGTCTGCCTGGCCCTATCTAGGGGGGTTGTTAGCCGCATCAGGTATATGGACCTAACCTGTTGTGCAAGAGGTCTCTCCATGGGTATTGCTTGGAGCGGGAGGACTCTTGGGTACCAGGGGAGGCTGTGGCTGTAAATCCCTTGCCTCTGGATCCCACACAAGAGGCCGACGTGACTCGAGATGGGATCTCGAGGCCCCGTGTACTAGTCTATGGACGGAACTTGGAACAACGATCCTGTAGATTGCTGGGATGGCCTTCGGGCATGATATTGGATGTAATCTAGAATTATGTTAAATAAAGAACAGATGCTTGAGAAAAAGGAACTTGCTTGACATTGTTTTTGTGTCAGTGCCTAAGTTACGTGAAGGAACCCGTGATTAATTTGTTTAATTAAGGGAGCTGATTTTGCATGTTAAAACGTAATGTGTTAGGTAACTAGATAACTAAAGCAAACTGAGGAAAGTGCGGTGGACGTGACTTAGGTCTGTCCTACGGAAGGGTGGTTCCGGTTAGCTGGGAACTTTTCTCAAATGATGAGATAATAAGACAATGAAGACCTAGTATCAGTAGATGTAGAATTTTCAGTTTATTCTATTTTAAGGGGAAAGGAATGGGACTATGCCGTTTGGTAGAGAGGTTGAGCTTCGCATCCCATTCTCCATGAAACAAGTGCAGCATGAATCTGTGTTGACCCTGTTGTTCCTACACAAAGTGGTACAACTGGAGCTTGATGCTAGCTCCTTCCTAGAGACTTTCCTGATAGGAAAGGAGTCTAGACCTCAGTTCGATCCCAAGTGGGAGCGGATGGACAATTCCAGTCGTGGGGCAGACTCGGAAAGACCTAGATTGCAAAACCTGTGTCATTTCTTGTGAGTGCCAGGTGGAGCCTTCTAGACCCTCCTCCCAATGGGCTACTAAGACATGTCCCACAAGCGGACAAACGGGTACGTTACAGTCTTAGCGAGCCTAACATAAACTATCCATTAGGAGGAAGCTCTAGTATTCCCCTTCCCCTAGAAAGTCAACCCACTTCAAGTGGAATTGTACCTACATCGTTACATACTCCTACAACAAATCCGACTGTCGTTATGATGCAACCTATTGCAATTCCTATAGGAATGGTGGATTTTCTAGCTTTAAGACTCCCCCTATTTTTGCACAAGTGAGTTTGTGAAGTTCATGTTTACTTTTCAAATTTAGGACGAGGGACATCTTATGATATTATTTAACATGACCCTAAAAAGGAGGGTTACAATGTGGTACCATGGTTTAGAAGCAGGTTCCAAAACCATAAAGGATCTATTATTTGCACTCTTTCAAAGAGAATTTATCCTTGAGAGAGGTGGTCAATATTGGCTACATTTCTAAATGTGACACATCAAGAACCCCATGAAAATTCCCGAGCATATGCCAAGAAGATGAAAGAGGTATTTTGCAGGTTGCAAGCCTCTATCCCTATTCCACCTCTTGTTCAATTGCAATACTTCTTGCATAGATTGGACTTCAATATCCAAGTGTAGTTGAGTAGTGTCCCTCTACCAGATATAGATATTGCTATAAGCTAACTAGAGGAATTAGAGTCCTACTTACAAGTGGCCTACGCATCAAGGGAAAATTTAAATTCAAGCCTTAGTCCCAGAATTAATCTAGGATTGGTTAGTGGAGATCTATGTGCGATCAACACTTCTACAATAAACCCAAATGGTAGAGAAAACATGATGCAGAATTTGCCACTCTTGCCAACTCCTCTAAATATCATTAAGCCAGTAATGAGTCAAAGATCTCCTTTTGTAAATCAAGGGTGAGTACTATAGGTAGCAACCCCTTTGCAAGTTGTGCAAAACCTAGTGAGAGGGTAACTCTCCTGAAGCTACTGGTTATAGATCCTCTACATCAAACATTGTAGAGGAAGTAAAAAATATGATAAAACATTATATGGATATGATCACTAAGCAATACCAACATATCGTTGTAGATGTGAATTTCTTAAAGCATCAACAAAATGTGATGCATATAAGAAAGTCTAATGATGGGACCCCATCATGATTCAATTATAAGTGGTGTGGTGGGCAGTATTTCCCTCATAATTTTCCTAATGTCCAATGCGATATATGTAGAAAGTCTGGTCACTTAGCCACCACTGGTTGGAGTAGGGTTAGCTCTCTCTAGCAAGGTAGTCAACAACCTGGGCCTATGAATTCTCATGCAAATAATGAGGATACTAAAGGAGAGGGGCCTAACCAAGTTTTGCAAAGGGGTAAAGTCACACTTAACAAAATTCCCAGTGGGGTAAGTTTACTTGAAACTCTACCAATCAGTGAGAGTTTATGTCCTAACAATGTTAGGGTAGTAGCTAGATGTCAAAAACTAAAAGATGCTTAGAAAGATGATCCTAGCATAAGCAAAGTTAACCTTAAACCTAGCAAGGATGACAAGAAGGTGCTGGATGCCCAACTACGGCCTCTTAAAAATGATGTTATTTTAGAGGATCTTATGGTCAAAAGAAAATGGAAATCGAAAGAAAAGGAGGATACTAAGATTGTCAAGAAGCAAAAAGAGTGCTTGGTGTGGAAATAAAAGAGAGTAGTGGTAAACTTCCGTTAGTTTGACCTAGAAAATACATTATGTGAAGTCAAATCATATGTGAATCTACTACGACTAATTTAATTTTCATCCATCACTCAAGTGGGTAGTGAATGGTGGGATCATGTAGAGAAGAACTCTCCTAGGGTGCATGCTTATGTCGATGGAATCTTGATAGATAATGTAGTGGTGGATCTGGGCTCATTCATAAACATTATGAATATGGATTTGTTAGAAAGGCTAGATTTACAAACTCAAAAAGATATCACGATGATTTTAAAAATGGCGGATGACAGTCTAAGTGTAGAGGCAAGAGCTCACGCTCAACCACGAAGACCCACAGACCTCTTATTGTTTCAAGAATTTCAAGTGAACACATATGGCTATCTCTCACCTAGCCAATGCACCTTCAATCCTACCAGGGTGTAATGAGCTTACCTTGATGCCCAAATGAGTTGCCTCCTCCCTCAAGCACACCAATAAATCTATGATTCGTGAGGTGATGCAAGCTCAAGAAACATCAAGCCTCCACCTTCGAGCTCCATCCTCCGTAGCCGAGTGCAAGACAAGAGAAGAGAAGAGAAGATAAGAAGAGAGGAGATGATGGAGAGCTTCTTCTCCTTGATCCCTCATCCTCACACACTCACTCCCTCACACTTTCACACTCCCTCTCTCAAGTACACATAAGCAAGCAAGAAGGAGAGAATAAGTAAAGAAGATGATTCCACTTTGCCACACACCAAAGAATGAGCTCCTCATTCACTTTTAAACTTTATATACGAACCCTAACCCTAATTCCATTTGGGAGGTCGTCCCCTTATCCCCTTTTTTACACGATCCTGGCCTAGGCCCTCTTTCCCATTGTCCTCATATCTTCCTAGCTTCCTTCCTACTGCCCATCTACCTTTACAATTTGTAGAGGAGGGAGCCTGGAGCTCTTTTACAAAAAATTTTAGGAGCACCTTGCATTTAAAAATGCGCTTTTTCCTTTGACTTAGTTTTTGAGGCCGCCCTTGCGCTTTTGGTCGTTTCCCTTTTTTGTGCTTCTTTCGTTGTGTCCAATTTCCTTCTGTGCCGCCTCTTTTAGCTCTCGACATGCGCTTCTCCACTTTTTTCTTATTCTGAGGTAAACATTAGCCCCCTCCTAGATAAATGCTAGTCCCATGGCACTCTTTGTCATAGGTAGCTAGCTTTGGCATGCACCAAAGACATGGGTGGAAGGGATTGATGCGGTTTTCCATGGAGGAGTTTTGGTAGTGGTGTGGATGAAGGTCATTGGTGGCACTTTGTTGGCATGTTTGGATGGTGATAGAGTTGTTGTTGTTGGTGATAGGGTTGTTCTTTATCAGGAGTTGCACTCATGGCTAGCATAGGTGTTGGTGTTTTAGGGATTCTACACATGAGGATTCTTTGGTGGGCTTGCATGATGATAAAGGACAAGAGTTTAGAGTTGAGTGTTGATGAAGAAATAATGGTATTTTTGCTAAAGTCTTCAATACCTGCAATTGAAAACCTCTCATATGGTCTCTCCCTAGGGACTAGTGCTAGTTTTCTTATTGTACACAAGATGTAGTTTGATGAGTTTGGGAGACAGGTCAAACTCTAAGCAAGCTAAGAGTATTGTCCTGCACTTGAGGACCCAAACTATGCATAGATTGTGGTGCAGATACTATAAGAGTGCATGTGTATACATAGATATTACGTAGTTAGTTGGTCTAGTTTCTCGTAGCAATGTGTGGATGAAGAGAGGGTTCAATGGCATGGAAAAATTGTTGATGTTGAAGAGAAGTACACTTGAAGGCTTCTTGAGACATCATTTTTTATATTGACAACACAATGTAGCATAATTGAGGTCATTGACGCCTTGGATTTTGGTAGCTAGTGGCTACTTGTAGTGTTTAAATAGTACAATGTACTTTCCATGGTCTTTGTGCCTTGCTTACCACTATTGATTGTGATGGCACTGAGATGGAGTGTGAAAAAGAATTGTGCAAATGGTTCACGGTAACAGGTCAAACCATAGGTGCAACGAGCTCCCTAGGTATGTCCTACCCTTGATGTGCCTTGAACAATTGTGGGAGATGTATAAAGGGTGAGGGGACTAGGGAGGGACTAGGGACAGAGCTAGCCGATGAAGGTCCATGGATGTACCTAATTTGAGGACCCCTAGGTGTTGTGTTGTGATCATGGGTACCTATTTTTGTTTTGTTTTCTCTTTTTTGGGGGGGAATAAAATAAATACAATCAATGTAATACGTTGAGGCTATCAACCTTTCATTTGGATTGAGAAATGTTGAGTTCAAAAGGCTGTGAAAAATGGATATTACAAAGATGATTGTGTTATTAGCCTTGATGTTGGAGGAATACTTGTTGAGATGAAGAGATACACTTGAGATTTTGCAAACCTCTTTGTAACATGTGAGGCATCAGACCAATTGAGATAGCAACTGGAGTGAGCTGTGCATGGACAAGGGACAGAGCATCTAGCAAATTAAATCCTGGTTGATGAATAGTTGTCATTATTGAGAGCATGGCTCCTACTCATATGTAGAGTTTGGCCAGGAGAGAGAGAGAAACCAATGACTATGCTGTGGGCCATGCTCAATTGCAATGTGTGCTTTCTTCAAGGTTGATTTACTCTTCCAGCAGTGGGGCTTCCGTCATGGCTCTTTGTTCTTGGTATTTCTATCACTTTCTCCATAATGGTTCTTTGTGGGATTGGTGGTCTTGTGGTGACTTGGATATTGAACGCTTTCATACAGAGACCTGTGTCATCCTCCATTCACTTGCCAACTCCTGGGAGTACATGCAAGTCATATGCTTCAACTATAATGAGTAGGTGTAGCTCAAAAAGACATCACTTATGTGAATCCTATAGTGTTGACTTGGATGCATATCACTTGTGCTTGATTATCATTGCTTGTGTGTGTGCTAGCTTTGGTTCTTTTGGTATTATTTATCCATAGTCACAAAGCACATTGTTTATTTATGTACATGTTTCTGAATCCATGTCACTTCGTGAAGATAAAAACCAATTGTAAAACTTAGGATTGTACTTGAGTGTTGCATACATATCTAGTAATTGTGGCAACCTACTTAGTAACAACAAATATTTTGCAACATTGAGTAGCATGGTGCCTTGTCCGAGTCTATTGGCAACATGTAGCTCCTCCTCAGTGAGAATTTTATCAATCAAAGAGTTCTCTTGGCTAGTTCCAACTAAGTCCATACCCAAATGGTAGTCAATACTCGAAAGGAATTTGGTGCTACATAGGTCGGGTCTCTTTGAGACCGTTATTTGGCCAGTCGCTCCTGTGAGAGGCTGATGTCATAACCTGGGCTCCAAGTTTGGCCATTGTAGTAACATTTTCAAACCAACGTTTTTCAAATTGACTTTGACCCCCTGATTGTCACTTTGCTCTATCTCTAAGAGATTTTCTTGGCAAAGAGCTTTGTTGAATGTCACAGTTAAGCATAGTTCGTCGGCTTCCTCGTTAGAGATGAGTTGCATGCGTTCATGTAGGAGTTTGTCATAGTGTTCAATAAGATATTCTTGCTCTTCCTAGGATAGCAAATATGAAAAATATTCCTCAAGCTTCTCCCTAGGGAATTTTCCCATGTCCGGAAGGACATAGGCACGTGCAAATATTTTGAGTTTAGCATCCAACATAGTCAAGCACTCTATGACACTTCTACGTTCGATGTAGGCTTGCTAAGTTGCTATCTCATGCAAGGTTTTGGGAGTTTCCCTAGGCTTTAGCATAGTTGGGAGCTTAGGCCTAGATGAGAAGATTGGTCAGTGCTAGGATTGCTTATGTCCTCAGGGTTTTCATGTTTCTTTTTAGGCTTTGCTACTATTGTGTCTTGGTTTTCCTCGGATGTGACTAGTATAGTTTTGTCAACCTATTGTGACAGTGTTGTATCCACTCTTGATTGGTCAATGTAAGTTTTCTATTAGTGGATTGAGCATTGCAAGAAATTGTTGATGGTAATGGGTGCTTTGATTTATCAAAATACACAGATGATTGGCTCATTCAAAGTTACTTGATAGATATCCTATGAAGTGGATCCCTTGTTGGATTCATCACTTGATGATGCCTCACTACTAGATCCATCCTCCAATGTATCTATCTCTGTAGAGTATAAGGGAACTCTCTCACTTTGAGGAAATTTAAGGTAGGCATCTACTACCATGCGTCTATCACCTCTATCAAAGATCAGCTGACCAATAGGTATATCAACCTAATAGTCCACTTCTAAGATCCATGGCATGTGCAGCAATACTTGATAGTTAGGCCGCCCTATGAGCCTAATCACCCTAAAGTTCAAGATGCATTCCACATTGGGAATGGTTATGTGGACTTTAGTAATGCACCCTCCTTCAGGTTGTCTTAAAGTGTCATTAGCCATTTAGAGAATTGTGGAGGCATCTTTTTTGCTTTATAGACCTAGCCTTTCCATTGATTCTAAACTCATAATATTGACGGAGAATCCCATGTCTACAGTAACATGTTCCACTAATATGCCATCAACATATGTTGCTACCCTTGGACAATACTTTCCAGCATGCTCAAAAAAATCATCTCCTACCCATGCTATGCCGCCCAAGGGCTCCATGATATGCCCTGTGTGCAAAATCTTTTTAAATTACTTGTGCACTCTTGGAGAAAACTTAATCAACTACAAGAGGTTTACATCTAGCTTAACCTTACAAAGAGAGATTGCTAAATTGAATTCATGATAGTTAGCAATAGCTCTCTTTTTTTGCTAGACCATTCTCTCATTTGGTCTTTGGAGAGGATTTGGTGCCTCTTTCTTGGCTTTCACCTTCTTCTTTGGCAACACTTTATTGGGATCAATTTTACTATCAATGGATTTTAGAGATCCCCCTTCCATGTTAGGATTAAGGACTTGTGTCCCCTTATCATCTTTCTTAGGTTTTTCCTCAACAAGTTTTACCTTCTCTTTATCACAATCTTTACCCTTTTGACCTCTCATAATGACCTGTAGATTAGAAGCTTCAATGTCATTGACACGTAAAACTTCAATAAGGTTGATTCCATTGCCACTAGGTAGCTCCTCTACAATAAATTTCCCTATTTGCATTATTTGTTTTGGTCCCTCATCTTGCTAGAGATTATTCCCTTGTGCTTGATGGTTGGCTAGACCTGGCTATTTACTTCCTTGCTAGAGAGATATAGTCTTGCTCCAAGAGGTACTAGCTAAGTGATCCAACTTTCCACATATATTACATTTAAAATTTAGACAATTCCTAGGGAAATTTTGGCCGCCAAACACTTACAACTGAATCTTGAGGGGCCACCCTTTGCAGGGTGTCAACTCCCTATCAAATTCTACTGCTTCTTAAGGAAATTGACATCAACAAAAATTTGTCTATATTGTTTGGTGATCATGCCAATATAGTGCTTCATCATATCCTTAACTTCACCAAGGATATTTGAGGCACTTGACTCATAGCCATGATCTTCTACTTGTTGTTTCATTGGCCTAACCACTTGATTGGGAGTTGGCTACTAATTCCTTGGAATAACATTAGGATTTATTGTTTGGCCTCCAACACTTGCTGGAGCCACTAGGCATAGGCATGGTCACTCTAGGAGGAGTTGGCAACATGGGCACATTTTGAATCATGCTTTCCCTCCCATTGGAAGTACTCATGAGCATCCCTTAATCTCCATTCCTCAGTGCTAAAGTATTTCTAATAGCTAGACTTGGATTTGAGTTTTCCCTAGAGGTATAGGTGGCTTGTAATAATGACTCTACCTCCTTTGCTTGTGTAATATCCATATCAATGTTAGGAAGAGCAACACTATGCAGTTGCACCTGAATGTTAAAGTCTAGCCCATGTAAAAAATATTGGAGTTGAGCAGCAGCTAGAATGAGAATATAAGTATGCAACTTACAAAATACTTCCTTCATTTTCTTGGCATAGCCTTGAACATTCTTCTCAGGCTCTTGAAATGTTACATTAAGAACATTTAGCCAATATTGACCTCCCCTTTTAGGGGAAAACTCTATTCAAAAGGCCACAATAAATAAATCAATTATAGCTATGTTTCTAGCCTCTAGGCTTTGATACCATACTACGGCTTATCCTTTCATAGCCATATTAAAGAACATCATCAAGTGACCTTGATCTTGGATTCGACAGTTAAATATTAGCTTTTGGAATTCATTAATATGAAGTTTTGCATATTCCTCCATTAACCAATAAAAATGGATAGAGGAAATCCTAAGGCTAGCAAGTCTAGTGTTCCGGCTAGAATTGCAATGGGTTGCACCATGGTAACAACCAAATTCACTAAAGAAGTTTGAACAATGTGAACTATAATCCCACTTAAAAAAATAGACTGACTAACTGATAGAGGGGAAGTACTAGAACCTCCTCCTCCTCCTCCTAAATAAGGGACTATGCATGGGGCTAGGGTTTCTAAGATTCCTCCCTTGTAGGGATATCAGACCATTATTTTGAGGATAGTTATTACAACACACATGTAGAGGTATAGCTAAGATGACACCTGTCTAGATAACATCAATCATGGGGGTTATACTGATCACGAGCTTGATTCTCAACACTCCCCTAACTGTTGTATTCCAAGTAGCTCCTTGAAATGCACAAACTTCTCTTTACCAAGTGATTTGGTAAAGATATCTGCTACTACCTGGTCTTCTGTCTTCACATGGAGTAGATCAATCTTTCCAACAAGTACCATCTCCTTGATAAAATGGGAGAGAACTTCTATGTGTTTGGATCTAGCATGATAGACGGGGCTACTAGCCAAAATCACACTACTGAGATTGTCACAATGCAATGTGACTTTGTTGTCCAACTATATACTGAAGACAAGCCAAACTGCTTCACAAGCTGCTAAGGCTGCACCCCTATATTCTACCTCTATACTAGATAAAGCAATAGTTGATTGCTTCCATGTCTTCTAACATCTTCTTGGAATCTTCTACCTTTAGGGTAGGGTCAGAAAATCTTAGTATGGTTAGGTGTTATTGTCCATAAGAAGCTTGGAATGGGGTTATTTGGATGCTTTGATGATAGGATGCATTAAAAGCAAAGTCCATCAAAGGTAGGTATTCTATCCACTTCTTAGGTTCCTTGCAACAGTAAGCTCGAGGTATGTATTCAATGACTTGGTTAATATGTTCAATTTTTCCATTAGTTTGTGGTGGGTGACAGGCGGTGCTGAAATAAAGTTGGGTACAAATGGCCTTAAATAAGCTCTTCCAAAAGTGAGAAGTGAAAAGAGAATCACGAGCACTGATTATTCTTTTAGGCAATCCATGAGGCCTAAAGATCTCTCTCACAAAGATCCTTGCAATATTTGAAGTCTTCTAGTTGGTTTTAAGTGGCATACGATAAGCAACCTTAGTGAGCATATCCACTTTCACTATGATTGATGTGTGATATCCCGACTTTAATTTCAAATCTTCCCAACTTCTCATAGAATGGACTTGAAGAACTCTAAAATCATTAAATAGAGAAGATATTGAGCAAAATGACCCGAGAATCATAACCCGACATTTTCACGGATTGATAAGGATTGTAGCCATCCATCACGGAAGTGACCATGTGAACGAGAGTTATCAGCCATAAGTCAAATTTGACCAAACACGTTTAAAACTTGGCAAGTATGATAAGTCACAAAAGTTTTAATATTTAAAGCTTAAAACTTTATGGAAAAAAGAATAAGAATAAGAGGAAGACGTGGTGAACATGCCACCCCTCCTTTTTTTAATGGAAAAAAACAGTGCACGATCTTCACCAATTTTGGCATCTCTGATTCTGAACCAAAAATCCTGAATTTACCTTCAACAATTCAGCAATTAACTCCTGCAATCTCCCCCTCTTTCTAGTTTGACGAGAGGCTTGGATCGAAGCAAGATCATCCGAGAGCTAGGCGAATCTATCATGGCATCTCTGGTAGCCTCTCTAGACCTCAAAGATCAAATCGCTAGCATCAAATTGCATCTTGAAAGCTTTAGATTGTTACTTTTGCCAAGATCCCTTCCATAAAGAGTTCTTCTTCTTGGCCACAACCCTTCTTCAATTTAGCTATAAATACGAGGCATGTGGAGCCATTGAGGGCAGTCCAAGAAAGGAGGGAGAGGCCCTTCTCAAGAGCATAGAGCAAGATGAAGTGGGGCAAGAGAAGTGCAAGGACAGGAACTCTCATCATAAAGACAAGGAGGATACTTTGCAAGCGCTTAAATTCAAATCCTCCATCCCTTCTATCCTATTTCTCTATGGAATCTAGACTCTTCTCGATTCTTAGTGGTCGTCTTTTCCCCATCAATCAAAATTCGGTTGATCTAATTACCCCCAAGCTCCTTCATCAAAATACCCTTTTGCGATCTCCCGATTAAAGACTATGGCCCCGAATAAGAAAGTTACGAAGGTCGCAAAAGCAGGAGCTGCCAACAATACTGCAAACACAATCATTACAAATAGAATGACGAGTACTAAGGTGACAAACAAAGCACCAGTATGGATCTCTATGTACTATTTTTTAAATAATAAAGGCAGCAAGTAGGCCATTATTCCATGAATTGGCAACAAAAAGCTGCAGTCATAAAATAGGATTTTTCTTTTTAAATTTTACATATAATATTTTTAAAAGAATTCTTAATCACGAATTCTAAGGGGTCATTTGGGTCTATACAAGATGAACCTAAGCAAGTATAAGGAATATACTATGTCCCTAAAATATTTAATATTTTTTATATTGTGTTGATCGAACGAAATCTCTAATGGGTAATCACAGATACCAATCCTCAGTATATAAGAGACCTTGAGATGAAATTGCCAAAGGATACTATTCGTAATTCAACTAACCAAGATTTTCTTTTATTGTGGGCAAGGACCCACGCAACTCCAAGGGAGTTATACTCAAGTATGAATAACATGGAGCAAAAGAAGAAGAAGAATAAGATGGAGCTATTAAAGAAGAAGAATAACATGGAGCAAAAGAAGAAGAAGAATAAGAAGACCACCAAGAGAAGGACAAACCTCATCAATCCTTCTATTCGAATAGACTCTTTTAGCTTTGTATTTCCTAGCCCTAATGCTTAGGACATAAACTTGTAAACTCCTTATGTGGCATTGTACTACAGCCTCTGTACACTTTGTGAGGCCCCTGTTATAGCCTCTGGATGACCATCATGTTTGTGGTACCTACACTTATCCTTTTTTGCGATAGCCCCTGGTGTTTTGCCATGTTTATGGTGTGCCCATACTTTGCAGGTGTTGCTTTCACTAAAGCCTCTATATGCTTTGTACTTTTAGCTGTGATTGAGGAGGGGTGTGGAGATGTTTGCAATCACACCTACTTCAGTCTCTTTGTAAGGAGCACGGAGGGCTCAGGACTAGAATCCCATATCCACAGTAGGAGAAGTGCTACAGTCTAGTTTCCTATAAAGCGTTGTACTTGCTCTCTTTTCTAGTGAAATGATAGTACTCTTTTCTTTCTCCACACACAAGATTGTGTTTATGAGTCCAAGTCTCAATCTTGGAGCCTAATTCACTTCTGTGACAATTTGTCTTGTCAATGTCAATGTCTTCATGAGTTCATTCTTCCTCTTTCAATCTCCATAGCTTCTGTCATAGCCATGTCCTAGATCCATGTTTTCACAATCTTGTGTATAGACTGTTGAGATGACAAGCTCAACACATGAGGACATTGATGATGGATCGCTTGGTTAGATGGGTCCACACGTCTACACTTAGCACGTCGGTGGTCATTATAACTCTCACATGGCCACTGACTCATTACTTATTATATTCAAGTTGTTACACCTATTTACAGCTAGCATAATTATAGTGCCAGTCGACTAGTGTAGTCGGTTATGCATTGTTTGACTTAGTAGGCCACTTTCCTTTATGTTGTATCTTATCTATACTTTGTGTAAATTGGAAAAAGAGTGGAAGAAGAAGAAGAAACCAGCAAGAAAACGTTTTGGCCTCCCTCTCTCTTCTTGTCTCTTGAGTGAGCTTCTCCTTGTGCATTCTGTGTGTGTTCGGCGCAACATCTTGAGCAAGTCCCCCCACCACGTGATTCTTGACATGGTATCAGAGCCGCACCACTGAGAGAGGCTGATTTCAAAGGCTGAAGTGAAGGAGAAGAAGCAAGGTTCGAGCAAGCAAGCCACAGGTAAGAAGCTCTCCCATCCTTCCACTCTTTCTCTTGGATAGTGCCTGTGGAGGCACCAGAAGCAGGGCATAGCAAAAATCTCAGATTGCAGTGAGATTTGGTGTGCGCGAAGAGCACTGTGTATTCTGCAGACAAGCTCTTTAGGGCTTACTTGCAGTTATTTTGGGCATCTGAGGCCATTTCAGGCCCCGTTTTAGAGTTGCAAGGTTGCGGACAGCAGTTTCAGGGTACACTGTGATTTCGGCTGTTTTGACCGAAAGTGGGTGCGCAGGTTACAGATTGTGAATCCGCAATTCTTGAGGTATTTGTAGGAAGAAAACATAAGGTTTATCTGCAAATAGGTTGCAGATTGCATGTATTGTTGAGCAGACAGTGAAAAAGGTTGTCTAGTGTATTGCTGTGTACTACAGGTCGAGGGTTGTAGAAGATTTTCTTGCTGTTTGGTATTAGTTTTGTGATAATGGCAGAGAACAGTGGAAGCCCCATCATTGAGAAGCTCGACAAGAACAACTACCCTTCATGGAAGTTCCATGTCACGAACTTCCTTATTGGAAAAGGCCTCTACGAGTTTGTTTCAGGTGAAGAAAAGGAGCGGGAGGTGAGTGATCCTCCAACTGCAGAAGAGACAAAGGCACGAAAAGAATGGAATGCAAAAGACAAGAAGGTCATGTATTGGCTGTCTGCAGTAATTGACAATAATATGCTAGGACATATTAGAAATGCAGAGAATTCATATGCAGCTTGGACCATACTTAAAAGTATGTTTTCTGTAAATACAAAGGCACGAAAGATTCAACTCAAGCAAGAGTTGAATACATTGAAGAAAGAGAAGATGTCTATCAATGAGTATGCACTGAAGGTAAGGAGCATTGCAGATGCATTGGCAGCGATTGATGCAATGCCCGATGATGATGATTTGGTGTCGTCTACCTTGGGTGGACTTAACAATGAAAAGACTTGGAAGTCTTTTGTAACTTCCGTATATGTCAGAAAGCCATTTCCAGATTTCGATGAGTTGGTCTCCCTTATGATCACTAAAGAGATCAACATGCAGAGTGAGACATCTGAAAGAAGTGGTGAACAGGTCCAAGCTTTCTACTCTAGTTCAGGAAGGGGACATGGCAAGTTCTCTTCAAGAGGCCATGGTACAGGACGTGGTAGTGACAACCAACAAAACAGATTGAATCAGCAATTTGGCAATATGTAGGTTTTAGGACGTCGTGGTAACTTTAGAGGCAGGGGGAGCTTTAGAGGAAGAGGTGGATGGTAGAACAGAGGTTGTAACAACTCTGGTATTGTGTGTCACTACTGTGGCAAAACAGGCCATATTGCAGCCTAATGTTATGCTAAGAAAGATGATATTCATAGTGGTAAGTTGCAGCAAGGAAACTATGCATCGTCTTCACGACAGAATGAAGACAAAAATGAACGTCTGTTTGTTATGCAGTATATGCTGAATGTTATTACAGGAAAGGGAACACATGATGATGTTTGGTATGTTGATTCAAGTGCATCCAATCATATGACCAGCCATGTAGAATGGTTTGGAGAGATGCAAGATTTGCAAAATGAAGGTTATGTGCAGACGAGTGATGATTCATGCCACCCAATTTTACACATTGGAAAAGTTCCCTTGTCCTTGCATGATGGTAAGACAAAGAGTCTTTCAGATGT
The DNA here is from genome assembly GCF_053477565.2 of Lygodium microphyllum. Lineage (NCBI taxonomy): Eukaryota > Viridiplantae > Streptophyta > Polypodiopsida > Schizaeales > Lygodiaceae > Lygodium > Lygodium microphyllum. Next base: position 22,504,816 of record NC_141136.1, on the reverse strand, counting down.
ATTACATGTGCCATGTATTACAAAGAACTTGGTGTCAGTCGGTCAAATGGTAGAGCAAGGGCTACAAGTCAGATTTAATGCAAAGGGCTGCTTTGTAGAAGACTTCAATGACAAGTGCAGGTTGGTAGTAAAAGGAAGTAGAGTTGGATGTGTGTTTACTCTGGATGCTCGAATTCCTACTATGAATGCTGCTATGCATGCTAAAGGAAAAGGTGTTGTTGGAGATATTGAAATTTGGCACAAACGCATTGGACATGCAAATGTACAAAGGCTGAAATTAATGTAGTCCAAAGGGTTGGTTACAGGTTTACCTACATTTAGAGTTGCAGAATTTTATAAGGTATGAGAAGCATGTCAGTTTGGTAAGCAGGCAAGACAACCTTTTTCACATGACAGAGATGTAAGCAGAAATATTCTTGATGTTGTGCATACAGACATTTGGGGGCCTACACAAAATGTATCTCTTGGAGGCAATTTATACTTTGTCACATTCATTGATGATTGTTCTAGAAAGCTGTGGGTATATTTTATGAAGGAAAAGAGTGAAGTGTTTGAGCACTTTAGAACTTTCAAGGCTGCAGTTGAAAGAGAAACAGGCTTGAAAGTAAAGTGCTTGAGGTTAGATGGAGGGGGAGAGTACCTCTCGAATGAGTTCAGTGATTTTCTGAGGTCTCATGGGATAAAGAGATAGTTCACATGAAAATATATCCCACAACAAAATGGGGTTGCAAAAAGGAAAAACATGCATATTGCAGAAGTTGCATGTGCCTTGATGGCTAAAAAAAATATGCCTAAGCATTTTTTGTCTGAGGCTGTTCATACTGCTGTTTATATTATGAACAGAACTCCCACAATTGCAGTTCATGGGATGACTCCTGAAGAATGCTTTACTGGCAAGAAGCCTGATGTATCACACTTGAAGGTATTTGGCTGTGTTGCATATGTTCATGTGCCAGATGAGCTACGGAAGAAGCTTGATCCAAAGGTAGAAAAATGTGTTTTTATTGGATATTCTTTAGAGTAGAAAGGGTATCATTGTTATAACCCTGTCACATGTAAGTTCAGAGTGAGTAGGGATGTCATCTTTGATAAAATGAGTAGTTGGTATGCATCTAGTGGTGATGCATTGGATGATGATGATGATCATGACACTCATGTGCAGGCTGAAAAGCAAGAATCACGGACTCTTAGTGAACCAGAGACATCATCTGGTAGTCCTTGGTCTGGGAGGTTTTTTCATTGATCACTCAATAATACATGTAATCTGCAACCTATTTATAGATAAAACTTTTGTTTTCTTCCTAATAAACATATCAAAACTTATAGATTCGAATTTTGTAACATGTGCATCCACTTTCAGTCAACATAATCGAAATCATAGTATACCCTGAAACTACTATTTGCAACCTTGAGGTGGGTCCAAAATGGGGCCCGAAATGGCCTCAGATTGGCCAAAAAAGTAGCACAAAAAAGTCATGAAGGGCCTTTAGGAATAAGGGAAATTTTTTAATTATTTCCCCCCTTCTTCCCCCATCGAACGACTGTCGTGCTGGAGGGGAGGAGAATAGCAAGGATGACCGAGCATCCTTGCTGGATGCCGTAGAGAGGATGAAACCCATGCATGAACCGCGTGGGTAAGGGGAGGTACCTCTCCCTCTACCTATAAAAACCATGGCTATGTGAGGGAGAAAGGGGGGGGAACAGACAAAAAGCTGCCACCTTGTGGACAAAAACGTGGGGAGGATTGGACAGACGAAGGGAAGAACGACCATTCTGTGAAGGCTGCCGCGCTGAGAAAGGGGAGAACACCGCCGCTGCAGCTCCACGGTCGTGGAGAGGGGGGGAGATTTCTGACCCTGCCAATGCATTACGAGGATAAGCTCAAAACAAAGTTCATAACAGTCTTCGGGACCTTTGCATATCATGTCATAGCATTTGGTCTATGCAATGCGCCTAGTTATTGGCAACGAACTGTCGATAAGACCTTTGGTGACATTTCCCCTAAGGAGTTGAATGTATTTATTGACAATTTAGGGGCAGCCATTGTGAGAGAAAGGTAGTTGATTATTTTACGAAAATGTTTTGAGCGATGCAGACAATTTTGCATAGCTCTCAATCCAAGGAAGTGCGTTTTTGGCATACTTTTCGGGCTCATGCTGGGCCATGTAGTTAGCTTGATAGGGATTGCAATGGATCCTAAAAAAATCAAGGCTATAGTCGCCATGAGTCTGCAACGCACCCCCAAAGAAGTCCACAGCTTTCTGTCATCAGTTGGATGTTATCGGCGGTTAATAAATGCATTGGCAGAAAGAACATTGCCATTGACAAATCTGTTATCCTTCAACTGTTTGTTTATGTGGAGTAACCCTTGTAAGGTGGCTTTCGAGAATGCAAAGCAGGAACTCGTAAGAGCGCCCATGCTGAAAGCATCGAAGCGGGGTGAAATTTTTTATATCTTTTCAGCAGCTACCATGCATAGCATTAGTTGCTTTTTAGCACACATATGGAAAGAGAAGTGGTATCACCCAATTGCTTTTGCTAGTCAGAAGCTGGGTGTATCTGAAATTAATTATACTTATATGGAAAATTTGTGCCTTGCGATGCTCTTTGCGACTAAAAAGTTCAGGCACTACATCCTTTATGAGAAGGTTGTCCTTTATACGAAGGGGGAAGGACTATGACTGTTGTTGATAAATAAGCTACAACTGCCCAACCATTTGGCAAAGTGGTTAATCATTTTTTTGGAGTTTGACTATGAGGTTAAGAGCAAGCCACCCAAGTTGCAGGGTATTGTAGAGTGCCTTGTGGACTTTGGGGAGCCAAAGGAAGCTCTGGCTGAAGGCAGACTGGGACTCATTGTTCAAGATTGACACGGCATCTATTTTCTCCTGGTATGCAGCAATAACACATTATTTATTGACCGGAGAGACTGGAGCTGGTCTATCGAAGTTAGAAAAGTGAAATATTAAGCAGCAAGCTTTAAAATTCACAATAATTATAGGCATGTTGTATCGGCAAGGGGTAGACGATATCTACCACCGATGCATAATTCCTGACAAGGTCCCTTTCATCTTAGAAGAATGCCATGATTCTGCTTGTGGAGGTCATTTTGCTAAGCAGCTAACTATGCAAAAATCCTTGAGGGTGGGATATTGGTGGCTGGATATCTTCCAAGATACATTCGAGTACGTTAAAAGATGTGATATCTGTCAACGACATGATAGCTGAGAGAATAGGAAGCGGCCACTCACTCCTATTATGGTGATCCTTCCATTCGAGAAGTGATGGATCAACTTTGTGGGCTCTATTACTCCGTCTTCCACTGCACAGAAAAGATATATTATTGTAGTGACTGATTATTTTACTAAGTGGTTGAAAGCACATGCAACATGGAAATACGATGCAAAGAAAATTGCCAGTTTCTTATTAGAGCAAATAGTATGCCGATTTGGTTTGCCAAAAGAAACTGTATCAGACTTGGGGACACATTTTCTGAAAAAAGTGATAAAAAGCATGACTGAGGCTTGGCACGTCAAGCATAATAAAACAACCCCCTATAACCCACAAGCCAATGGGTAGGTCGAGAGTACTAATAAGCAGCTTGTGGGCATTTTGTCTAAGGTAGTATTAGAAAACAAACAAGATTGGAACAAAAAGTTGTACATGGAAATGTGGGCATATAATACGATGTTCAAACTAGCTATTGGTCATACCCCATTCAAGCTAGTATATCGAGAGGAGTGCGTCCTACATCTAGAGATCGAGTTTCCAATGATAAGATTCACAATCAATCATTCTTTGGGTGACGGGGATGCCCTCTTAGAGTGCTTTATGACTCTGGCACACCTCAATGAGATTAGATTGCAGAGCTTGCTACATCAAGAGGTGACCAAGTGTTGGATGAAGCAGCTCCATGACTTAAAAGGATAGAAATACACTTTTAAGAAAGGACAGCTAGTGTTGTACTATGATGCGTGTAGATAATTATTTCCAAGAAAGATGGAGCCCAAATGGGACGATCCTTATAGGATTTTCAGGATCGGGAAGAATAAATCCACACCATTATTGGCAGATCTTAAGGGTGTGGAGTTTAAGAATAAGTTTAACCTTAATAAGATTAAACCTTATTATTTTTGACTGCGCTAATGACATAAGTGCCTTGCAGGTCTATGCGCAATTGATCAAACATCTGCAAGGAAACAACGATAGAGGTTGATGGGTCGACTGATCCCTTTTTTCGAGCACCCATACTTAGAGCAACGATATCATCAGGGCAAGTTCATCTGGTGGAGTAAAGGCTATAAAGTGACTTAGTAAGACGATGGGACATTCGTTTGGGAGATTAAGGTCTTCTGTCATCATTGTTTGCAGATTTTGATGAGCGTCCCTGTAGTCTTTAATGATGAAGGTGGGATGGCGCTATCAGTTCATCCTCTCAATATGTTGAATTTTGACTATCATAACTACAAATAGGGGAGTTTTGGATGGCTGGCTGTGTAAACCCATTGTGGACATACACATTATATTTTGATGGGGCATCCAGGGGCCCTAATAAAAAAGGGAGTGTTGGAGTAGTTATCGGAGATTCTTAATGTAGAGTTACAATGAAATTAGCTGCTTATCTCGGGGTAGGATTCTCTAAAAACATGGCGGAGTATAAAGCCTTGATTATGGGACTGAATATTGCTAAGAAAGGTGGTATTCGGCAATTGTTAGTAAAAGGGGATTCCCAATTGATCTTAAATCAACTCAATGAGACATATACAGTCTGGAATCCTATCCTTCGTGTGTATCATCGAACTGCTATAACCCTACTTGATGAATTTGAGAGTGTATCTCTTCAGCTCATTCCATGTTCTTGGAATCAGTTTGCGGATTCACTAGCCAATTTTACTTATGAAGAGGACCTCTTCTTCAATTGTGGTCCTAGTTCAGATCTTGCTCTTGATAATGAGATAGGACCTAGTTGTTTTTGGGAATGTTATCAGACCATGCACTATATAGTAGGCAATGGTTGATGTGGGTAATCCGAAGAGTAGCCGAGACCCATGTACCACTATTATCCTAGACCCATAGGTTGGTCAGACGACATGTTATGCATACGCCTCTTGCTGTATATGCAGGAGGTATGGATCACAACTTGATGCATTTAGTTTAGGGCTAAGAGCCCTATTTTTCCCCTTGGAATAGAGCGTATTTTCGTATATCTGCCTTCTTCCAAGGAGGGATCTATATGAGCTGGTCTGATTGATTTCTTTAGGCCAAGAGGCCTAGTTGTTTTAAGAGTTTGATTTCTTTAGGCCAAGAGGGCTAGTTAGTTTGCAGTACGAATGTGATATTCCTTTAGGCCAAGAGGGCCCGATGTGTGTTTGATGCAGGTACGTTTAATGGTTTGTTGTTTTAGTGATTGCATCATATAGGTTGATGAAGGCGCTGGAGGGAGCCTTTGTTGCAAAGGAGCTTCTTGTGGCCATTCCAGGTGGTTTCGTCCCCTTTCCGAGTTTTTTTGCCTTAAGCAAATAATGATACATATGTGAGGTGCTTTCTTCTTATTTGATTGGGGACCGACAATCAAGGCATGAAGTCCCAGGTTTAGGTCGGTATGTCTGTGGGAGGTCTAAGTAGTCATTTCCTCTTGCAAATGCATTGTCAGACACTGAAAGATCTATTTTTGATGGGAGTTCTAGTGACCCTATTTTGCTGACCTACTAGGCGGTTGATGTAGGAGGTCCTGTTAGTGTGAGGCAGTTAGAGAAGCCTATTAAAAACACCCAAAAGAAAAACCCTAAATATCTGAAAGAAAATATATGAATATACAGAGGTGTGTAAAAAGGGGTTCTAACCCCTAAAACAATACAATAGAAAAGAAAGAAAAATCTTTGAGCAGTTGTTCATTGCCTTGCGAAGGCCTAGTAGGTCCCTGGGGACAAGACAAGACCCGGTGGTGCCGATGCCTTGTCTTCCTAGGGGTGACAACTAGCTGAAAAGCAAAGGAATAAGAATAAGAGAAGATTGGAGCGAAAATAAAAGTGAGCGTTAGAAAAGGATTAAGTGTCGCCTCGGGAGGGCTTGGTAGGTTCTTGGGTACGGAGACAGGACCTGAGGCCGATGCCTTGTTCTCCTTGGGCCACTATGCTCAGCTCCCTCCTTTTTACATACTCGAGTATAGAAAATAAAGGCCTAAAAGGACAATGTGCTAGATGCAAATATTTCTTGATCAGGCTATAGGAGTCCTTGCCTCATAGGAGCTCCTAGTTGAGTTGTCCTCAGTTAGAAAGGTAGTTCAAACCACCACTTAGGATGACCTCTTTGATAGTTCTTTTTAGCATGGCCATGTTGGAGCAGCACGTTAGTGACTAGCTCTTGCCTCTTATCATTTTGTGCTAGGCCTACTCATGGATTTCATGCCTTGGTTTTGTCAAGGGGTAGGGTGAGATTGTGATGTGTTTTGTTGTGGATCTATTTTGTATCATCTTGATGCTCTTTGTGGTTGTTTTTATGTGCATATTCGTTCGTCAAGGGGTAGGGTGAGAGCTGTGATGCGTTTTGTTGTGGATCTATTTTGTATCATCTTGATGCTCTTTGTGGTTGTCTTTATGTGCATATTCGTTTGTGGGATTCGACAAGCTGAGTCACCCTATCTCGTGGTCGCCAATGAGATCTAGATTTTAGGACCTGATTTGGACCCATTCTTGAAGCGTTGAAGCTTGTTTTGGAGTCAGAAAGTGCCTGAGAGGCGTTAAAGAGCCAATTTGCATAAAAAATCAAATGGTGGCGGATGACCGAGCTAGAGTTTTCCTAAATGCATTTCAACATTGGGAATCCAACATAAGTCTCAATTCGTAAATCGGAGGTCGTTTGACCCTCCATTTAATCCCCCTACAAGGTTTGGTGTTGTAAAGAAGCTACCAGATTGGGAAGCCATAAAGTGCATGGGAGAAGCTAGGTTGAAGGAGTTCGATGCCACGAAGCCGCTTGTCCAGTCGGATTGCAAATCGGAGTTCGTTTGGGCCTTCAAAATTAAAAAAAACACTTGCGAGACAGTGCGAACACAAAAACATGAACCAATTATTTTAATGTTTTAAACCTTAGGCTTAATAAAGCCTTGAAACTAATGCAAAAACTATTGAACAGAGTGAAGCATCAATGCGCCTGCTCATGTTTGCTCGATGCCTCTCCGATTCAAACCCGTTTGGAGAGAGAGAGGGAGATTCTCGATCAGGGCAGGGAGAGGAAGAGGATGGCTGCAAGCTTGCTCATTTTAATGGAGGATTTAAAAATCTCATTTTTTAGTCTTTCTCTCTCCTCCCTCTCTCTCCCCTTAAGGGGTAGTTCATGCCCATGAAGAAGAAGAGAACCGGTTGATGGATGCTTGTCCAGCATGGTACCAGATCACTCTCGGATCGATGTACGGCTAGAGTTGGCTATTCGGAGGTGGGCTGAGCCTTGAATGAGGGCTAATCTGCAGTCCCGCATCAAATTTTAAAACCCGCAAAGAAGGAAAAAAAACCAGTAATTCTATTTTATAAAGGAAAATTGCTTGTTTTTTATATTTGATTGAGCCAATGTTGTTCTTATGGAGTGAAAATTGGTAGACATGTTGTTTACTATTTGTTCTATTCTTGCATGATGAAAAATCAGAAAACATAAAGTCAAAATGCTGAAAATAATTTTTAGCAACCCATAAAACACGATTTTTATGAGGAAAATGGGGTTTTGTGATTTTTCGGGTGGGATAAACGAATACACATGGAAAAAAAAGCTAATAGAATCTACACTTCTGCTATTCTAAGAATCAAGAGCCATATCTCTAAAAAAATATCAATTTTTTATTGGAAAAATAGAGAAAAATGGATAAAAATAAGAGAAAAAATAGGAATATGCCTTAGAAAAATACGAAAAAATATAATAAGTGGTTGTGGATGTATGGTAGGGCAAACCATGAGGTTGGGGCTCACTTTGCCCTATTTTTTTGTCATAGTATATGATTTATTGCTTTTTATAACACTAAACCATGACAAAACAACCTATATACACCTATGCAACGAAGCAAAACTTGAACGGTGAGGGGGAGTAAGATTTTGTGCAATAGTTTGAGGATTGAAATAATACAAATTCTGATTTTTTTTTTCTATGCATAGCATTTAGGAAACTGCCTATTTGGAAACTAGGGATCTAGTAGCAGAAGGTTTGCCTTAGTGCTAGATTCTTGCAACGAAGCATATACGTATTAGTTGGAATTCATGGAAAGACTGTTTGCATACTAACACATAGACTGATTTTGAAACATAACTATTTGTGCACGATGAGTCATCTACTATTGCATTGATCATACATGTGGTATCAACTCCTGGAAATGCATAGCAATTGTTTGAATTATAGTTGACTCATGCTTGAGAGGGTGAGATTCCCCTTACCGTAGGTTAGCCGTTCGTTTCTTGGGGGAGATTATTAGTGAGGAAACATGGTATCTCTTGGATCTCGATGACAAAGAGAGGAATCTTGTGTGAATGTGTTTATATGTAAAAGCAGTGCATCGAGGGGCCAATCCCCAAGATGTAGGAGAGCTGCAGTGGGGTTATAGAAATCGATTGATGGGGTGCCTTTTATGTCTGTGATAAATGGCACTTATTGCCAATATGTGTGGGATACCCCTTTGAGGGGTTTTGGGGAAGGTGCCACTGGACTCTTATTTAGCTACAAACGCAATATTAGATGTATCTAGTGTGCATTTAGTTATTATAGACGCTCCTGGCCCACGAGGCCGGGTGGTGGTGGAGATGTCTGTTGTATGCATGAGGTCCGGCTAGTGCCAGAGCCAATGCGAGCCCATTTTTGGTCCCATCAATAAACTCCTTGGGAATCCTTCTTATATGAGTGCTGGTCTTCTTGTAAGTAAACAAGTGGTGGAAAACTTGTGTTGTGGCCCTAAGATCCTCCTCCTCAATAGCTGAAAACAATAATCCATATGAGTTGACACTAGGCTTATCATCCCACCTTTCATCCACTAGAGGAGTTTTATGGAGTTTACCATGTTTCCCATTACCTTGGCTGAGACCTAGGGATTTCTCTACCAATTCTCGAGTGAGTGCCACTTCCTTTCTTTGTTGTTCTCAGCCTTCCCTATACCTTATCACACTTGTTTCAATTTTAGGATCATAGTTTTGCACAAAGTTGTAACAAGTGGAAAAGTGAATAGGCCCATTGGTTGCCTATATATAGTTATTTGACCCACATTTATCCACCAACCCCCTAACTAAAAATTACTTACTGAGAATTTTGTCTAGGTTAGGAAGTTGACAAATCTTCAAGGCTCCAAAGATCCATAAACTAGTCTCTAAACCAAACTCCTTACATTGCTCCGTGGTGAATACTCCCTTGTCCTCATAGCAAGACTCCTCAATAGCCACCAATGTAGACATTTCAGATTGTGAACCTTCCATCTACTTAATCATAAAATAAGAGCACGTTTTGAGACATTTCTAGTTAACCAAATAACAAAAAAATAGTCAAACCATACCTAAATTGCATGTTGTAAAAAATACTATCAAAATTGATTGGCCCATTTCTCCCCTTGTAAACAAAAGGAACTAGCAACTTCCTAGCTTTCACATGCAACAACAAAGGGCTAGGAAAGATGGCAGGGAAACACCAATGAAAACAAAAAGACAAACTAGATTGATTATGTAAATAGAATATCCAAAGAAAACTATTTGGAGGGTGAAGACGAGGAAAAGGTAGCCACCAAGTATAACTTTTGGGGTTATACTCTAATTTGGCAAAGGCATCTAGGTCAAGTGGTCTCATAGCCAAACCACACAAATAAAAGGTAACATCAATGAGTAAATAGGGACTAGCAAAGCGACTAGCCACATGGAGGGATGGTGCTATAGATTGGATGGGACTTCTAGTTCACGAGCCAAAATGATAGCATGGAGTAAAATATGACAATGATAGGTATCATCAACCTATGGGTTAATAATGGCATGCCATTGCTGAGCAGTGGTTAGAAGATGACTACCAGCATGAGTGATCTTGAGCTAATGGCCATACCAGTGGTGTAGAAAAGGACTAGAAGTGGTGCATTTGTTAGATTTGCAATCACCATAGCATCACCAGATTTCATCACTAGAGCATAAGAAGATATGAAATGAGAGTACTCGAGACGCTTTTGAGGAAGAGTCTTGACATATTCAACCTACACCAAGAGAATTTTTCAAAAGAGATGTTCATGCTCCTCCCAATTGGGACTTCATCGAGTAACAAGGACTCAGAAATGAAAAAATCTAGGCATTGGAGGCCATTAACAATGCTTGGTGTTCCATACAAGGTTATGGCTCAAGCATTAGCCCTGCCTATTAAGCATATATTTGGGGATGAAAATGTATGCATGTTAATATGGTTTTGTGCATGGAAGACCTATCCAAGTTGTAGTCTTAAATATGTTCTTTGGCATAGACCATGCGTGATCACTCAAGGAGGACTATGTGCTACGAAACATGGATTCAAAAAAGGCATATGAAAGGGTGTGCTAGGAATTTACTCTGATAGAGCTACTCTTTTTGTCATGGGAAGACAATCCCCAATGGGGCTAAGTCAATTTGTCTTTAGCAACATTCCAACTTATACACTACCTTTCTAGTGCATATAGGTATTGGAATCTTGCTCAAGAGATGTTTTGATTGGTTCTATAGTAAATTTCAAGCCAATATCTCAAGATGTCTCCCTTTTATTGTTGCAATTGCAGAGCCAATTGTCCTACTCAAAATGGTCATGTCTCCTATGGTTGTCTTTGCAAGATTCCTTTTTTGCTTCACTAAATCTAGCTGATTGATGGATCTCTCTTTAAGAATAGTCTTTGGGAGTATGGCAATAATTGAGGGTGGGCATCCATCCTATGGGATCATGTTACTTCTCTAATGTAAAAGGAAGGATTAGGCTTGGATCCCCTCCATGAGAAAGCAACTAGGATGTCAGCCTCCCCCCTATTGGCCAATCCAAAATCTATGGGAAAGTGTGGCCTAACATCAACGAAAGCAACCAAAGTACGCATTCAACCATCTAAAGCAACCAAGTAGGTGGTTGAAGTGTGGTTGCAAATGACCTCATTCTTCCAATGGCAAGGCGGGTCTTGAGGTAGGCCTAATGCTTCTCTTCTTCTAAATATATGGCTAGTCCCATTCCATTATGAGGATGACTACAACTCGGTCAAGTGGAATCCTAGGGTGTGCATTGGCATACAAAAAAAAGACATTTGTAGGTGGTAGGATGCCTAGGATAGTGCAAGATCAATGTTTAAACCACTTAATTAGATTATTGAAATATTTGGCCTTAATATTAAAGAGTCTAAAGGGCTTCATGACACTTTGGCTAAGGTTAAGGACATATAATCTACATCTATGCTAGCTGATGACACTAGTATCTTGAAGTGGCATAGATGTAGACCATATGTTCTTAACCTTGGCTGATTTTCATCTTCCTAACTCGAGGTGGCATCTCAAACCCTTGGAGTCTTAGAAGAAGGAAAAACTTAGAGAAACACTGAAGACATGGAAGAAAAGGCCCCAAAATCAACTTATAACTATAGATAATAGTCTCAAAAAAGCTCCTAAATAGAGTCAAGATCTCCAAGCTTGCCCATGTATCTCCCTTGGATTTTTTCTGTAGAAAGCATGAAGAAAGTATCAAACATGTTTTTTGGGACCACTCTAAAACTTAAGTGTTGTGACCTAAGAGGATTTGGGGGATGGTCAAAGGGATCAATATCCTCAATTTGTGGTCTCTTAGAAACAATATAGTTTTCTACCGTGTTAGCTCCATGAGCACCTTGCCATCTACTCTAGCCCCATGAATTTTTGTTGATTGTCATGCAATGTTCAATAAATTAGCTAGGAAAAAAGTGGAATTTAAGCCTGTGCATAGCCTTGTTAAGCAACTTATATAGCTAGCCTTACCCAATCTATCAAGGTGATGTAAATACCTATGACTTTTACTTGTAAAAAAATATGAATATAATTTTTTCAAATTTCAAATTTCTTTCTTTAACCCATACAATATCTTCTTTAGCTTGCATACATAATACAAATACTTGGGATGCACATACCCTTGAAGCCACTCCATATATTCTTCCTCTTCCAATGTACCATTCAAGAAATAATTCTTGATATCCATTTGATATGAATTCCACTCATAAACCAAACCCAAGGCAAATCCAAGGCAATCATTAATCTCATTGTAGTCATCTTTGCAAGTGGACTAGATGTCTTCTCACAGTACATTCCATATGTCTTTCCATAATCATTTGCAACCAATCTTACTTTTTATTTTTCCAATAATTTGACTTACACTTGACCTTATAAACCCACTTGTAGCCAAAAGCTTTCCTTCCATAAGGCAACTTCACTAGATCTCATTGCATACTGCACATAAGATACCATGTAAGCATATTGCATCTTAATAAAGCCATTGTATGTCAACTTGTCAACTTAATGTCTTACCCTTTCTTCATGACCATGCATGGTCCTCAAGATCATGAAGAAAGTAATGCTCATGGAGTACAGGTTAAGGAGTGTATAGAAGAAGGTAGTAATAGGACAAGGGAAGAAGCCTATGGGTGAGGGTTTAGAAGAGGATTCTATGGATGATGATTTTTTTTAAACTATTATTTGCTACAATTTTCTTCCCATAACCACCATCATCATTGCTCTCATAATCAATCTCAACTGTAGCTTTAGGCCTATACCAAGACTCATATTTAGTGGATCTTATATCCTTGCTTGTAGACCTCTCCAATGATAGAATTATAGTATTTATAACCCTTATCATTTGGCTAGCCAAGGAAAATATATTTTATAGCCTTTAGTTCCATCTTTCTCGTCAAGTAATCAGGAATATGAACATAGCTTCTAGCATCCAATACCTGAACCAATTCAAGACATCAAGCAACCAACCTCTTGCTATGATACATTTTTTATAACCTTCAATGGCTTGCCAAATGCATTCAAAGCAAGAACTCATGCCCCAAATCCAAGCTATAATGGCTATTCAAATCCTAGCAACCTGCACGCAACACAACATTCAACCTCAGCAATATGGTGCTTGATAAACTTGGAAAGAAGTCAAGGATCATGCTAGGTAAGCCTTTTTTATGGTAGAATCCAAGGAAGGAAGATATGATCAAGATTCATCCATGGAAACTTGAGAACAAGTTGAAAAAAGAAAGAGATACCTTCATTTAACAAAATTAATCCATGTTTAAGCTTTTCTTAGACCAAGGACCTCTAAAATAGGCCTCTTCTTGACCATGAATGGCTAAAATGTCCAAGAACCCACAATTTCTTCTTCATATATTCTCTAACAGCTCTAAAATTTGTAAAGACTAACTGCACAAAACCCTGACTAGTCACAATTTGAATTATACTAAGTCCTATAACCAAAACTTGAACTCCAGTTACCTTGGATGGTACTAATAACCTAATCTAGGCTTGAAAGAAACCTTGCTTATAATGAAATTCAAGTCTTTGATACCATTGTAAAGAAGCTAATTCCCACAGCAAACTAAAATGCTAAAAATACAAGAAATACACATAATGCCGAGAAAGCCATAGCCATAGCCATAGCCAAGGTAGCTAGACTGCCATGAATCATATTACCAATTGATAAAATGGTTGAGGATCATCAATGAGTGGCTGCAACATGATATCCTCCTCATGCTATGGAGGGCATGGTATCTACCCCAATGCCATGGTAGCCCCAAAGAGTATGCACCTCAAACAAGAAATGTTTGGAATTGGAAAAAAGGTGCTTTGCAAGTTACAACTTAGCCTTTTATATTTAACCCTAGACCTAAGGCTAAATATTGGCTAAGGTATTATTTTACTTTATTACAACATCCCTCAATTGGATAGATTTAGTTTTTTAATTACCTAACACATTTATGTTGTACACATAAAATCAACTTCCTTAATTAGTCTCTTTTAATCACAATATTTGTTCACATAACTTAAGTCACAATACACAAATAATGAAAATAATTCTTTGAAAAATAATTTCTTTATTTAATAGAGAATCTTATACAAGTGTTCACCTTCTACCAATATGGAAGAATGACTGGAAGGCCTTTATTTTACTAAGATTTTTATCCCTACGGAGCCCCTCAAAAAGTTGATCCTAAGGCATGTAGGGTTTAGATGCTTTCTAGGAGTCTAAGAGTTTATTGGCTAGAGCCCCCTTAACACCCTCAAGACCTCCTGTCAAAAGATCTCCCTACGAAGTGACGTCTTTCCATCGAGGTCGATTCAAACTCTCCGAGACGGCAAAACTAATCCCTCTTGGTAAAGGGATTTGTGGCTAGCCTTGGGGGAGATCTATCACCCCTTCCTATTATCTTTTTATAAATTTGGTACATTAGGATTTGGATTCGTTCAATCAAACTTCCTAAGTGCATCCAGTAAGCTTGTATGCACTTTTCACAAGCATAAGCACTCTTTTTTCAAGTTAACTTAGCGACATTTATTTCCAACTTGGTCTTATTCTCTTCTTGGATTTCTCCTAGTTCGCTTCAGATTTTCTAAGATTCCTTCTAATTAGTCTTCCTTTGTTGGATCTTCCCTTGGTTAGTATTAACTTTTCTAACTTATTTTAGTCCTTGTTGGTAATCTTCCTCGACATAAACCTTGTTGAAAGCTGGTCGATTGACGTTATCAAAAGTCTTAACTATTTTTCTATACTCTTATCCATTGGACAAAATAATTAAAATCTGTCTTGACAACCAAGTTGGAACCTTGGAATATGGATTTTATTTTTTATTTTGAAAGCTATTAAGTCAACAAGGCAAGTATTTTTTCTAGGAGTTTTAGGCTTCTAATTTTTGAAATGAGGATTATATCATCTTTTTGGTTGCTTCACTACCTAGGGTTCGTATTTCACTTTATCATGTTGGCAAAGCAAGTTGATTTGAATATCCTAGGTTCTAATAGCTACCTACGCCATTTAATAATTTCTAATGGCTAAGTACACAATTTAATAATTTTAAATTAATTATTAACAGTGGAGTTTTCTCTCTTAAAGATGGTACTTCAATTCAATAAATTAATGATTTACTTTACTTTCTTAATTCACTCTATATGACTCATAAATGCTAAGAAAATATTTTTATATATTTACATGTATTATAAATACCCAAAAAATATTTTTAAATTCCAAAAAACATTTCTCCATATTTTCATGATTTATAAATACCAAGAAAAAGTTTATCTATGTAATTACTAGATTTTTAAATTATCGTAGATTTTTCTAAAGATCCTTTCTCAATCAAAATTTGATTTTTTAATGCACTTTACTTATATACAACTATTTAATGCATTATGATGTCATGCAATCTTATTCCACTCTTTAAACAACTAAAATTTTGGCGTTCGCTTAGTTCATTCAGTGACTACTTTATTTGATTTTTTTGGTTTTTTTCTAAGGATTAAATGCTTTACTAGCTTTCTCTCCAAATTCCCCCTTCATGCGCGGGTTTTCAGGTTTACATTCTTTTCCGCTTAGAGAAATCAAAATGTTCTCATCTTGAAGTTAGGGAATAAGTGGGGTTGCAAAATATGTGGGATTAGGCCCCCTCATGCTTGTGCTGCTGCCGTGCTACACAAACATTGAAAGTTCAAGCTTACAAGGACAAGATAATATAGCCATTACAAGGTAGTTCTCATTAGAAATGTAGGGATTATTACATCTCATGAAGTACTTTTTAAGATTTCTAATCATCTTCAAGATTTCAGCGGGCTCTCTTCCTTCATTACGAAATAACTTGGGATGTTGTTTACATAAACTATCTTCGTCCATCCAAGTAGCATCCTCTTTAGGATAGTCTTTCTACTAGATGAGATATTCTTTGATGATTTTTCTTCACACAATACGTTCTTTTACATCAAGTATTGTGTCACATTGAAGATTAAGGACTCCTTGGCTTGGCATTATAACTTGTTGATCATCAAGAATATGATCAAGATTGGGTACATAAGCTTTTAGTAGGCTAACATAAAGTACATTGTGAACTTTCAAGTATTCATGAAGTTGTAACTTATAAGCATTGAGTCATGGCTACTTGAGAATCTTGTATGACCCACAATATATTGATCTTAAATTCTTGAATTTCCCCAAGGGTAAAGAACTCTTCTTAGGATGGATACAAACAAAAACCATGTCTCTTCCCTTGCAGATATGTTCTTGTCTTTCTAGATCAACATATGCTTTCTGTCAATCCTTATTAGCATGAATATCTTATTTAATACCTTTAACTTGTTCATCCATGTCTTCTAACATCTTCTACCTTTAGGATAGGGTTAGAAAAGCTTAGTATGGTTAGGCATTATTGTCCATAAAAGCTTGGAATGGGGTTATCTGGATGCTTTGATGATAGAATGCATTAAAAGCAAACTCCACCAAAGGTAGATATTGTATCCATTGCTTAGGTTCCTTATAACAGTAAGCTCTAGGTATGTATTCAATGACTTGGTTAATATGTTTAGTTTTTCCATCAGTTTGTGGGTGACAGGCGGTGCTGAAACAAAGTTGGGTACCAATGGCCTTTAATAAGCTCTTCCAAAAGTGAGAAGTGAAAAGAGAATCACAATCACTGATTATCCTTTTAGGCAATCCATGTGGCCTAAAGATCCTTGCAATATTTGAAGTCTTGTAGTTGGTTTTAAGTGGCATAAGATAAGCAACCTTAGTGAGCATATCCACCTTCACTAGGATTGAATTGTGTGATATCCCGACTTTAATTTCAAATCTTCCCAACTTCTTGCAAAATGGACTTCAAGAACTCTAAAATCATTAAATACAAAAGATCTTGAGAACAATGACCCAAGGATCATAACCGGACATTTTCACAGATTGATAAGGATTGTAGCCATTCATCACAGAAGTTACTGCGTGAACAAGAGTTATTAGCCATAAGTCGAATTCGACCAAACATGTTTAAAACTTGGCAAATAGGATAAGTCACAAAAGCTTTAAGCTTTAAAGCTTAAATTTTTATGGAAAAAAGAAGAAGAATAAAAGAAAGACGTGGTGAACAGGCCACCCCTCCTTTTTTTAATGGAAAAAAATGGTGCACGATCTTCACCAATTCTAGCATCTCTGATTTTGAACCAAAAAGCCTGAATTTACCTTCAATAATTCAACAGTTAACTCCAGCAATCTCCCCCTTTTGTCAGCTTGAATAGAGGCTTGGATCGAAGAAAGATCATCCGAGAGCCATGCGAATCTATCATGGCATCTCTGGTAGCCTCTCTGGACCTCAAAGATCAAATCGCCAGCATTAGATTGCATCTTGAAAGCTTTAGATTGCTAATTTCGCCAAGATCCCTTCCATAAAGAGTTCTTCTTCTTGGCCACAACCCTTCTTATTCAATTTAGCTATAAATACGAGGCGTGGGGAGCCATTGAGGGCAGTCCGAGCAAGAGGGGAGAGGCCTTTCTCAGGAGCATAGAGCAAGATGAAGTGGGGCAAGAGAAGTGCAACGAAAGGGCTAATTTTTACACTCCACTTTGCTGATTTGTTTTAAAATAAAATGTTTATGCACAATAGGCATCCACATTTGCATTTTGCATGCCACATGGTATAAAATCTTGGATGCATAGCACCTGTATGCCAAAATGACCAATACTGAGAGTGTGAGGAAGTCCTTGCTGTAGATTAGACGAGCGGTTCCTTGGGATAAGTTCAGTGAGGAAATATCAACTCTTGGATCGTTTGATATACAAAAGAGTGGAGCTTGTACCTTTGTTCTTTATGTTGGAGCAGCGCTTCAAGGGGCCAATCCCCGAGATGTAGGAGAGCTGTAGTGAGGTCACGGTGTTTCAACTGAGAGGTTGCCTCCTGCGTATGTGATACAAGGTATGATACCTATATGTTATGGGATCTCCCTCTAAGGAGTAGGGGAAGGAAAATGTTGGATTGTGTCCTATTACAAACACAAAATCGATATTAGAGTTTAGTGTAGTGTCAGCCTTAGACAGTCATAGCTGCAAGGCCATGTGGGGTGTCCTATATGTCTTAGAGGTCCACCGGCTAGTGCTAGAGGGCCAATGTTGGGTCCATTTTAGGTCCTCATAGGTGGTGCGTTTGCCTGGAGCCGCCAATAAGTGGTGGTTCTAAGTCTAGGGTCTCTAGGAACCAAATAGTCAGTTTATGTCCTCTAATAAGAAGCTTCAAGTTGAAATACAAAAAGAGAAACGTGATGAGAGGGCTAGATGGCAGGCTGAGATTCTAAGGTGTTATTCTCCTCAAAGGAGTAGCTTGATATGCATAAGAGGTAGTGGTTTTAATAACCCAAGTGTCACAAGTAGCCCTTTGAGTGTAAGAGGAAGTGCTAATACTTCCCCTCTTCCAGTCAATCAACCCACTTAAAGTGGGGGTGTAGTTTTACCTACACAAACTCCTATTGTCAATCCGATTGTAGCCATGGCACAACCCATTGCACTTTTAGCAGGGACACTAGATTTACCGGCATTATGAGCACCTTTACCCATCTTCAATGGGTTAGCAGAAGAAGATGGAGAACTCCATATTAATGAGTTTCAAAAACTCATGTTTAACTATCAAATCCAAGACGAGGGACACTTAATGATGTTCTTCAATATGACAATAAAAGGAAGTTCACCGGTATGGCATCACGGTTTAGAGGCCAAAACCATAACTACCATTGACCAATTCTTCACAGCCTTCCGTAGAGAGTTTGCCCCTGAGAGGGGTGGATAGTATTGGTTACGTGTCTTGAATGTAACCAAATGAGAATGTCCAAGTCTATGCCAAGAAACTAAAGCAAGTTCTTCGCAAACTTGGTACTTATATTCCCATTCCATCGACTGCACAGTTGCAATATTTCCTACATGGATTAGATTTCAACATCTAGGTACAATTGAGTAGTGTCACTTTGGCTGACATTGACACTGCTATTACCCAAGTAGAAGGAGTAGAGTTGCACTTGCAAGTGGCTTATGCAGCAAGGATAAATTGGAATGGCAATGATTTGGCACTAACCAATGAGAGTCAAGGGGACCCCATGTAAAATGCAAATGGAAGACGGATTATCATGCCAAATTTGCCTATGTTACCAGCTCCTCCCAGTGTGACTATGCATATGGCTAGTTAGATGGCTCCACTAAATATTGGAGGCCAAACAACAAACCCTAATGTTGTCCTAGTTGTTACAACTATATATATCATCTCTCACTTGACTTGGGTCTCACCTATATATACTAACTCTATATCAATATGAATGATTCTTTGGGAGCATGTCTTGTGTATCTCTCTCGTACTCTCTCTCTCTCTCAACACTAGTAAGTCAACGACCAATTCCCAATCAAGTGGTTAGGCCGATGGGATGACAAATAGATGATCGCAGCTATCAGTCAAGTGCCTCAAATGTCCTTAGTGAAGTTAAGGATATGATGAAGCACTACACTGACATGATTACCAAGCAGTATAGACAAATAGTTATTGATGTCAATTTCATTAGGAATCAGTAAAATTTGATAGGGAGTTGATGCCCTAAAGAGGGTGCCCCCTTAAGATTCAGATGTAAGTGGTGTGGTGGCCCCTTAAGATTCAGCTGTAAGTGGTGTGGTGGCCAACATTTCCCTAGAAATTGTCTAAATATCAAATGCGATATTTGCAAAAAGTCTGTCCACTTAGCTACTACTTGTTGGAGTAAGATCAATTCTCTTCAACAAGGAATTAAACAGCTAAGTCCAGTCAATCATCGCACACAAGGGAATAATCTCTAGCAAGATGATGGACCAAGACAAATACTGCAAAGAGGAAAGGCTACTGTAGAGGAGTTGCCTCATGGTAGTGGAGTTAGCATTATTGAGGCTGTATGTGTTAATGGCATTGAAAATTCTAATCTACGAGTCATAACAAGAGGTCAAAAGACTATGGAGGGTGACAAAGGTAATGTAAAACCTATCGAGGGAAACCCTAAGCAAGATGTTAGGGGAAAGCAAGTCTTAAATCTCGATATGGCAGGTGGACCTCTAAGGCCTATTGATAGTAAAGTTGATCCCGAGAAGGATAAAGAATTACCAAGAAAGAAGGCATAAGTTAACAAAGAGGCACCAAAGCTGGTTGAAAGACCAAAGGAGAGAATGGTTTGGCGAGAGAAGAGAGCTTTGGCTAACTACCATGACTTCGATTTAGCAAGTTCTCTTTGCAAAGTCAAACCAGATGTGAACCTCCTACAATTGATTAAACTGTCTCCTGGAGTATGCAAGGAATTCAAGAAAATTTTATGTATTGGGTATATTGTAGAACCTTTCGCATAGCACGAGTATGAGAAGATTGGTTTAACCATGCTAAAAAGCATTGTCCCAGAGTTCCAACATATGTGGATGGAATATTAGTGGAGCATGCTATCGTGGACATTGGATTCTCTGTCAATATCATGAGTTTAGACTTGATAGAGAGGCTAGGTCTAGAAATCCAAAAAGATGGCTCTACACTTCTTAGGATGGCTGATGACAGTCTAAGGCAACCAAAAGGTTGCATCACTAAAGTCCACGTTACTGTTGCAAGTGTGGAATGCTATCTGGACTTTAGGGTGATAAGGTTTGCATGATGTCCTAGCTATCGAGTTTTGCTAGGCTAGCCATGGCCCTTACGAACAGATTGTCAAGTCAATATACCCGCCACTGGTTGAGTGATTCTAGGTAGAGGTGCCACTTGTGTAATATTGGATGCTTACCTTGAGTCTCCTTAGAGTGAGAGAGAACAAGAAACAGTAGTGAGACATCATCAAGTGATGGATCTAAAGAAGGATCCACTATAGAGGAACTTTATTAGATAACTTTGAATGAGCTGATAAAGCCGTAGGATAATATAAGAGATGTGGATGTAATTGAGCTAGACTTTGATATGCCAAATGATTCGCATCCAACTAAATTAGGTTGCATGCTTAGTTTGGAAGAAAGAGAGAACTATGTGTCCTTAATTCAAGAGTTTCACGACATCTTCACTTGGAGTTATGACAAAGTTAGAGGCATTCCTCCACAGCCTGGCTGTGCATACCATTCCTCTAAAGGAAGAAAGTCAGCCCATATATCAGAAAGTAAGGCGCATGCCTTTTGAGCTAAGGGACAGGCTTTTTGAGGAGCTACAAAAGTTGCAGAAAGTGGGTTTGATCTTCCTTGTTTAACATATTGAATAGTGTTCACTAGTTGTGATCAGGAAGAAGAAAAATAATCGAATCTGGCTTTGCATAGATTTTAGATATTCATTCATGGATTGCTTTGTGGGGTATAACCAAATGGCAAGTTGAAACGACATTTATTATTATCTTTGGTACCTTTGCGTACCATGTGATGTCCTTTGATTTATGCAATGCACCTGGTTTGTCGCAAAGAACGGCTGATAAGACCTTTGGTAACATTTTCCCAGAGGAGTTGAAATTATTTATTGATGATCTGGGGGCAGCCACTGTAAGGGATAGACAGTTGATCATTCTATGGAAGTGTTTTGAGCATTGTAGACAATTTTGTATAGCTCTTAACCCACAAAAGTGCATCTTTGGAGTACCCTATGGGCTATTGCTAGGCCATATGGTTAGTTCTGTAGGGATTGCAATTGACCCTGAAAAGATAAAGGCCATAATTGCTATGAGTCTGCCATGTACTCCAAAGGAGGTACATAGCTTTCTGTCATCAATAAGGTATTGTCCGAGGCTTATCAATACCCTGGCAAAAAGAATGTTGCCACTAACAAACCTATTGTCCTTTAACTTGTATGTTTACATGGAGTGATGCTTGCAAAGTATCTTTTGATGATGTGAAGCAGGAGCTTGCCAAAGCACCTATTTTAAAAGCACCTAAAAGGGGCGAAATGTTTTATATATTTTCAGCAACAGCATCACATAGTATTAGCTATTGTTTGGCCCAAATTTGGGAGGAAAAATGGTACCATTCGATAGCCTTTGCGAGTCGGAAGTTGGGCATATCGGAAAGTAACTACACCTATATGGAGAAGTTGTGCCTTGCGATGGTATTTGCGACCAAAAAGTTCAGGCACTACATTCTTTATGAGAAGGTGGTTTTTTATACGAAGGCGGAATGACTGAGAGTGTTGCTGAAACAAGTTACAGCTGCCTGATCATTTGACAAAATGGTTAATCACTTTGCAGGAGTTCGATTATGAGATTAAGAGCAAGCCACCAAAGCTATAGGGCATTGTAGAATGCCTTGTCGATTTTGGAGAGCCAAAAGAGGTCTTCGTTGAAGGAAGTGGCACGGAAACATTCTTTAAGATTGATACAACTTCTATTCCCTCTTAGTATACTACTATAACACAGTATCTATCAGTAGGAGAGACTAGAGCTACTCTATCAAAATCCATGAAGAGAAAAATTAAATAGCAGGCTTTAAAATTTGTGTTAATCACCGTAGGAACACTATATCGGCATGGTGTTGATGATATCTATCGCCAATGTGTGATGGCTAACGAGGTTCCATTCATGTTGGAGGAGTGCCATGACTCTGCCTATGGAGGGAACTTTGATGGGTAGTTGACATCACAAAAGGCCTTAAGAGCTGGATATTGGTGTCCGTCCATCTTCCAAGATTCATTTGAGTATGTTAAGAGATACAATACTTGTCAACAACATGACAGTAGGGGGAATAGGAAGTGGCCACTTACCCTGATTATAACTATACTTTCATTTGAAAAGTGGGGCATCGATTTTGTGGGTCCTATTACTCCACCGTCCACTATGCAAAAGCAATATATTATCATGGCGATTGACTACTTTACAAAGTGGTCAGAAGCACGAGCAGCAAGGAAGGACAATGCAAAAGAGATTGCCAGTTCCCTATTAGAGCAGATTATATGTCAATTTGGTCTACCAAGAGAATTAGTATCGGACCGTGGAACCCATTTTCTAAATAAGGTGATTAAAAGCTTGACTAAAGCGGGCAAATTAAGCATACCAAGATGACTCCTTATAACCCATAGGAAAATGGAAGTTGAAAGTACTAACAAGCAACTTGTGGGTATTCTATCAAAAATGGTGTCTGAAAAGAAGCGTGACTGAGATAAAAAACTATATATGGAGGTGTGGGCATATAATACGATATTTAAATGAGCCATTGGTCACACCCCATTCAAATTAGTTTATGGGGAGGAGTGTTTCTTGCCCTAAGAGATTGAGTTGCTGACCATAATATTCTCAATCAATCATTCTTTGGGTGATGAGAATGCCCTATTCGAGCATTTTATGACTTTGGCCCACTTGGATGAGCCCAAATTTTAGAGTCTATTGCACTAGAAAGTAGCTAAGCATAGAATAAAACTGTTGCATAATTTAAAAGCAAAGAAATATACCTTTAAGAAGGGGCACTTAGTTCTTTATTATGATGCATGGAGAGAATTGTTTCCAAAAAAACTTGAGCCCAAATGGAACGGCCTCTACAATATTGAAGAATAGAGAAGAATAAATCCATAGTATTACTAGCTTATCTTGAGGGAGTAGAATTCAAAAATAAAGTTAATCTTAATAATATTAAACCTTGTTATCTCTAAATGCTCTAACAAAATAAATGCCTTGTAGGTCAATACTCGGCTAATCAAGGACTTGCAAGAGAGGAAAGAGGTTCATGGGGTGGCTGATTCCTTATTTGGAACACCCATACTTGGTGCAGAGATATCATCAGGGGAGGCTTGTTTGGTGGAGTAAAGGATATAAAGTGATTGAGCAAGAGGACGGATCATTCGTTTTGGAAATCAACGTCTTCTGTCATCAGTGCTTACAAATCTTGACAAGCATCCCTATTACATTCAATGAAGAGGATGGAATGGAGCCTTTAGTACATCCTCTGAACATGCTAAAGTTTTACTATCATAATTACGAGTAGAATTGACAATGGCTGGCTATGTGAACCCATTGTGGACATTTACAATGTACTTTGATGGAGCGTCCAGGGGTCCCAACAAGAAAGGGAGTATAGGAGTAGTTATTAAAGACCCCTGACATAGATTCATAATGAAATTGGTTGTTTATCTCTGGGTTGGATTTACCAATGACATGGCGGAATACAAAGCTTTAATCATGGGATTAAATATTGCCAAGAAAGGTGGTATCCGTCAGTTGTTAGTAAAGAGGGATTCTCAGTTGGTATTGAACCAACTAAATGGAACATACACAGTTTGAAATCCTATTCTCTCTATGTATTATTGTACTGCTATGACCCTACTCGATGAGTTTGAGAGAGTGTCTCTTTAGCTAGTTCCACGTTATTGGAATCAATTTGCGGACTCATTAGCAAACTTTGCTTATGAAGAATACATTTTCTTTAGCTGTGGTCCTAGTTTGGATATCTCTATGGATGATGAGATAGGACCTAGTTGATTGTGGGGCCTTCTATCGCAACATGCCCTATATGGCAGGCACTGGTTAGTATGGGTGATGCAAAAGGTGGTTGAAACTCATTTTCCTTTATTATCTTGGACCCATAGGTTGGTTAGATGACATGTTATGCGTACACCTCTTGCTATCTATGTAGGAGGTATGGGTCATAATTTGATGCATTTAGTTTAGGAAAGGAGCCCTATTTCCTCATTGGGCTGAAGCATCTTGTTGTCTATTAATAAGATTTTCCAAGGGGGGATGTATATGCGCTAGTTCTCTTGATTTGTTTAGGCCAAGAGGGCTGGTTTTGTCAAGTCTAAATGGTTTATTTATGTAGGCCAAGAGGGCCTGTTAGTTTGCAATGAAATGTGCTATTTCTTTAGGCCAAGAGGGCCATATGTCTGTTTGGTGCTAGTACTTTAATGGTTTTCTATTTTAGTGATTGCATCATACAAGTTGACAAAGTCAGTGGAGGGAGCCTTTGCTACGGAGGAGCTTCTTGTGGCCATTCTAGGTGGTTTCATCCTCTTTTTGAGTCTTTCTCCTTAAGTAGGTAATGATATATGTGTATGTCGAGGTTATCTGTTTTCTTGTTGGAGACCGGCAATCAAGGCGTGAAGTCCTAGGTTTAGGTTATGTATGTCTGTGGGAGATCTGAGTAGATGTGGCCACCTCTGCAGAGGCATTGTCACACACTTAATGACCTATTTTACAAGGTAGTTGTAGTGACTCTACTACTGACATCCTAGGTGGCCGTTCTAGGAGTTTCTATTAGTTGTGAGGTAGTTAGGAAAGCCTGCTAGAATAAATATATCCAAAGAAATCAAGCCCTGAATAGTTAATGAATAAAAATATACAGAGGTGTGTAAAAAGGAGTTCTAACCCCTATAAAAATAAAAAAGGAAAAAAAGAGAAAGAAAAATACTTGCGTAGTTGTTCATCGCCTTGCGAGGGCTCGGTAGGTTCCTAGGGACGAGATAAGACCCGGGGCGGACCCGAGGCGGATGCCTTGTCTTTCTAGGGTTGCCATCAAGCTGGAAAATAAAAATAAGAGAAGGTTCCTAGGCACGAGATAAGACCCGGGATGACATTTTCTTGGTCGCAAAATTTTCATAATTTTTATGAGTGTTAGATCGGATTTCTAGAAGTGGCCAGACGTGGGAGACCTCGAGACGGTTAAGTAGAAATTTGCGGCTCATAAATCGGAGGCGAACGGTGAAATGGTGGTGCCCACAATAGAGGCCAAAGAGAAGTAATGTAAATGGACCTTAAGGAGGAAAAGGGTGTGACCCTTGGGGGCTCCCACTCCCCCAAAATGAAATGAGACAGGGGGGTGCTATGCAGGTGACGATTTGAGATGGAGAGAGAGAGAGTGTCAAGATTGTGGGAGAGAAGGAAGGAGTCTCACTTGTAGCTTTCTTGCTTGCACAATGGGGGAATACACACAAGGGTGGAGGCTGAAAACAAATTTCCTCTTCTTAGTTGTGTAAGCCAAAAAGAACTCTAGTACATAGAAATAGAAGAACCCTATATATGGGTCTCAAACCAAACTCAACTAACTAAGGTGGCATACTAACTGAGCCATGAACTAGAGTAGATAAGGATAGCTGTCATCTAGCTATTATTCATGGGCAGTGTACCAACCGCATCTGCAAACTGACAAGTCGGTGACATAAATGCACAACAGTCACTGTGGCATATCACGAGTGGAGCTCGATATCTCAACACTCCCCCTCGAGCTCAATCCCAATTCCTGCATACCAAGCATGTCTCTAAACTTGCGCAGCTTCTCTGCGCCCAATGCCTTCGTGAATATGTCAGCTACCTGATCCTCTGTGCTGACATAAACTAGATCAATAAGACCTAGTAAAACCCTCTCCCGCACATAGTGATAATGCACCTCAATGTGCTTTGTTCTAGCATGATAGACTGGGTTATTTGCCAAGTGTATACTACTCATGTTATCACAATAAATGACAACTGGCCCATCTGTAGGCTGATGCATATCATAAAGTAGCTTATGCAACCAAGCTACCTCACATGCAGTCATTGCTGCACCCCTGTACTCAGCCTCTGTGCTCGACAAGGCAACTGTAGGCTGTTTCTTGCTGCTCCAAGTGACTGCAGCACTCCCAAAAGAGAACACATATCCACTGGTAGATCGTCTATCAGAAATACTACCAGCCCAATCAGCATCAGTATATCCATGTAACTGTATCTGAACCCTAGTCTCATAAAATAGTCCATACTGCAATGTGGACTTCACATACCTGAGTATGCATCTAGCCACATCCAAATGCGGTTTCCTTGGAGCCTGCATATACTGACTTACCAATCCAACAATATAGCTCAAATCTGGCCTGGTAATAGTCATATAAATCAAACTTCCTACTATGCGTCTGTACATAGTAGGGTCTTCCAGAAGCTCACTTGTATCTGCACTCAGCTTCACATTCTGCTCCAAAGGAACAGAAATAGGCTTACAGCCTGTCATCCCATATTTGGACAGCATGTCCAATCCATACTACCTCTGCAAGATCCGTATCTCACTTGGTGATCTAATCACCTCAATGCCCAAGAAATAATGCAGCTCTCCCAAATCCTTCATCTCAAACTTCTGCTTCAATAGCATTTTCACATGAAGGATATCTTCATCACTGTCACCTGTCATAATCAAATCATCAACATAAATGACAAGTAGCATAATACATTTCTCTGTTTTTCTCACATAAAGTGAAAAATCTGCCTTAGAAATCTGAAAGCCAATAGTGATAAGATACTGTCATATCTTGTCAGACCATGCTCTAGGTGCTTGCTTCAAGCCATACAAGGCTTTCTTCAACCTGCAAACAAACTCATGATGAACAGCATGCACATAACCTGGTGGCTGCTCCATATAGACCTCGTCTTGCAAGTCACCATGCAAGAAGGCATTCTTTACATCCATCTGATGTAAAGACCATCCCTTTGATGCAGCCATAGCAATGATTGCTCTTACGGTTGCCATCCTTGCAACCAGACTGAATGTTTCTTCATAATCAATGCCATATGTTTGTGCATACCCCTTGACTACTAATCTTGCCTTGTATCTATTCACAGAACCATCTGCATTGTTTTTCACCTTATAAACCTACTTACAACCAATTGCATTCTTATCTTTAGGCAAAGGTACCAATTCCCATGTAGCATTTGCTTCCAAGGCATCCATTTCTTCATCCATGGCTTTCTCCCATTTTTCTTTTCCCATGGCTTGCTCAAAAGAAGTGGGTTCTGGTTCCTGTATCACTTTGAGCATATATGCATAGTGAATGGCTGTAAATCCATCATATTTCAGCCTACCCACAGGATACCTAGCTCTGGTAGACTTAACAAAGTAGGTTTACTCCCAGGTGCTCTCAAAACATCCCTGGTCTTCCTTACTCCAGGTGTAACAATAGAAGGAATACCCAACTCATCATCAATGCTCTGTTCTAAGCCACTGGATTCACCATCCACATAAGAGTGACCTGCATTCACATCAAACACGGGCTGATCTACCTTCTCTTTTCCTTTTCGTGATACCTGCATACCACTATCTACATTGCTTTGAGAAGATTCTCCTGATCTCAATCTGCCTGTCCATGGCAAAGAATGTGAACCGCTGCTAGTGGATGCTCCAGGTCCACTAATATCTTGTGACTGCTGCTGTGAATTCTGTGCAGCATTACCATTTTGTGCATCTACATTATCAATCACATTTACTGGTTTATACCTGCTACTCATCTCATCAAAAACAACATCTCTGCTCACTGTAAACTTACGTGTAGAAGGGTTATAGCATGTATACCCTTTTTGTTGCAGAGAGTAACCAATAAAGATGCACTTCTCAACTTTTGGATCCAACTTGGATCTCAACTCATCTGGCACATGAACATAGGCAATGCAACCAAAAATCTTCAAATGAGAAATATTTGGTTTCCTACCAGTATACATCTCCTCTAGAGTCATCCCATGTATTGCTGCAGTGGGAGTCCTGTTCATTATGTAGATTGCTGTAGCAACTGCCTCAGCCCAATAAAAATCTGGCAGGTCTTTGAGGAAGTCCTTGCTGTAGATTAGACGAGTGGTTCATTGGGGTAAGTTCAGTGAGGAAATATCAACTCCTAGATCTTTTGATATACAAAAGAGTGGAGCTTGTACATTTGTTCTTTATGTTGGAACAGTGCATCAAGGGGCCAATCCCCGAGATGTAGGAGAGCTGTAGTGAGGCCGCGGTGTTTCAACCAAGAGGTTGCCTCCTTTGTATGTGATACAGGGTAGTATACCTATATGTTATGGGATCTCCCTGTGAGGAGTAGGGGAAGGCAAACATTGGACTATGTCTTATTACAAATGTAAAATTGATATTAGAGTTTAGTGTAGTGTGAGCCTTAGACCCTCCTGGGCTGTGAGGTTGTGTGGGATGTCTTGTATATCTTAGAAGTCCGGCTAGTGCTAGAGAGTCAGTGTCGAGTCCATTTTAGGTCCCGACATCTCGATATTATTAAGATATTGCCAGCTACACTAATTTTTCCACTTATGCTAATTTGTCTCGATGTTATTATTTTTGAAAAGAAAAGATTTGTTTTAGAAATAAACTTGTTTAAAGTTTATGTATAATGCATTTAAAATAAGGTGTTTGTGATTGCAAGCTAGGTACTAATATTTCCTAAAACCGTCAGACTAAAAGATGAATGACTGAGTACAAATCACCATGACAAGATTGAGGCAGTATTCAAGTAAGCACAGAATGCCAGACTGAGGTAGTGTTCTTAATGGTGCTAGACCTCCCTAAGGCCAGCGTGAATAGAATCTATTCCAAGGGGTTTTTCTCTTTCGTTTCGCATTAGTGAGAATAGACCAATCATGATGCGAAAGGTCTTGCTATAGAGAACTCTAATCGGCATGAGGAGGTGAGGAAACCAAGGAGCTCTAGTAGTCATAAACTCCTTAGACTCTTATGAACTACCAACTACCCTTTGATTTCCAGATTGTGTCATGGAAGTTCCAATACTAGTTGGGGAACGGAACTTGGATAGAATAATACCCTCAAACAAGAAAATATTTATAAAATGTCATTTTTTTAAAATGAAAATTAAGAAGGTATTACTTAACTATGTTTTTTATGTCGTGAATTAAGGGCTTGTAACAAATTTGTATTAGAAAATAATTCAAATAAGTTGTTTTTATATATTGAACTTAAAGTGGTAGGTAATTAGGTAACTAAAACTACTCTCTTGAGGGAAGTGGGAGGATGGACGCCCGACAGATCTAGACCTATGGATGGGTGGTCTTGGTAAGCCGAGGGATTTCCTAAGAAGGAATAAAAAACGCACTTGATGGACCATTAGAAACTAGAGAGCCTGACTCGCATCACTTTAGAACAGTGAGTAAAAGGGATTAAAGTGTCATACTTCTCCCTTTCACTTTGAACCCAACACAATGTAAGTTTGTTTTAGTCAACAAATTCCTATAGGAAATGGAATCTCTAGCATCATTAATAAAATTAGCGATACTAATAGCGACGATATTTGCAACACAAATAGAGACATACATAGTGACACAAATAGTGACGCCAGTATGAGAAAAAAGTTTCAAAAACTCGAGCATGACATTTGTAGAGAAAACATTTTTGAGAAAGAATGAAAGAGAGAGCGAGAGACCTTAAAGCTTTGAGAGAGAGAGAGAGAGAGAGAGAGAGAGAGAGAGAGAGAGAGAGAGAGAGAGAGAGAGAGAGAGAGAGAGAGAGCTCATCACCACTGTCATCGCTGCCACCACTATACACAAAGAAGAAAGAGAAGTGTGAAAGAGAGAAGGGAGGGAAGGTGCGAAGAGAAGGTACAAAGGGTTTCATCTTCAACCCTTTGAGATAGGTACATTGCCTCTTTTTGTTTTATTTTTGTGTTCTTTTCTTTTATTTTTATTTGCAATAAGATGCATGAAAAGAGAGGGGGGGAGGGAGAAGAAGGAAGGGAGAGGAAGAGGTAGAGAAAGGGGAGAAAGGAAATAAAGAGAAAGAGAAAGAGAAAGAGAGAACTGAGAGATGAAGGGAGAGAGATAGGAGGATGAGCGAGAGAAATAATGAGAGAGAGAGGGGGAGAAACAAAAAAGAGAAAACAAAGAAAGGGAAATAGAGAGACAAAGAGAGGGGGAGAGAAATAGAGAGAGGGGGAGGGAAGGAAGAGAGGAGGAGGAGGTAGAAAAGAAGGGTGAGGTAAAGAGAGAAAGGAGAGTGAAAGGAAGAGAGAGAGAGGGAGAAAAAGAGATAGAAAGAAAAATATAGAGAGCGAGAGAGAGGGAGAGAAAAATAGGAAAATAATGAGAGAATGAGAGAGAAGGT
The DNA here is from genome assembly GCF_053477565.2 of Lygodium microphyllum. Taxonomy (NCBI): domain Eukaryota; kingdom Viridiplantae; phylum Streptophyta; class Polypodiopsida; order Schizaeales; family Lygodiaceae; genus Lygodium; species Lygodium microphyllum. Next base: position 22,474,057 of record NC_141136.1, on the reverse strand, counting down.
TAAGAAAGAAAAGTAAAGGGAGAGGGGGGAGAGAGAGATAAAGAGAGGTGGGGTGACATTTCCTTCAATATCTTTATTTTTTAAGCTTTTTATTTTCTATCTTTGATTGTCTTTGCAATGAGATGCATTGAGTGAGAGTGGGGAGGGAAGGAGGGAGAGAAATAGAGAGACGAAGGGAGGGGAAGAAAGAGAGAGACAGAGATAAATAAAAAAGGGGGGAGAGAGGAGCTTCATAAAAAAAATTGAAACCTCAGCATGACATTTTACAAGTTTGTAAACAAGAGAGAGAGAGAGAGAGAGAGAGAGAGAGAGAGAGAGAGAGAGAGAGAGAGAGAGAGAGAGAGAGAGAGAGAGAGAGAGAGAGAGAGAGAGAGAGAGAGAGGCCACCACCACTACTACCATCCATGAAGAGGGAGGAGACAAGTGTAAAGGAGAAGGAAGGAACTCGCAAAGGAGAAGAAAAAGGAGGGAAGTACGAAGGGATTCTTCTTCAAGCTTTGAGGCAAGTGCATTATCTATTTTCTCTTTGTTTTTCTCTTTTCTTTACTTCTTTCTTTTTTTGTTGATGAAGAGATGTATAGAGAGAAGAAGTGAGGGAGATCAATGCAAGGGAGATTAAGAGAGAGAGAGGGAGGCTTTTGTCACTGCCAATCTACCACAAAAAGAGAGGGGACAACTGCAAAGAAGAAGGAGGGAACCCGTGAATGAGAAGAAGAAGAATGAGAGAAGCGCAAAAGGATTCTTCTTTAAGCTTTGAGGTAAGTGCATTCTATCTTCTCTCTTTGTTTTTCTCTTTTCTTTACTTCTCTCTTTCGTTTTCTTGATGAAGAGATTTATAGAGAGAAGAAGGGAGAGAGATCAACACAAGGGAGATTGAGAGAGAGAGAGAGAGAGAGAGGCTACCACTACCACTGCCATTGCCACCGCATCCACTAAAAGAGAGGGGAAAACTACAAAGGAGAAGGAGGGAACCCATGAAGGAGAAGAAGAAGAAGGAGAGAAGTGCGAAATGATTCTTCTTCAAGCTTTGAGGTAAGTGCATTCTCTCTTCTCTCTTTATTTTTCTCTTTTATTTACTTCTCTCTTTCTTTTTGTTGATGAAGAGATGTATAAAGAGAAGAAGGGAGAGAGGTAAATGCAAGGGAGATTGAGAGAGAGAGAGAGAGAGGCTGCCACTACCACTATCATTGCCACTGTATCCACTAAAAGAGAGGGGACAACTACAAAGGAAAAGGAGGGAACCTGTGAAGGAGAAGAAGAAGAAGAAGGAGAGAAGCGTGAAAGGATTTTTCTTCAAGCTTTGAGGTAAGTGCATTCTCTCTTCTCTCTTTATTTTTCTCTTTTCTTTACTTTTCTCTTTTTTTTGTTGATTAAGATCACGGGGGGTTCACTCATAGTAAAGAATACATGTCACCTGCGTACAAGGACTTCTAAAAAAACCCCTATTTATGAAGCTTGTAAGACTAATATATTTCACTATTTAAGCTTATAAGATATACACACACACACACACACATATATATATATATATATATATATATATATATATGACTTTTTATGTATCCCCTTTCTTAAATGTAAGTCTTCATAGAACATATAGTAACTTTCTTCTTAAAAGTTGGAATTATCCTAAGCAATTAAAAGTATCAAAATAGTCATATCACAAAGTCTAAAGTGAGGCATTCTCTTTTTGCAAGTCTAAAGTGCTCATGCTCAAGCTGGCAGATTACAATGAACCTTTAATCATTTCCTACATAGGAAAAAAAGGAAATTCCCTATCAATTCCCTAGTTAAAAATACACATAAGTAAGGAAAGTAAATAATAGGGAAAGTGGAACATTTCCTAGTTAGAGAAACTAGGGAATCGCATAGGAAATTCCCTACATAGGAAAAATCCCCTATATTGTAGCTCCCTCACCCACATGGTTGGCATCGTATCACAAGGCATTGATAGCTCCACCCACCACCCGTGACATGGTCCCTTGATGTGCCTTCGGCTACCTTGTACATACTTTCTGGCTATGAATATGACGTGATGCCCTCAAGATGGGCCCTTGTGCAAACTAGTGTGCGTGTTATGATTCGTGTCACGTTCCGTGTCGTGTTGGGGTGCCCTATGACATGTTGAGGGGTCAAGATGGCAGAGTTGGGGAAAGGGTCTAGAGCTACTTCGGGGCCTAGACGAGGTCCCGTGCGGGTCTTTGAGGGCTGGACCATCACACTTGCTAACATAGGGGATTTTTCCTATGTAGGGAATTTCCTATGCGATTTCCTAGTTTCTCTAACTAGGAAATGTTCCACTTTCCCTACTTATGTGTATCTTCTTATTTTTCCCTATGTAGGGAATTTCCTATGTGATTCCCTAGTTTCTCTAACTAGGAAATGCTCCACTTTCCCTATTATTTACTTTCCCTACTTATGTGTGTTTTTAACTAGGGAATTGATAGAGAATTTCCTTCTTATTTTTTCCTATGTAGGAAAATTTTTCCATTATGTTTCCCTATATATAAAAAATGTTTCACTATGTTTCCCTACATAGGAAGATTTCCTTTGTGATTCTAATTTTTCTCTAACTTGAAAATATTGCATTTTTGTATGTAATTAACAAGGCCTAGCCTAGCCTAGCCTAGCTTAGCTATTGCATGTTGGAGTTCTCAACCATAACAAACAACTACATGTATCACATTCATGCTTGTGTCCCCCCATGATTGCAATAGGTAGAGAAGCTGATGATGATGATGATGTCATGGTGTAAGTGTTCCTCTTGTATTCGAGTAGGCAATTAAAACTAGTCTTTGTAACGACTACCCACTAGTATAATAGTGATCAAGGGCTGCCAAAATCTATGGAGTCTTCTCAAGACTTGCAACACTCTCCTTCCTTGCAAAAGAACATGTCTCGTGTTGTATACATGACAATGGCCATGACATGCTCAAAATTAATAATTACAAAGAATGGTGCCCTCATTGTATGTCCTTCTATTATACACAATTAATACACCTGAATTGAAAAAACATAGGGAATCACTTGGAAGGACAATTAAAAAGTCTTCTTAGAGACAAGGAATTCATACCTTTATTCCATGAAACACAAAAAAGTTTCTTTCAAAGTCACAAAGAAATCCCCCAAGATTTATTTCACTTTCGCTAATCCTGTGTGTGAAAATGAAATATTGATAACATTTTTGCAATGGTGGAAAAAGATCATATCTTGAAGGGGGAAAGAGCATGCCCAATGAAGTGAGATCCTTACTAGCTTTAGAAACAATAATCCAATCAATAATGGTGTAGCAAAAGAGCTAACAAGATCCATTGCTTGTCAAATGGTTTTTAATTTAATACTCCAACTCAAAGAAAACCCAACAGCAAACATTGAGAACAATAGAGAGACTAGAAAAGCAAACAGAACATACATAGTAATGTGCCAAACATTTACATTGACCCCAACTTGCAGCAACTTGTGAATCGGGAATATATTACATAGCGGCCCACCGACTTGCATACCTTCAGACCAACTTGAAGAGAATCAAGTGGATGGAGAATCTAAAGATCGTGAAGCTGTTCATCTTTATCGAGGCTCACGCAAACGCAACCCTGCATGTCGGCGGTTGGAAAGTCAAACAAAACAAGTAGGTGTACGAAGAAGTGACTCTGACCGACAGAATCAAGGTGCTGGGACGTTATGAGAGAAACGGGTATCAAAGGAAGGTATACCCCAAGCTTCCTATGACCTATCAATTCCTGAAAATCCATGACCCCTCTCCATATCATTACTCATTCCCTGTGGCTGAATGTAACACAATCCTATTTTCCCCAAACTGATGTGCCAACCAGCTTGAGTTAAGGGATTAGGTCACTTGGCTAAACGCTAAACTGGGCATATTAATGTAATGTGAGAAACGTTTAGCAAGTTTTTAACATAAAGAATCTTATTGCCCAGGCGCAACCTCTAGTGCAGATTCCTAGTCTGACCCCTGCACTAAGTACGCCTGTAATTCAAGAGAAGAAGTTCCTTCTCAAACAAATCAAGCCACCTGAATTTCATGGTAAGGGAAGGACCGTCCAAACTGACGCCGAGGTCTGGATCAAATCCATGGAGGATTATTTCGAGGCAGCAGGAACTGTACCCGCTAACCAAGCTATGCTCGCCAAACTGAAGCTTACCGACGAAGCAAGACTTTGGTGGAAACAATGGTGCAGAGACCAAGGGATCTCGGAAGGGTCAGTTACTTGGGAGAAGCTTTAAAAATCTATGCGAGGGAGATATCTACCACCTGTCTACCGCACACAAAAGATGAATGAATTCTATGAATTAAAATAGCTTAGACTATCCCTTGATGCATATTATTCAAAGTTCGTCTCTCTCTTAAAGTACGCGCCACAAATGGATATGACACAACAGGTGTCAAAGTTTTGTACTGGGTTAAATCCACCCATAAACACCCACTTGGAATCAATGCGCCCAACGGACCTACAAGATGCACTCATTCGAGCTGTGCCAATAATACAGGAAGTGCAGACCAAGCCAAGGAATAATAGGACCTAGTCTTACAAGGATCACAACAAGGGGATGTATAGGTCTCAGGCTAAGAGAGCGCAAGGCCAAAATCAGGGACAAAGGAAGAAAGCTAGTGCCAACACTGTCAACAACTTCATTCCTACACAAGGTAATGGCCGCAATCTCTATTGCTTCCATTGCAACGAGCTTGGTCATTTTAAAAGTCAATGTCCCTAGCTTAGTAGAGGACAACGCCAAGGGCCATTCCAAGGAGCCGTCCATGGCCAAGGAGCCACCGCCATGGCCAGAGGGAGAACCTCCAATGTTGCCAACAAGGAGCTGGAAGATGAAGAAGATCCATCCATGGAAGCAGACATTGAGAGAGCAACGGTTCATGCCGCTCTTCACAAGAAAGGCCCGAATCGCCAATTCTCGGTGATTCAAACTCCATCAGATTATCAAGGTAAAAGCTTCAAAACCTTGATTGATTGCGGCAGTACACATTCCTTCATTTCACCAGTTTGTGCAAAAAGATTAGGAATAGCCACAATAGATGCACCTACCTTACCTATGGAATTAGCAAATGGTCGAGAGGTCTCTTGTACCAAGCAAACTACTAAGGTGAAATTCCTACTGGGAGGAGAGTCAACTTCGGTCAGATTCCGAGTAATGAACCTAGGTGTCCACGAATGTTTGCGGATTGGCTAATACCTAATGATGCCCACATTCACTGTGGAAAGGACCAAGTCTCCTTTCGAAATTCTGAAGGGGAAGTAGTCACAACTCAACGAGAGGCTGGTAAGCCAAAAATTCAGCTGGCCAAAGCAACACAGATAATAAAAGGAGTAAGGAAGGGCCTACTTGTCTATTTGATTAAACTAAATAAGCTAGATCAGAATCAGGAATCTCGGAAAGAGCCTTCATGGTTAAAGGAATACGCAGACGTATTTCCTGAAGAGCTGACAGGACTTCCTCCTCAAAGGGAAGTCGATCACGAAATCAAGCTGGCGCCAGGAGCTGCACCAGTCACAAAGAGACCATATAGAATGTCCATCCCGGAAGTGATTGAGCTGAAGGAGCAACTCAAGCAACTATTAGACCAAGGCTACATCCATCCTAGCAGTTTGCCAGGGGGAGCTCCAGTGCTGTTCCAGAAGAAGAAAGATGGAACGCTTCGACTATGCATTGACTACAGAGGGTTGAATCAGTCGACCGTTAAAAACAAGTACCCCATTCCACGAACTTCTTGACCGTCTTCAAGGTGCGAAGATTTTCTCTAAGATAGATCTCAGGTCTGGATATTATCATATTAGGAAGGAAGAGGATATCCCAAAGACGGCATTCAGCACAAGGTATGGACACTTTGAATTCCTAGTCATGTCATTCGAGCTGACAAATGCTCCTGTTACCTTCAACAGGTTAATGCAGGATATCTTTAGGCCCTATCTTGATGACTTTGTACTTGTCTTCTTTAATGATACCCTAGTCTACTCCAAGCAGGAAAAAGATCATGAACCCCAGCTTTGCATTGTCCTTGAAACAATGGGGGCACACAAGCTTTATGCCAAGAAGAAGAAGTGTGCATTTTTCAAGTGACAGATTGAATATCTGGGATTCATTATATCAACGGAAGGAATTTCAATGGATCTCGGCCAAGGTTAGAGAGGTTCTAGAGTGGCCAACACCAACTTCTGTCAAAGAAATACATAGTTTTCTTGGATTGACAGGATGGTACAGGGTCTTTATCAAAAACTATGCTTTGATTGCAGCACCTCTAACTGATCTACTAAAGAAGCAAGTATCAATTTTATGGTCACCTGCTGAACAGACTAAAGCAAAGCTTGGTAACAATACCCATCCTGAAACTTCCTGATCTTAGTAAGAAATTTGAAGTGATAACTGATGCTAGCACACTTGCCTTAGGATGTGTGCTCATACAAGAAGGTCATCCCGTAGCATATTCTTCAAGGAAACTGAAGAGCCATGAAACGAACCATGCTACCCACGATCTGGAGTTGTTGGCTGTCATCCATGCTCTCAAACTTTGGAGACACTACTTGCTAGGTAACAAATTTGCCCTAGTGATGGACCAAAAGAGTCTTAAATGGATTTTCACCCAGAATGAGCTCAATATGAGGCAACGTCGATGGATTGAAGTACTGGAAGAATATGACTTTGAAATCAAATACCGGCATGGAAAGGAGAATGTAGTTGTCGATGCACTCAGTCATAAGGCATTTCTAAACTCTTTGATTTTTCAAGATCCATCAACAGCAAGATCTCTAGCCACAAAGGTATCCATGCCAAACAACCCAATTCTTGAGCTAGCTAGAGAAGAGGCATGTCATGATCCAACGTATCAAAAATTGCTAAGGGAGATCCCCATCAAAGATCAAGACCCAAAGCTACAATCAAAGTATCAAGCATTCTCTATCAATAGTGGACTTGTCTACTATATGACAAGATTATGTATCCTGGCAAGCCAATCACTCAAGCAAAAGATACTTTGGAAAGCCCATGACTCCCCTTTCTCAGGACATCTTGGCTATGCCAAGACCCTTAATGCGGTCAGGAAGAGCTATTATTGGGATAGGCTCAAAGGTGACATTCTCAAATATGTCACGGAATGCTTGTCTTGTCAATGCGTTAAGGCCGAACATGTCAAAATGCCAGGGAAATTGCAATCACTTGACATTCCCCAAATGAAATGGAAATTCATTAGTATGGACTTTGTTGTTGGCCTACCCCAAGTTCAGGGAGGATACAACTCCATTATGAACGTGGTAGATATGCTCACCAAGGTTGCACATCTTATCCCTGTTAAGACAAACTATAAAGCCTCAGACATTGCAAGGTTATTCATTAAGGAAATATTCAAACTGCATGGGTTACCCAGAAGAATAATTAGTGATCGTGACTCTCTCTTCACCTCACACTTCTCGAGGGCTTTCTTTGAGGCCATTGGGACTCAACTCTGTTTCAGCATAGCTTACCATCCCCAAACCGATGGTCAAACAAAACGAGTCAACCAAGTCATTGAGGATATGCTGAGGGCACACTGCTGCCGCGAATCCAAAAAGTGGATGCAATATTTGCCACTGGTTGAGTTTGCCTACAATGCTTCTTATCAACAAAGCATTCAGATGACTGCTTTCCAAGCATTGTATGGGCATGATTGTCGTACTCCTTTAAGCTTTTCAGATCCAACCCTGAGGGTTGAAGCTTCAAAGCAGATGCTGGAAGACATGGATGACCAAATCAAATCAATAAGACAGGACATCCAAGCCGCCAAGGACAGACAGAAGGCTTACGCAGACTTGAAACGTCAAGACAGATCCTTCGTTGAAGGTGATATGGTCTTCATTCGCATACATCCAAAGAAGAGTTCCCTATCCTTGGGTGAATGCAAAAATCTAAGTCCAAGGTATTGTGGACCCTACAAGATTCTCAAGTGCCTAGGGCCTAATGCTTACAGACTGCAACTCCCTGAAAACCTAAAAGTTCATAATGTATTCCATATCAGCCTATTGAAAAAGTATGTGCCTAACCCTAGTCACGTGCTTGATGATCAACAAGTTGTAATGCCTAGCCAAGGAGTCCTTGAGCTACAACCTGACAAAATCCTAGATGTTAGGGAGAGGCATTTGAGATCCAGGATCTTGAGGAAATACCTCATCCAGTGGAAAGATTATCCCGAAGAGGATGCCACCTGGATGGATGAGCGTACTCACAACCAACAATACCCCCAGATCTTCTCGAGATGAGGACATCTCGATTCCTCTAAGGGGGAGAGAATGTAATATTTCTACAACAGAGTATTAAAGACCCTAGACCCCACCCAAAAGCAATCCGAAGTAATCTCCCGCAACAAAGAAACACTGGCCTAAGTGCTCCATCCTCGTGCATTAATGATATCAGCCCCCCGTTGTGCATAGGAAACCATGGCTCAAAAACGTAACCCACCGTGGGAACTCCCCTTCAAGGGGGAAAAGGGATAATGATTTATTTGCAAATTTTTTTACATTAACTCCCTCTCCTTCACCCGTTGCATGGCGGGGAGAGAGAGTGTGAGTAGGAGATTGTGGAGGGGCATGGGAGGAGGACATGCAAACAGCCACCTGTGTGGCCACCCCCCAACCCCCACCTTATATATGAACCCCCCTCCCAAGCTTCAAAGGGGAAGAAGGGGGATCATGAGGGAGCTGCCCGCCGTCAAGAGCCTGCGCCACACCACTGCCAGTATGTGCCACGGCTACTGCCGCCGCCAACCCCATCATCGTCATCATCATCCTCATCGTCATCCTCACCATCATCACTCCAATCATCTCCCTATCACATCTCCACATCATCTCCCTATTCATCCAAAAGCTTGAGACGCTTCTATTGAAGCTTCTCTAGGTCAAGTTCACCCGCGGCTCTCGGGTTTTTTCTAGAACGTGTCTTGCAAGGCCTATTTCCTGCGCAGGGAAGGAGATCTTGGGCAGTAGTAACCTCGAAGCTCATAAGGGAGCCAAGGGAGAGTTCGCTGAGTCGAAACTTACTTCGTCAATGGCTCCTAAGAAAAAGTCAAGGGGAGCGCACGCGGGAGCTTCCACCCAGAGTACGAGAGTGGACAACGCCCCGATATTGAATGCCCATATTCCCGCATGGAAAGGATGCATAAAGCATGTTTTAATTCACGTAGGGAAACATAAATGCATTGGAAAATTTATATACTTGTTCGATTTACAAAGTTCACTACATGATGAGTACTTGCATTTTGCTTGCACTTCCATGGTCAAGGGTAGTCGTATTTTGGAACGTATGATGCATAAGTTATAAGTTGAATTTGTGCGAAGGAGTCTTTGTTGCATCATGCAAAGGATAGGGCATAAACACATAATGCACTTATGTAATAACTTCCTAGTTGTGACTCATGTATAAGATAATCATAGATGGTCATTAAATGATGTCTAAATAGTTACAAGGAAAGGAAAAAAATTTATGAACTTTGACAATAAAACATATATTATGCAATTTGTATGCAAATATAGTTACATTTTAGGTTGAGATAAGCAATAAAAGAAGGATTAAATCTATGATGTATTCATTGGCATATGGTCATGAAAGAATGATGCATCCATGCATGGAGTTCTTTTATCAAAGTTCGAATTTGGGAAAGGATGCATCTTCATTAAAATATTAAAGCTTGAATTCGATGCATAAAAGGTAGGGTTTATAAGAAATAGCTCTGAATTTCAATCAATATTGCATAGGGCAAGGAAAAGGAGGACCACTATAGATCATATAGTTGCCTAAAGGCAAAAGGTATATGGTCTTGAAATTGCATATTCGCATGGAATGATACATCTCATACATCTTGCAGTTACTTACATCTTTTAGGGGAAGTAATTGCAAGTTTAGAAGGAAGTATTTGCATCCTTAAAGAGAAGATCATCTTTAAACATAGGTTGGTTAGATCAACTAAGTAAATCACGTGTAATTGAGTAGCTTACATGAAATTCATAAAGGCATGATTAGCTAGCATATGACGATCACCTCAATGTGCTAGGTAGGATTAAGCCATGATAAAATTCTGCTTAGTATCGCATGCTGATTTAATATTTTCGATCTTATGAGTTCAATCCACATTCACAGATGTTAGGGTTATCAAATCAACCATGCAGGAATGATCTAGGGTTCTCACCCTGAGGATCAAATAACCAAATACTAGACTTTCGCAAGGATTTTAGGGACCCTAGGGCCAAAACCTTTATCAAGCCTAGTAGGGTTAGGGTTTTGGATTGGGTCAATAGGACTCCCAAATCCTATATCTTGATCAAAGGTATTCTTGATCAAGAAATACCGTATGATGAAAGATATAATCCCACAAGTTAGATACTGACACCTATCTCGTGCTACAAGCTGCAACATCATATGCCCTTGCATCTAAATCACAAAATAGTACTGCTACACCTTAGACCGTGTTTGGCGAGTTCTAATTACAAGTCGAATTTCCTAGGAATTGAGTAGTCGTCCTACTACAACACTCTTCCTTGGAGACTGATTTGTCAAGCTAGGGTAGTCATGAATTGCCAAGAAAGCAATTGACCAGCCAAGTTAGGGCGACGGAGTTGTCCAGGATTTATTGACCATAATATAAGGAAACCTACGGTAGTAACAATTTGGGTCAACAGGGTATAAACCCTAACCCAAGGAAAAAGGGTAAACAAGCAGCTCAGCTTACGAAACCCTTGGGATCTTGCCAAGTCACGATTGATCCTAGATCGAATGCTGGAAGTATTTGGGAAGAAGAAATTACACCTTAGCAGTTGGCTGTACGAATGACCACTGGAATGCTCGTGATTGTACACTTAGGTGCACTGTTTGTACTTCTTTGCTCAAGGAACTAATTCAGGAAAAACAATTAATGCTTCAGGTTAAAATCCTCGAGGGAGAGGCAGTATCAGTTACCTCCGACTGTCTGCCTAAGCCTATCCAAGGGGTTGTTAGCTGCACCGGGTACGTGGACCGAACCCGCTGCAAGAGGTCTCTCAATGGGTGCTACTTGGAGCAAGAGGACGCTTGGGTGCCAGGGGAGGCTCTGGCCGTAAATTCCTTGCCTCCGAATCCTGTACAAGAGGCCGACATGACTCACGATGGGATCTCGAGGCCCGTATGCTAGTCAACGTGCGGAACTTGGAATAGCGATCCCTGAGGATTGCTAGGATAGCCTTCGGGTAGGTTATTTGATGTATTCCAAAGACTATGATAAATAAAGATCAAATGTTGAAAAAGGAACTTCCTTGACATTGTTTTTCTATGTCAGTGCCTAAGTTACGTGAAAGAACCAGTGATTAATTGGTTACGGTTGATGTGACTCTCGGTCCATTCTACGAAAGGGTGGTTCCGGTTGGCCAGAAACTTTTCTCAAAGGAATTGACAGCGAGGTAACAATGTCCTAGAATCTATAGAGCTAGAGTCCCCATTTATGTTGTTATAGGGGAACGGAATGGGACTATGCCTTACGGGCAGAGAGGTTGACCTTCGCATCCCTCTAGTTTTCCATTCTCCTTGAACCAAGTGTAGTATAAAACCGCTTCGACCCTGATGTTTCTGCACAAAGTGGTTCGACGCTAGCTACCTCCTAGGAACTTGACTGTTAGGAAAACCCTGATTCAGGTCGGTCCTAAGTGGGAACGGCCGGATGCTTTCACTTCGTGGCAAACTCGAGAAGACCTTGATCGCAAACCTCGTGACATTCCTTGCGAGTGCTGGGTGGCGCTTTCTAGACTCTCTTCCCAATGGGCTGCTAAGACGTGTCCTATAAGTGGATAGGGGGACACGTTACACCATAGAGCGCCTTGTTTAACCTGCACATATACGTGGGATGCTCTAAATCTTCATAACCTGCTGGCTGATCCCTATACACTTCTTCTCAAATCACCATGAAAAAAGGAATTCTTCACATCCATTTGCTACAACCTCTAACCTTTGGCTGTGCCAAAGCAATCACACATCTGACAATTGCCATCCTAGCAACTGGACTGAAGGTTTCTTCATAATCTATGCCATATGTCTGGGCATAGCCTTTTGCAACCAGCCTAGCTTTGTACCTACTAATAGAACCATCTACATTGTGCTTAATCTTATAAAACCACTTACATCCAATAGCTTTCTTGCCCTTTGGCAATGATACTAGATCACAAGTCTTATTGGCCTCTAATGCAACCATCTCCTCATCCATTGCTACATCCAAATGAGCATGACCAAGAGCCTCCTCAAAACATATGGCCTCAACATCCTCAATCACTTTCACCATATAAGTATAATGGTGAGCTGCATAACCTTCAAAACCAATTCTGTTAATAGGGTATCTCACCCTGCTAAACCTGCGTACCACTGGATCACTCCATGGAGTCTTTGCATTGATGCGTGCTCTCTGCACACTTGGAGTCCTCATTGAAGGAATGCCAAGCTCATCATCCAAGCTCTCTGAGCCACTGGAGTCTCCATCAAGAACTGCATCAATGCCATCTGACACTTTATTCTTTCCTTTGTCTTTACCTGTAGTGCTACTAGATGCACCTGAAGATGCAGAGCTACTCCTTAGACCAAGGACTACTAGATGATGTCTCTGGTCCACTAAGAGTCCGTGATTCTTGCTTTTCAGCCTACACATGAGTGTCATGATCATCATCATCATCCAATGCATCACCACTAGATGCATACCAACTGCTCATTTCATCAAAGATGACATCCCTTCTCACTCTGAACTTACATGTGACAGGGTTATAACAACAATACCCTTTTTGCTCTAAAGAGTATCCAACAAAGACATACTTTTCAGCCTTTGGATCCAATTTCTTCCGCAACTCATCTGGCACATGAACATATGCAATACAGCCAAACACTTTCAAGTGTGAGACATCAGGCTTCTTACGTGTAAAACATTCTTCGGGGGTCATACCATGAACTGCAGCTATGGTAGTTATGTTCATAATATAAACAGTAGTATGAACAGCCTTAGACCAAAAATGCTTAGGCATATTCTTTTCAGCCATCAAGGCGTATGCAACTTCTACAATATACATGTTTTTCCTTTTTGCAATCCCATTTTGCTGTGGGATATACCTGCGTGTGAGCTGTGTCTTTATCCCATGAGACCTCAGAAAATCACTAAACTCATTCGAGAGATACTCTCCCCCTCCATCTGACCTCAAGCACTTTACTTTCAAGCTTGTTTCTCTTTCAACTGCAGCCTTGAAAGTTCTAAAGTGCTCAAATGCTTCACTCTTTTCCTTCATAAAATATACCCACAACTTTCTAGAACAATCATCAATGAATGTGACAAAGTATGAACTACCTCCAAGAGATACATTTTTTGTAGGCCCCAATATATCTGTATGCATAACATCAAGGATATTTCTGCTTACATCTCTGTCATGTGAAAAGGGTTGTCTTGCCTGCTTACCAAAATGACATGCTTCGCATACCTTATGAAATTCTGCAATTCTAAATGTAGGCAAACCTGTAACCAACCCTTTGGATTGCATTAATTTCAGCCTTTGTACATTTGCATGTCCAATGCATTTGTGCCAAATTTCAATATCTGCAACAACATTTTTTCCTTTAGCATACATAGCAGCATTCATAGTAGGAATTTCAGCATCCAGAGTAATCATACGTCCAACTCTACTTCCCTTTGCAACCAACCTACACTTGTCACCATTGAAGTCTTCTACAAAATAGCCCTTTGCATTAAATCTAACTTGCAGCCCTTGCTCTACCATCTGACCAACTGACACCAAGTTCTTTGTAATAGATGGCACATATAATACATCTGAAAGACTCTTTGTCTTACCATCATGCAAGGACAAGGAAACTTTTCCAATGTGTGAAATTGGGTGGCATGAATCATCACCCGTCTGCACATAACCTGTATTTTGCAAATCCTGCATCTCTCCAAACCATTCTGCATGGCTGGTCATATGATTGGATACACTTAAATCAATATACCAAACATCATCATGTGTTCCCTTTCCTGTAACAACATTCAGCATATGATGCATAACAAATAGACGTTCATTTTTGTCTTCATTCTGTTGTGAAGACGATGCATAGTTTCCTTGCTCCAACTTACCACTGTGAATATCATCTTTATTAGCATAACATTGGGTTGTAATATGACCTATTTTGCCACAGTAGTGACACACAATACTAGAGTTGTTAGAACCTCTGTTCTACCATCCACCTCTTCCTCTAAAGCTCCCCCTGCCTCTAAAGTTACCACGACCTCCTGAAACCTGCATATCGCCAAATTGCTGATTCAATCTGTTTTTGCTGGTTGTCACTACCATGTCCTGTACCACGGACTCTTGAAGAGGACCTGCCACGTTCCCTTCTTGAACTAGAGTAGAAAGCTTGGACCTATTCACCACTTTTTTGAGATGTCTCACTCTGCATGTTGATCTCATTAGTGATCATAAGGGAGACCAACTCATCAAAATCTGGAAATGGCTTTTTGACATATACAGAAGTTACAAAAGACTTCCAATCCTTTTCATTGTTAAGTCCACCCAAGGTAGATAACACCAAATCATCATCATCGGGCATTGCATCAATCGCTGCCAAGGCGTCTGCAATGCTCCTTACCTTCAATGCATACTCATTGATAGACATCTTCCCTTTCTTCAATGTATTCAACTCTTGCTTGAGTTGAATCTTTCGTGCCTTTGTATTTACAGAAAACATACTTTCAAGTATGGTCCAAGCTGCATATGAATTCTCTGCATTTCTAATATGTCCTAGCATATTATTGTCAATTACTGCAAATAGCCAATACATGACCTTTTTGTCTTTTTCATTCCATTCCTTCTGTGCCTTTGTCTCTTCTGCAGTTGGACCTCTGGCTCCTTTTTTTCACCTGAAACAAACTGGTAGAGGCCTTTTCCAATAAGAAAGTTCATGACACGGAACTTCCATGAAGGGTAGTTGTTCTTGTCGAGCTTCTCAATGATGGGGTTTCCACTGCTCTCTGCAATTATCACAAAACTAATACCAAACAGCAAGCAAATCTTCTACAACCCTCGACCTGTAGTGCACAGCAATACACCAAACAACCTTTTTCACTGTCTCCTCAACAATATATGCAATCTGCAACTAGTTTGCAGATAAACCTTGTGTTTATTCGCTGGTAAACACCTTTGAACTTAGAGATCTGAAATCTGTAACCTGTGCACCTGTATACGGCGGCAGACAGCTGAAATTGCAGGATACCTTGAACTGTTGTCCGCAACCTTGCGAGTCTAAAATGGGGCCTGAAATGACCTCGGATAGCCAAAATAACAACGGGAAAGCCCTAAAGGGTCCATCTACAATATACACAGTACTCTTCGCCCACACCAAATCTCACTGCAATCTAAGATTTTTGCTCTGCCCTGCTTCTCGTGCCTCCACAGGCACTATCCAAGAGAAGAAGTAGAGAATGGAAGAGCTTCTTACCCGTTGCTTGCTTGCTCGAATCCTTGGCTCCTCTCCTTCGCTTTAGCCTTCAAAACCAGCCTCAATCAGTGGTGCAGCTCTAATACCATGTCACGAATCGTATGGTGGGGGGACTTGCTCAAGATGTTGCACCGAACACACACAGAATGCACAAGGAGAAGCTCACTCAAGAGGCAAGAAGAGAGATGGAGGCCAAAACATTTTATTGCTGGTTTCTTATTCTTCTTCTACACACTTTACAATGTACACAAAGTATAGATAAGATACAACATAAAGGAAAGTGGCCTACTAAGTCAAACAATGCATAACCGACTACACTAGTCGACTGGCGCTATAACTATGCCAGTTGTAAATAGGTGTAACAACCTGAATATAATAAGTAATGATTCAGTGGCCATGTGAGAGTCACAATGACCACCGACGTGCTAAGTGTAGACATGTGGACCCATCTAACCAAGAGGTCCATCATTAATATCTGCATGTATTGAGCTTGTCATCTCAACATTTATGCTCTTCCTCTTGCCCATCATAAAACCCATTGTCCACTTCAGCATCATCATTATCTTGAAGAAAAAATAATTTAGCACTGCATTTGGTTGATTCCCATTGATTGGTTGTGCAAGATCAATGGAATAATCCTCTTCATCATGGCTTTTTACAAAGTATACTTACTATTCATGGTTGAATTCTGTAGATTTAGACATAAGAACAACATCAAAATGCTCCAAAGAAGTAACCACATCTTGTAGACTAGGCTGCACTATCCTTGAAGTGATTGCACCAAGTAGCAATCAATGCAAGTATTTCCTTTTTCCATGCAGCATGCTTCAGCAAAATATTTATAGCCATCTCTACACAATTGCAAATATCCTCATAGTAGATACAAAGACAAATCAAAATGAATGTAGTATATTACTCTATCCTGGTAGAACATTTCCCAAGAAGATTTACTAATGAAAGCATAGTAACACCCAAGATTTTCCATGCTACCTATCCTTTTAAAATGAACCCCAAGATTGCCTTCTAACCAATGGAGGTGTACAAACCATCATGGCCCAGTGATTGGCATGAATCTCAGCAAAGAGAGTGGAAAGCAATACAAATGCATATTCTAATTGATGGTGAGTTGGCTAATTAAGCAATAATACCAACCAATGTAATACATCCCTTGCCTTAAAGATACTATAGAAGAGTAGTACCATTGCTACAAGAATACTTTATTAATGCCCACAAATTAGATTGAGACTCTAATTTTTCCATAGTTAGTAAGCCCAACAACAACATCCTTTTAGCTTCAACATTGCATATACATCCTTGTAAGACATTTTTTTATCATAGAGATTGATAAGAACCTTCATTAAACGTTGCTAAACCAACTCAAAAGTATGTGGGTGCAACTGATGGATAACCAAATCACATCTAGCACTTCCAATGCCATTTGAGAGTCATCATAAGTCATGAGAGCATGTGCCAAAGTACTTATAATGTCTACCAAAGGAATATCCATCCTATTAGAACCAATATCTCTGAACGGATCCATAACACTTTGTTTCCTTGCTTGTGGATGGTGCAGCCATGCAGTACCTATAGGTACTAAATCAACCATATTTTCTGAGTGAAAGCTCCGATCGACAAAACTCTTGATTAAAATCGAAGCTAAAACTTTCCTCTTCAAATAAGCACTAAATAGTAAACTTTAAATCATGCTAGAAAAAGATATGATAGCCCAAAGTTGGCTAACTAAAATGGTCCACGACCTCCCCTATTTGAATGAGCATGTAAGAGGCCTATAAATCCACTTTTGACCTTGTTGAACCCTATAGACTCACATATATAATTGAGGGCACTCTATAGGGTACCAAGACATCAATTTATGATTAATAGAAAGTAATCAAAGTCCCAAACCACCCATTTTAATGGCTGCAATGTAGTGGTAATGTTGTGTAATCACTATATGAATTGAATCACTGCCAAAATCAATCAACTAATGCTAACATGAGAATTTGCAATGCAACATGAATATCATATTACCACCACTGCCACAATAGCAAGACATTGCTATAGACATATCATCATAATCATTTAAGTGTCGGATTGAAAGACTCCATGCCACCTCAAGCATGTCATCAACATAATCCATATGCCAAGCAATGCTCTATCATCCAAGAGCTCAGAAAAGAGTAATCGATTTCCAAGTTGTTTCCATCAAAAGCCCAATAATAATGCTTCTAAATTGAATCCCATAGCTCCATAATATTTAAATCTTACCAAGGTTAAAGAGCCTTTCTCAAAGGAGGACAATAGAGTTGCTGAACTAATAGCTATGGTTGAAGCTTATCATTGAGCATTCAACATTAGAGAATGCCTCTTGATATTACAATGGAAGAGAACTATATTCAATCTTCAATGTATGAGTTCCAATGTTGGACATGAAGAAGCAAACCATGTAGAATCCTTGTAATGGAAAAAATTTGTACCTCTTTATGCTTCAAAAAGAAGGAATGTCAAGCTTAAAGAAGAATCCCCAAATTTATCCTCATGTGATAATATTTCTAACCCATGTGATAGTCATGCAAGGGAATTCCACCATCCAAAAATACACTGACAGTGTGATTTTCAAATTATCTACAACGTATCTTGATCTCCACTTGCATAATGAGTTAAAAGAAAAAGAAAAACCATTTAGTTACGTGGGAACCTCCTCCTAGGAAGCCAAAAGGTTAAGCTTTAGGAATAAGGGAAATTGTTTTATTATTTCCCCCCTTTTTCCCCCAGCGATTGTCGTGCTGGAGGGGAGGGGAATAGCAAGGATGACTGAGCATCCTTGCTGGGTGCCGTAGAGAGGATGAAACCCATGCACAAACCGCGTGGGGGAGGGGAGGTACCTCTCCCTCTACCTATAAAATGGGGGAACAGACAAACAGTTGCCGCCCTGTGGACAAAAACATGGGGAGGATTGGACAGACGAAGGGAAGAAGGACCGTGCTGTGAAGGCTGCCGCATTGAGAAAGGGGAGAACGCCGCCGTTGCAGCTCCATGGTCGTGGAGAGGGGGGGAGATTGCTGACCCTGCTAATGCATTACGCCGCCACCTCTTGCCTGCAGCCACGGTCGCATCAATTCTGCCGCCCGTGGCTCCACGTTTGCTCAGCAAGTCCATCTTTCCCCACTCCTTGTCATCTTTCGACCTTTTTATGACCCCCCCAATCATAACCTTAATCCCCACGCTTTCTGAGAGGATCAGAAGCTTCTTAGAAGCTTCTAAAGGAATAAGACTTGGGCCTTGTTCCTACGTACCCTCCCTATTTTTTTTAAACCGGGCTCATAAAAGCCCCATTCCCACAAGCAAAGCTCCAATTCCACAAGCCTTCCCATAAGCCCAAAAGCCCCTGGTTTTTTTTTAAGATCCAAAATTCGATGAAGGAATCTCCTGCATATGAGGGAGAAGGAAATTCTTGAGGCTATTCGGAGAACACGTGGAAGTGAGGGTAATCTGCGGAGTTCAAGTCATCCATGATGCCTCCCAAGAAGTCGCAAGGCGCACCTGTGGGAGGTTCCTCCCCTGTTACACGTGGACATCTCCCCGAACCCACAAGTCCAGGTTTTCTTCCTAATTTTAGTTTACGTCGAAGTATTGCAATTGTGCATGGATAATTTATGGAATTAGGATACACTTTTATGATTGAAATACATTTGCTATTTTAAAGGAAATAACTCACAAATGAAGATTGGTCAATTGTATTTTTTTAAAGGAAATGAACGAAAGATGTTTATGCATTTTTAGCAAGTGGCTTCTGTGCATTGCAAAGTAACGAATCTAGAACAAACAACAATTATCATTTACAAAGTCGGAATTATTGTAGTACACCTTTGACTATGCATGGAAAGATTAAATCACATATCGCATTATTAGATGAATCTTTCTTAGTAATGATTCATTAAAGAGGATTGCTGACAACTGTAGGAATTTGCAAGGCATGGAAATGATTCTAGGGCTGCATGAAGTAGGTTAAACTCTTGTCAATTGGCATAAATCTCCATCAGCTACGTAAGTAGTTAGAGAAAGGTTGTGTAATGCTCATTCAGCGTACGAATATTTCATTCAGAAATGAAATTAGGGAAAGATTGCATGGTTCGTTTTAACATAAAACCCTAAAAGCTTAGTAGCATGAATCATGAATGCATCAATGGAAATTATGTCGTAACTTAACATACGCTTTGATCTTAACAAGAAAGGCAATGAATCGTGTATGGTATCGTAATGCAACTAGTTTTTCTACTCTTTGATCAAGACAATATCTTCATGAATAGACAAGGATAATGTTTTACCCTAAACACCTAAACCGCAAAGGACTTGCTTAGGACTGGTTAAATCGATGCAACATATGCTAAGTGCTAACTAGGGTTTAGCACATTGACGTCATGACCTAGTTCCACTTATTGCCAAGTTGAAACTCTTATACCCTAAAGACTTGCCCTCATTCACGGAATGTAGGGACAATAGGACACACTTGCGAGAAACGATCTAGGGTTTTTACCCTAAGGATTGCTCGCTAAAAGAATGAAACTCGATTTGGATTTGGACCTTTAGGACCGACAATATCGACCTAATGCAATCAGGAATGGATTGTTATGAAGATACCCTAACCCTATCTAATCATGATTTCGTGATTAGACAACGCCATTCGATGGGTAAAATAGTCCCATGATTTTTATGCGACACTCGCGCAATAGGTTGTAGAGTCGCATGATCTTGTGATTTGATCAACAGGGAATGGCCAATTCCTCGAAATGAGATTGGCAGATTCTTACGCAAGTTTATCTTACAAGAGGAGAAATAATCATCGTGATATAGTACCTTTCTTGGGTAAAGTAACCAAGATACAAGGATTAGATATTTGCTTGGAAGCAAAAGACCAATTAGTAAATTGGAATAACATATTTACTATTAATAGAACTTAAGGTATTGGTTAAGTTGGGTTAGTAGGGTACGGCCCTAATCCAAGGATATAGGGTTAACAAACAAACCCTTGGGGATCTTACCAAGTCGCAATTGATCCTGGATCGAGTGCTGGATGCATTCGGAGAGAAAGATTCACTCCTTAGCAATTGGCCAAATAAACGACCACTGGAATTGATTGTGCTTGTAACAGTTTAGAAAGCACTGTTTGCATTGTTTGCTCAAGGAACTAAAGGATGAAAAGATATCTAATGCTTCAGGTTGAAGGCCTGAAGGGAGAGGCAGCTTCAGTTACCCCCGACTGCCTGCCTGACCCTAACCAAGGGGGTTGTTGACCGCGCCGGGAACGTGGACCGAACCCGCCGCGAGAGGTCTCTCCGTTGAGCTCTACTTGGATCAGGAGGACGCTTGGATGCCAGGGGGGGCTCTGGCCGTAAATCCCTCGCCTTCCGGGTCGTGCACAAGAGGCTAACGTGACTCGGGATTGGATCTCGAGGCCCGCATACTAGTTTACGGGCAGAAGCTTGGAATAGTGATCACTATGGATTACTGGATAGCCTTCGGGCGGATTATGGACAAGCCTACGGGCGGAACTCCTTGTATTTCAAAGATAAAATGATGAAATGTAAAAAAAAGAACTTGCTTGATATTGTTTTTCTATATCACGTAATAAGATTACGTGAAGGAACCTGTGCTTAACATGATTAATTAAAGAAGCTGATTGTTATATGTCAAATTAATGTGTTAGATAATTACATAACTAAAACAAACCGAGGAAAGTGCGGAGGATGGGCCATGGGTCCGTCCTACAGTTGGGTGGTCCCGGTTAACCGGGAATTTTTCTCAAGGAATAGCGGAATGATCGTCAAAAAAAAAAAAAACGAATAACGAAAGCAATGACCTAGAGTTATGTCTTAACCGATTTATGTTGTTTTAGGGGAATGGAATGGGACTATGCCTTATGGCAGAGAGGTTGAGCTTTGCATCCCTCTCGTTTCCCATTCTCCTTGAACCAAGTGCAGCGCGAACCCGCTTTGGACCTGGCATTTCTGCGTAAAGTAGTTCGCTCGGGTCTGACGCTAGTTGCTGTTAGTTAATGACCAATCATGAAAACCCTAATTCCGGTCGATCCTAAGTGGGAACGGCCAGGATACTTCCGCTACCTGGCAGATGCGGGAAGACCTAGATCGCAAATCCCGCAACATTCCATGGGAGTGCCGAGCGGAGCTTTCTAGACATCCTTTTCGATAGACTGCTAAGACGTGTCCTGGATGATACTAGTGGACACGTTACAGTTGGTATCAGAGCGAACCAACAAAGGACTTAAGAAATTTTAATAAGAAGAAAAAAAAAGAGGTTACTGTCCCAAACATTTCCTTACTTTCAATGTTGTCTTGCAGAATTATGAAGCATGGAACAGGTTCTTAGTATTCCGAGTCATGTTTATGACCGTGATGCATTCCACGGATTATCGACAAAGGGTTGAGATGATGAACATCCTAGACCGCATTTACAATCCATCGCCTGTGTACATGGAACGGAGATGGATGGGTGTTTCAGGGATCTATTACATAGCTGGCCATCGACCTGCGTACCTTCAAATTAACTTGAAGAGAATCAAGTGGATGGAGGATTTGAAGATCGTGAAGGTGTTCGTCTTTGTTGAGGCTCACACAAACGCGACCCTACAGGTCGGAGGTCGAAGGGTTAACCAAAATAAGTATGTGTACGGGGAAATGATTCAAAGAATCCCTGCCGACCGAATCAAGGTTTTGGGACGTCATGAGAAGAATGGATATCAAAGGAAAAGATACCCTAATCTTCCAATGAACTATCGATTCCTGAAAAATCGATGACCCCAATCCGTACTACTACTCAATTCCTGTAGATGAATGCAACAACATATTATTCTCCTCGAATTAATGTATTAGCCTATTCCATTGCCCCAAGAAATAATTGTACCTCGAAAGGGCTATGCTGATATGAATGGAATAAAACTTTTTTTTTAAATCAATGATTGTCTTGACTGTGAATATTGATAAAGAAGTAAAGTGATTTGGTCACTTGGCTAAAGGAATACACAGACGTAGTTCCTGAAGAGTTAACAGAACTCCCGCTTCAAAGAGAAGTAGATCATGAGATCAAGCTAGTAATAGGAGCTGCGCCAATTGCGAAGAGACCCTATAGAATGTCTATACCGGAAGCAATTGAGCTGAAGAAACAACTCAAGCAACTGCTAGATCAGGGCTACATCCATCCTAGTAGTTCACCATGGGAAGCACCAGTACCGTTCCAGAAAAAGAAAGATGGAACACTTCGACTATGTATTGATTACAGGGGGTTGAATCAATCAACAGTCAAGAACAAATATCATATTCCTAGAATAGATGAGCTTCTTGATAGTCTTCAGGGTGCCAAGATCTTCTCCAAGATTATCTTAGGTCTGGTTACTATCAGATAAGAATCAAGGAAAAAGATATCCCAAAGACGACCTTCAACACTAGATATGGACACTTTGAGTTCTAGTTATGTCATTAGGGCTTACGAATGCGCCTGCTACCTTCAATAGGTTAATGCAGAATATCTTTAGACCATATCTTGATAACTTCGTGCTCGTCTTCTTTGATGATACTCTAGTCTATTCCAAATAGGAAGGAGATCATGAACCCCAACTTCGGATTTTCCTTGAGACAAGGAGGTCACACAAGTTGTATGCTAAGATGACGAAATGTGCATTCCTCAAACATGAGATTGGTTATCTGGGATTCATCATATCAGCAGAAGGAATCTCAGTGGAACCGGCCTAAGTCAGAAATGTTCTAGGATGGCCAAATACCAACAACTGTCAAAGAAATACGCAGCTTTCTTGATTGACAAGATGGTATAGGGTCTTCATTAAAAAAAAAGAACTATGCTTTGATTGCAGCACCTTTGACAGACTTACTGAAGAAGCAAACGTCCATTGCATGGTCAACTACCGAAGAAACTAGCTTTGATAGGTTGAAGCAAAGTTTGGTATCAGCACCGATCCTAAAACTTCTAGACCACAGTAAGGAGTTTGAGGTAGTAAAACTGATACTAGCATGCTTGCCTTAGGATGTGTGCTCATGTAGGAAAGTCATCCTATAGCATAATCTTCAAGAAACTGAAGAGCCATGAGAAGAATTATGCTACCCATGATCTTGAACTTTTAGTTGTCAAGATTTGGAGACACTACCTACTGGGCAACAAGTTTACACTAGTGAGACTGATCATAAAAGTCTCAAGTGGAACTTTACCTAGAACAAGCTCAACATGAGGCAATGTCAGTGGATTGAAGTGCTGGAGGAGTATGACCTTGAGATTGAGTATCGACCTGGAAAGGAGAATGTAGTTGCTAATGCACTCAGTCGCAAGGCATTCCTTAATTCACTAATCTTGCAAAATCCATCAATAGCTAGATCTCTAGCTACAAAGGTGTCCATGCCAAACAACCCAATACTTGAGCTAGCTAGAGAAGAAGCATGCCATGATCCAGCCTATCAAAAGATGCTAAGGGAAATCTCTATCAAGGACCATGAATAAAAGCTACAGGCTGAGTATCATGAATTCTCTGTCAATAGTGGACTTGTCTACTATAGAATGAGAGCATGTATACCGGCAAGCCAGTCACTTAAGCAGAAGATATTGTACGACGCTCATGATTGCCCTTTCTCAGGACATCCTGGCTATGCCAAGACTCTCAATGCAGTTAGGAAGAGCTATTATTGGGAGAGTCTTAAAGGTGGCATTTTCAAATATGTCACTGAGTGTTTGTCTTGTCAAGTATTAAAATCGAACATGTCAAGATGCCAAGGAAGTTGCAACCATTTGACATTCCCCAAATGAAATGGGAATTCATCAGTATGGACTTTGTTGATTGGCCTACCCCAAGTTCAGGGAGGATACCACTCCATCATGGTTGTGGTTGACATGTTGACTAAGGTTGCATACCTTATTCTGGTAAAGACAAACTATAAAGCCTCAGACATTGCAAGGTTGTTATCAAGGAGATATTCAAGCTACATGGGTTACCCAGAAGAATCATTAGTGATCATGATTCTCTCTTCACATCACACTTCTGGAGAGCTATCTTTGAAGCTATTGGGACTCAACTCTATTTTAGCACAGCTTACTATCCCCAAACTGATGGTCAAACGGAGTGAGTCAATCAAGTCATCGAGGATATGCTTAGGGCACACTGCTGTCGTGAGCCAAAAAGGTGGATTCAATACTTGCCTTTGGTTGAATTTGCCTACAATGCTTCTTACCAACAAAGTATTCAAATGACCCCTTTTCAAGCATTGTATGGTCATGACTGTCGAAGTCCCCTAAACTTCTCAGATCCAACCTTGAGGATTTAAGCTTCAAGGCAGATGTTGGAAGAGATGGATGACCAAGTAAAGTCAAGAAGACAGGACATCAAAGCCACCAAGGATAGACAAAAGGCATACGTGGACTTGAAGCAACAAGATAGAATCTTCGAGGAAGGAGACATGGTCTTCATTTGCGTACGACCACAGAAGAGTTCTCTATCCTTAGGAGATTGCAAGAAGCTAAGTCCAAGGTACTGTGGACCATACAAGATCCTCAAGTGCCTAGGACCTAATGCTTATAGACTACAACTCCCAGAGAACCTAAAGGTTCATAATGTATTCCATATCAGCCTATTGAAAAAGTATGTACCCAACCCTAATCATGTACTTGATGACCAACAAATTGTAATGCCTAGTCAAGGAGTCCTTGAACTAAGGCCGGATAGGATCTTAGATGTTAGGGAGAGACAGTTAAGATCTAGAACCTTAAGAGAATGCCTCGTCCAGTGGAAAGATCATTCCAAAGAGGATGCCACCTGGGTAGATGAAGGCACTCTCATCCATCAGTATCCCCAGTTTACCTCGAGATGAGGACATCTCGATTCCTCCAAGGGGGAGAGAATGTAATATTTCCGTTGTGATAATATTTCTAACCCATGTGATAGTCATGCAAGGGAATTCCAGCATCCAAAAATACATTGACGGTGTGATTTTCAAATTATCTACAACGTATCTTGATCTCCACTTGCATAAACGAGTTAAAAGAAAAAGAAAAACCATTTAGTTACGTGGGAACCTCCTCCTAGGAAGCCAAAAGGATAAGTTTACAAAGTCGGAATTATTATAGTACACCTTTGACTATGCATGGAAAGATTAAATCACATATCGCATTATTAGACGAATCTTTCTTAGTAATGATTCATTAAAGAGGATTGTTGACAACTGTAGGAATTTGCAAGGCATGGAAATGATTCTAGGGCTGCATGAAGTAGGTTAAACTCTAGTCAATTGGCATAAATCTCCATCAACTACACAAGTAGATAGAGAAAGGTTGTGTAATGCTCATTCAGCGTACGAATATTTCATTCAGAAATGAAATTAGGGAAAGATTGCATGGTTCGTTTTAACATAAAACCCTAAAAGCTTAGTAGCATGAATCATGAATGAATCAATGGAAATTATGTCGTAACTTAACATACACTTTGATCTTAACAAGAAAAGTTAGGAGTTGTAAATCTAATCATAGGTAGGCAATGAATCGTGTATGGTATCGTAATGCAACTAGTTTTTCTTCTCTTTGATCAAGACAATATCTTCATGAATAGACAAGGATAATGTTTTACCCTAAATACCTAAACCGCAAAGGACTTGCTTAGGACTGGTTAAATCGATGCAACATATCCTAAGTGCTAACTAGGGTTTAGCACATTGACGTCATGACCTAGTTGCACTTATTGCCAAGTTGAAACTCTTATACCCTAAAGACTTGCCCTCATTCACGGAATGTAGGGACAATAGGACACACTTGCGAGAAACGATCTAGGGTTTTTACCCTAAGGATTGCTCGCTAAAAGAATGAAACTCGATTTGGATTTGGACCTTTAGGACCGACAATATCGACCTAATGCAATCAAGAACGGATTGTTATGAAGATATCCTAACCCTATCTAATCATGATTTCGTGATTAGACAACGCCATTCGATGGGTAAAATAGTCCCATAATTTTTATGCGACACTCGCGCAATAGGTTGCAGAGTCGCATGATCTTGTGATTTGATCAACAGGGAATGGCCAATTCCTCGGAATGAGATTGGCAGATTCTTACGCAAGTTTATCTTGCAAGAGGAGAAATAATCATCGTGATATAGTACCTTTCTTGGGTAAAGTAACCAAGATACAAGGATTAGATATTTGCTTGGAAGCAAAAGACCAATTAGTAAATTGGAATAACATATTTACTATTAATAGAACTTAAGGTATTGGTTAAGTTGGGTTAGTAGGGTACGGCCCTAATCCAAGGATATAGGGTTAACAAACAAACCCTTGGGGATCTTACCAAGTCGCAATTGATCCTGGATCGAGTGCTGGATGCATTCGGAGAGAAAGATTCACTCCTTAGCAATTGGCCAAATAAACGACCACTGGAATTGATTGTGCTTGTAACAGTTTAGAAAGCACTGTTTGCATTGTTTGCTCAAGGAACTAAAGGATGAAAAGATATCTAATGCTTCAGGTTGAAGGCCTGAAGGGAGAGGCAGCTTCAGTTACCCCCGACTGCCTGCCTGACCCTAACCAAGGGGGTTGTTGACCGCGCCGGGAACGTGGACCAAACCCACCGCGAGAGGTCTCTCCGTTGAGCTCTACTTGGATCAGGAGGACACTTGGGTGCCAGGGGGAGCTCTGGCCATAAATCCCTCGCCTTCCGGGTCGTGCACAAGAGGCTAACGTGACTCGGGATTGGATATCGAGGCCCGCATACTAGTTTACGGGCAGAAGCTTGGAATAGTGATCACTATGGATTACTGGATAGCCTTCGGGCGGATTATGGACAAGCCTACGGGCGGAACTCCTTGTATTTCAAAGATAAAATGATGAAATTTAAAAAAAAAGAAGTTGCTTGATATTGTTTTTCTATGTCACGTGATAAGATTACGTGAAGGAACCTGTGCTTAACAGGATTAATTAAAGAAGCTGATTGTTATATGTCAAATTAATGTGTTAGATAATTACATAACTAAAACAAACCGAGGAAAGTGTGGAGGATGGGCCATGGGTCCGTCCTACGGTTGGGTGGTCCCGGTTAGCCGTGAACTTTTCTCAAGGAACAGCGGAATGATCGTTTAAAAAAGAAACAAATAACGAAAGCAATGACCTAGAGTTATGTCTTAACCGATTTATGCTGTTTTAGGGGAACGGAATGGGACTATGCCTTATGGCAGAGAGGTTGAGCCTTGCATCCCTCTCGTTTCCCATTCTCCTTGAACTAAGTGCAGCGTGAACCCGCTTCGGACCTAGCATTTCTGCGTAAAGTAGTTCGCTCGGGTCTGACGCTAGTTGCTGTTAGTTAATGACCAATCATGAAAACCCTAATTCCGATCGATCCTAAGTGGGAACGGCCAGGATACTTCCGCTACGTGGCAGACGCGGGAAGACCTAGATCGCAAATCCTGCAACATTCCATGGGAGTGCCGGGCGGAGCTTTGTAGACATCCTTTCCGATGGACTGCTAAGACGTGTCCTGGATGATACTAGTGGACACGTTACATGCATCCCATCACATGATCGACAAGAAAGGTCTATATAGTTCTATGCAACCTCTACACAAGAATCCATCACTATGATGATTGGTAATGATGCAAAATGCCCTACTATGAGCACATGTTCTATCTCCTTTATTGATGCAAATGGTGAATTCAAAAAGATTTCAAATGTGTTGTATGTTCTAGAAATTAGGAGAAATGTGTTATCAATTGCATCCATAACTGATCTTGGTCATAAAGTGAGATTCAACAAGAGAGGTGTATAAATTCTTGATAGTGCTAGAAAATTTGTTGGCAAAGGAGAAAGAAGAAAAAACCTATATGAGCTAAGTGCTCTTATAGCCACCATTGTAGTGGGCACAAGTAAGAAGTGGCATGAAAGGTTTGGACATATTGGATTTGCAATTTTAAAAGAGATGCATAAGCAAGAAAGGTATGGTTGCTCACCTACGTACAATTAACTAAATTGAAGGATCCCTGTGAAGCTTGTATGATGGGCAAGAAATAGAGAAAGGTATTTCCACAAGAAAGAAATAAAATGCTCCTCTAGAGTTAGTACATGTTGACTTGTGAGGTAACATACCTACACAAGCCTTGGGAGGATTTTCTTATTTTATGTTGATTGTCCGCTCATACACCTCAATAGAATGGTATTGTGGAATGCAACAATCACACCATTGTGGAGATGGCAAGGTCCATGCTAAAAGGCAAGGGATTACCAATCCATTTTTGTGCCGAAGCAATAAATACTAAAGTCTAAATTCTCAATCAAAGCTACACATAAGGTCTCAAGGGAAAAGCACCTCATGAGGCTTACACTAGTAAGAGACTATCTGTCTCACATTTTAGATCTTTTGGATGTGAATGCTATGCACATGTTCCTCATGAGAAAAGAAATAAGCTAAAACCAAAAAGTAAAAAATGTATCTTCTTGGTAATGGTGATGAGTAAAAGGTTTACAAATTGTATGGTCAAGAGGCAAAGAAGATCATAGTGAGCCATGATATAATGTTCAAGGAGAAACCACATACAATGGAGGAGGAGAAGGCAAGTTCTTCCACTATATCATCAAGTGAAGAAGTAGTCCACTATGAACCTATTGCAAGAGCTACCCCTATCCTTAAGGAGGAGGAAGAATCATCTTCAAAAGATGGAGAGAAAGTTCACCAACTTGATATCACACCATTTAAAAAGCCATGTCCACAATGGGTGAAGTAGCTCTATGACCAAAATAATCCAATGCCAACATTTGTTGAGGAGAAGGCAGATGGACCAAGGAGGTCTTAAATAATAGAGGATCAAAGAAGGGATTCTGCTTACATAGTCAATATGGACTTGATGTCTAACATTATGAGAGAAGAAAAGGAGACACGTGACTTGGAAGAAGCACTTGGAGATCCAGCATGGAAGACAACTATGCAAGTTGAGTATGACAACATAATGAAGAATGACACTTGGAAGCTAATGGATCAACCACCAAAGAGAAACATTATTAGCACCAAGTGGGTCTAGAAGGTGGAGCATTCGAAAAGTACAAAGTCAGACTAGTTGTGCAAGGATTTTCACAAGTTGAATTATTTTCAAGATTCATTTGCTCCAACTACTAGAATGACCACTATTTGCATAGTACTTTAGTAGCCACCTACAATACGTGACCAGTTTACCAAATGGATATTAAATCAACATTCTTGAATGGTGACCTCAAGCAGGAGGTGTACGTGGTTCAACCATTAGGGTTTGAGGCCCTCGATTTTGAGAACAAAGTGTGTAAGCTAAATAAGGCATTGTGTGGGCTAAAACAAGACCCCAGAGCATGGTACCATCGAATAGATTAGTTCTTCTTAAGCTTAAACTTCAAAAGATATACCTCAGATTCTAACTTGTATGTCTATAGGGATAGTGAAAAGTCTATAGTTATTATCCTATATGTAGACAACCTTCTTATTATAGGTGACTATGAAGATGTGATCAACCAAACTCGAAAGGCTTTGAGCTACGAGTTTGAAATGACAAACTTGGGCTTGTTGCACTATTGTTTAGGGGTTGAAGTCTCGCAAGAGCCAGGAAAGATCATCATCTCTTAGAAGAAGTATGCATGGGAGATCTTGAAAGCATTTGGTATGACCGAGTGCAAGGAGATAGCTACACCTATGGAGGTCAATGCAAAGTTATCTATTGAGGATACATCAACACTAGCACACATTGGGAGGTACAAGAGGTTGGCTGACAACTTGATCTACTTGTGCAACACTAGGCCATGTATTAGTTTTGTTGTTGGAGTTCTGAGCAGTTTTTCAAACAAACCCTATGAAAGTCATTGGAAGGTTGGGATACGAGTGCTCAGATTCTTGAAGGGAACTCTTGACTATGGTATCACATATAGTTCTAATACTTCTCTTGGGGGGTACTGTGACTCAGATTGGAGTGATTCCAGAAAGTTAAATTCTAGTAATTTTTTTTCTTTAGGTTGAGGAATTTTCTCTTGGATAAGTAAGAAGCAACCAATAGTGGCATTGTCTTCTACCGAAGTAGAGTACAAGAAGGCAGCCTATTTTGTTGCATGTGAAGTAGTATGGTTAAGGAGGATCTTCTGGTATATGGGAGTGTAGGATCACCACAACAGAAACAAGGCATAGATTCGCATGTTAGACGCGCAAAGTCGGGCGCGTCTATCATTGCGTCTATATGTGCATGTAAAAGAGCATGTAAATAGATGCGAATTTTGTGTCTATATATCCGCATAAATAGACGCGAATATAGATGCATCTTCAGATGCGTAATTATTTAACCACCTGAAATTGGACTTAATATAATAAAAAAACAAGAGTTAATAATTATTTTTGCATTGTTCTCTAATGAATGGTAGTTCCTCCAGCTAACAAGCCTGATATAAATAATTAGCGGCAAGCGACAGAGACCTTATTATACAATTAGTAGCAAGCATTGCATGTATCTCATAATTTCTCTACTTGAAGATGATAAAAAATACTTCCTTTTTATTATGGAAAATTCAATTTAGCTTTAAACTTGACTATTGATTCTTGAGTATGCACGTGTGCGCATGATATTTTGCATAGAATTAAGAATACACATTGAATCATTAAGCAAATTAAGTATGTTACAGTGAATGATCCATCTCATCTTCAATGAGATCAGCCCTTGCTAAACTATCTACTTCTAGGTCTATGTTACCAAGAGGTAATGAAACAAATAAGTCTATCCCACTATCAGATGTGTTGCTATATTGCTCAATAACTTCATCAATATCATCAATCACATTATTGTCCTCTTCTGCGTTTCCTTGAACATCCTCGCGAGGTTCATCTTCTACTATATCACGCATATCATCCATTATGGTGTCATCATGTACATCATCATTAATTGTTGGATTGTTATCTGCTATCTCTATGTCGGTAATATTACCATATATTGGTTTTGAACGATTAGATATAGGGATGACATACCACCATCGGTTATTGTTTACCATTGGATGGATGATACACAACCTGTATTTGAAAAACAAAAGCAAGAAACTTAAATACTTATTATATTGTGTATATGTATCACATGTATACATATTAGCTTTTGCATATATACCTGCTTGCATTGTTGAGATAGTACTAATGTGTCATTCTTGTTTTGGTGAAATTGTGTAGAGTCAATGATTACAAAACCACTTGGATGACGACTGATTGTCAATGCTCACCATTTGTTACCACTTATTTAAACCACTTCACATCTAGTACATATATAAAGAATCGTTTGAAGTCAAGCTTTAGAATATCTTGGATCAAGCCACGATAACCTTCCATGGTACCATTGGCATCCTCGAAGTGAGCAAGGACACCACAATCTTGGGTATTTCTCTTTTCATCTATATGTTGAGTTCGAAGATGTTTACCCTCACACCAAATAGCATTGAATAATGTGCACTAGTAGTAAAAGATTAAGATCAAACATGTCAATTTTTTATATAAAATATAACTTATAAAAACAAATTAACTCATAGTATGTCTCACCTTTGATAAGCAACCTCGTGCGTATTCCCACTCTTCTTGAGATATATTAATTTCCTCCTCTTTTTCCATTCTCTCCATTTCCTCATGTAACCAATCTATATCAATATGACGTGGGAGAGCGCATTTAGATGATCTGGAAATGAGACATTACATCCATATCTGGTGTGAAATACTTGTCTTTCACTTTTTCTTCTTGCCCTTACTTCATTATATAGTGTCACCCATTTGCTCATTACATCACTATTGAGCACACAAAAACTATTTAACTTACGAAGTTCTTCTTTTGTTAGCACTTTACTCATTCCTTTTCCTTGAGGTATTATAGAGGTCATCCTCAAGTCTTCATTATCTTTCCATAGTCGTGGTCGAAAGGGGTCCACTTCAGCAAGATATTCAGAGATATAAACAAGGGATGAGTGCACTAACCAACCCTTAGCCATGCTTCCCTCAGGCCGTGCTTTTTACCTCACAAAATCTTTCAAGGTTTTCATGAAGTGCTCAAGAAAAAACATCCATCTTGCATGAACTGCCCCACAAAGTGCGATCTCATCAATCAAATGTACGAGTAAATTTAATTGAGTAGTCAAAATGGATCGAGGAAAAATTTCCTCCACCAAACAAACCACCTCAATAGATAATACTCGAGTATCTTGCAATGTATTTGGATCAATTTCCTTCGAGCTCACGTATCTGTCAGGATGTATTTGACAATTGTTTATTTTTGTGTAGAAATTCAAAGATATATAATGAAAAAATACAATGTATACACATCTCACAAGCTCTCCCATCTTGTAAATGATATCACGTACATCTTTGGATACACAATGGGATATGCTAGTAGGAAGTACGAACTGAATGTAAACAATATTCATAGAGTGCCAATCGTGGGACGTCAAACCAGATAGTTGCTCCACACCTCTTTTCTTTTTCTTTATGAAGGCTCCCTTGAGACATCTCATACATCCTGTGGGTGTTCGAAAGCTACATATTTGTTTCTTCACTATTTTTTCCTCGTTCTTTGATAACATCCAAGGTGCATGGGGTAGCTCAATCTTTCCTCTAGGTCCAATGCGTGGCCAGGCTCGTCTCATGCGACCAATGTTACATAAATCCTCTCTTACATTGACTGAATCACGAGCCCCTATCAAGTGATCCCATAATGTAGATACAACATTTTTGAATATGTGCATGGGGTCCAACAGGTGATAGTCCAATAGCAAAGACGAAAAAATATAGAGAACCTAACAAACAAACAATATATTATGTAAACAATTCATCATGCTAAATACTTTAAAGTCAATCGAGAGAAATGCACTTCTTACCGACTCATGCCGAGTGGAGGGTGGCTGTCAACATTAATCCATCTCTCCTTCCAATCTCGAATGGTTAGAGATTGTGGAGTCATTCCATTAGTAGGGAGAACATATTTGGGATAGTCAATAGGAAGAAATCGATGATGATTGTCGTAGATAACCTTCTTTAAACGTGCTGGCCTAGAGGAAACTAGAGAGGGACTGCAAATAGGACATGCATGATATCCTGATGTGGTTAAACCTGAACAAATGCAATTGATTCAAGTCTTGATTTTTAAATATAGAGTTATATACATGTACCTGAACATTCTCCATATCCTGGAAAGTCATGCATGGTCCACAACAACATGGCCTTCAACATGAAATCTCTAGAGGATGCAGATGCACTTGTATCTTGCACCTCAATACCTTCCCATAACATTTCTAACTCTTCAATCAAAGGCTCTAAGTAAATGTCCATGTTTTTTACCTTGTGCTTTCCAGGAATCAGAAGGGACAACATTACATGTCCCTTTTTAATTGCCATGGATGGAGGAATATTATAGTTCACCAATACCACTGGCCGTACACTGTATGATGTGCTTTTGATGCCAAATGGATTGATTCCATGCATACCGAAACCAAATCTCAAATTTCTTGGCTCTTCTTTGAAAATGGGCCACAAATTATCTATATGTTGCCATGCCGGTGTGTCTGCAAGGATTCTCCATTTTCCATCACTTGAACGATGACTAGCATGCCATGACATGAGCTTTCCAATAGACTTACACTTGAACATAAGTTGAATATGTGGAACAATCGGAAAATGTCGCAAAACCTTACGAGGCACATCCATTGACTTCATCTCCACTTCATATCTTGATTCGCCACAAATAGGACACTCTCGTGCGAACTCATGAATCCCACGAAATAAGACATAATCATTGACACATGCATGGATCTTGACATAATCGAGGCCTCCCAGAGATGTCAAGTAATGTCTTGCTTGCTCTCTCTTAGTTGGCAATTTGTTTCCTTTTGGAAGCATTTGTGATAATAACCTACATATATTTTTAAAAGTGAGTTAAAAAACCACCAACATATATTTGTGTCCGATTTCAAAATAGAACAATTAATATTATGATTCATAAGCCAAACTGAATTGATACCTACTTCAATAACTCATTCAAACTGACATTACTCCATCCATAAATTGTTTGCAAGTTAAGTATCTCGAGGGACGCACGAAGAATGGAGTACATACAACCTTCTACGTATAGTGGATCATCTGGCTTCGTAGAGTGACCTTCTCCTTGAACCGATTGCGGAAATAGATGGTGTACCATGTTGTCCAAAATCTCATCCTCTACAACTTGATGGGGCATTTCATGAGGGCTACTATCATGGTCGTCAGTCTCCACTCTTCTTGAAGACTCTGCCTCCTCGCGTCGACGTTTTGCAGCCTCTCGACGCCTGGGAGGGAGCATATGAGGATGTGGCACCGCATCTTGCTCAACCACAAAAGGGAATTTCATGTATGTTGATATATATTGAGTAACATAGACTAGCAATCTTAGTGTTAAAAAAAACTATGAATACCGGTGATTTTTCTCGGTCCCATTCTCCATACATGCTGAGGTGTGACATTGCAACTCGATGTGCTCGAAAAATACACTCTCGACAATGATCACACATGCATTTAATTTTTCGTCCTAGCCATGCATCTCGATTATGAAGACGTAATGTTTCATCCTCACTTGAGGATGTGATCGTTGACTCATCAGCATGCACCGCACTAGGTGATGACGATGACATGATTAAACCTAATTCATGACAACATCGAAATATTTGTCATTCATATGTTTACATAAAAACTTCAAGCTGGCATATTAATTATTCTAAGATCTCAATTTTAAATACACAAAACTTATCATAAATACATAAAAACTTATGATAAGAACTTACTATCAAAACTTATCTTAAAAACAAAAATTCATGATAAAAGCTAAATGCACGTCTATATCTGCGTTTACCTACACGTCTAAATCTGCGTCTATTTGCGCATCTAACTTTGCGTCTATACGTGCGTTTACGTAAATGTAGACGTGCATATACACGCGAAAATAGACGCAAATGTCAAAATTCAAAAGATACTTGAATCATTTCTTTTCAAAATGTGCCTTTCCTTTCCTGTGTTTTTTGCGCATTCTTAAGCTCGAGTTTAGCTGACATGCAGTCTCTTCATGCCTCACCTCCTCATGACTCACCTCTTCTTTCACTTCAAAGAGACAAGAGGGGAAAAAGGAAAGCCAAGGAGAGGAAGAAAGAGAGAACAAGAGGAAGAAGAAGCAAAGGGAGGAGACAACAAGTAGCAAGCAAGCATCAAGGGAGAGTAACTCACCAAGGAGAGGAAGAAGGAGAAGGAAGAAGCACCACCACCCGCCACACCAAACACCCAAGGTGAGTCCTCTCTCTCTGTCTCTCTGTCTCTCTCTCTCTCTTTCTCTCTCTCTCTGTATATTAGGATCTATGATTGCATTTTGTATAGCACAAATAAATCATGAATGGTGGTCGTCGGACTGAAATCAGCCGACTGAGCGCGTTTGCCAGTGTATCTACATTTCAGTACAGATGCAGGGATAGACACGAAACTATGTTTGCTGTCATTGCATCTGCGGCCGCATCTCAGAGCACGTGTATTCTACGTCTGAGACATGAGAATACATGCGCTCTGCACAGAAGAATCTTTGACTTCAAAGTCGCGTCTCCAGGCGCGTGTATCCTGTATGTGAGACGCGGGAATACACGCACCCTACCCAAAAGCTTTGACTTCAAAGTCGCGTCTCCAAGCGTGTGTATTTTGCATTCCACACGCGAGGATACACACGCACCAGAAGTATTGACTCAAGAATCGCATCTGCTAGTGCGTCTATACTGCATCTCAGATGCGGATATACACGCGCTCTGACCAAAGGGTTGACTTTAGGGATGCATCTGAGAGCACATCTATCCTGCATTTTAGACGCGGTTATACACGCACCAGCCAGCTCTGATAAAAAATAATTTTTTATTTCTGGAATTGTACGAATTTGTCTTTTTCCTGTGTTTTTTTTGCAAATTTCGCATCCTGGTTCATCTAGCAATGACCCGGATTTGGATCGCATGAATGATACATTCGGCTTGTTCGGCAGAGGGGTCAATGCATTTTTTGGAGGTTTTTCTAGTAAGGAAGACTTCATGGGAGAGATGACCAGACACCTTGGCCGCTCTCCCACAGCAGACAAGGTGTTCAATGTCATATCTGGAACGCCTCTGACATCTTTGCCTGGCACTACTTCCCAAACACCAAATGTCCAAACTCCAATTGCAGGTACTCCACGTGTAGTACCTGTACATGCATCGGCTGAAGCACAAGCGTTAGCGGACACATGTGCATTTGCAGAAGCACGTGCATCCAGCGAGACAGAGGATAGTCGACAGAGAGGGAGGAGAGAGAGTCGAGGGGGAGGACGAGGCTTGTGTGGGGGTTGCCTAGGAGGTGGCGAACGATCACCCTCACCAGAAGATCACATAGAGGAGCCTGTACGCCAATACTATAGAGTTACAGATACTGGTGGCATCTTCCATGATGATGAAGGAAGGGATGTAATGGCGTACATGAGGAGTGTCGTGCATGTGACGTATAAAGATTGTTTCGTTTACTTCAAGAATAAAAAAAGCAGCTTGTGGCAAGAGGTGTTGAGGGCAGTCCATAGGAGGTATCCAAATCCTGAGGGTCAGCGATTCTCGGATGATTGGGGACGCACAAAAGTGAGGGATTTGCTTCACAACAAAACATCCCACCTCATGACACACGCCAGGGAGTACTACGGAGATAGGAGGAGGGTCGTGGAGCCTATAGCCAACCACCTATGTGCCACCGCATAGAGTGGAAGAAAGCCAAGAAGAAAGCAGCAGAGAAAGTGAAGAGTCGCCAGCACGCAGAGGCGCGACGCATCCAAATGGAAACCATGGGATCGTCGCATTACAGATCGGGCGACAGAGAGTCGTGGGAGGCAGAGTTTGTAAGTATATTTTGATTTTTAGTTTTTTAAAATTTATATTTCTTTCAATTCTTTATATAATTTTTTCTAATACATTGTATCTTATAATTGTTTGTATATATCATAATTGTTTTGCAGACTACTATCATTGGTAGGATACCTACTCCTAGAGAGGTAGGTTACCATCAAGGCCATAACCGTGCAGCCACATGGCTTCACTTCTATGAGGAGGGTCTCATCACTGAGGACCAATACAACCAGGCTATGAGGATTCAACAACCAGAGGAGGTATGTTTTTCTTACTTTCCTATTAAAAGTATAGCTAATTATAACTTTTTCTCCACAATGTGTACGTAAGCAACCTTGATCTTTTGTGTGTGTAGGTGAACCCCGATGTGGAGCATAGCGAGAAGGGGGATAGTGAGCTAGTAGCCATGGTGGTGCTAGCGAAGATGTTTCTTCTTCAAATTCATAGAGGCGCACCATACCTCCTCTATGGCCTTGTTTTCTTGTATATCTATTATCCATCTTTGAGCCTACTGCTTACAGCCATGCTTTAGGTCGCAAGCACTTAAACTCCCCATGCAAATGCTTTTTATCTATAATGAATACATGGACTTTTGTTTTCAATTCTCTTGCTTTTAGATCCATTGTGTTTTTTCCAAATGCACAATTTGATGTATGGGAGGGGAAAAAAAACTAGAGAGCATGCTGTTTTTTTTTTCCAGTTCTGTTTTGCGCGTCTATCTGCGCGTCTAAATTGCAGAAAACACGCATTTATAAGCGCGTCTAAAATGCAGAGTATACGCGCTCATACACGCGCTACATAATTCAAATTTAAAAAAATAAATTAAATATCTTTTTTTAAAGGAGATTTTTTGTTTTGCGTTTGCGTCTATGGGCGCTTGCAAAAGTGTATCTATGGGCGTGTCTATATGCCCATCTAATTTGCCATGTAGATGCACTGGTAGACACACAAAAGAAATTAAATAAATAACAATTTTGGTTTTTTTATGCGCTTGTATTCATGCATGTATATGCACGTCTATTTTTGCGTGTAAATTTCTTCATACATGCGACTATAGACGCGAGTTTGTAGACGCGCAAATAGACGGGTGGGTAGACGTGCCCGTAAGATTTTCTGTCAAATTCAAAAATCGCATCTAAAAGTACGTCTAAGAGGCCTTTTTGTTGTAGTGGATGAAGACCCGAATGTGGTAAGTGATGTGACAATCAGAGTTACATCACCATTGCCAAGAATCCAAGGTTTCATGCATGCACAAAACATATAGAGATTCATTATAACACAATATTAGTGAGTTTGGGAATCTCCCAATTCCCATTTTTTTAATACTAAAAAGGTGGCACACGAATAACATGCCCATAAGTTTCTCAAAACCATATGATGCAACCTATCATTGGAAAGCGCTTGAAAAATGGAATCTATTGAGCTATAGAGCACTCTATTTGGGGTCATAGTATTCAAGTTATGATAGATCCAAAGATTTGACCACATGTCCCAAAATTATGGGAAATTTTCATATTCCCCAATATGGTGTTTTATCACTATGTGTTGATTTGATTAAGCATGTGATAGTGGAGCTAGTCTACTATCCATTGAACTAGATATCTTCATCAAAGCACTCTCACAGGATCTGCTTTAAGTTCATCTTCAGACACTCAACATTGGGTCAAGGAGTTAGTTCACCATGTGAGTGGATATTGAGGAGGGGTGCTAGATATGCTCAATGCCCTACCCTCGTAAGGTGCCACCAATGATCCATGATGCTCAAAATTGTAAGGCCCCCATTATGAGGAGAAGCCATGTGTAAGCTTGGACATCGGTGGATCCTGAATTGTATGTCAAATGAGGTCTATGTAACTGGGTGGCCAAAAGGTGACCATTGTGGGTCTAGCCTTTGGGTTATCCAAAATAGTTAAAGTTAGTAGTAACTTGAGGCACACCGCATCGAGTTGGGGGGTAAGGAAGTTATAACAGACCCCTATTTTGGGTCCAAGGGCTATGGAAGTAGTCCTTGACTAGGGGTAGAGAATATTCCTTAGAATATTCCATAGCCAACTAGTGGAGTTGCACATGGAAGGTCAACAAACACATGTGCACATGAAAGGTCAATAGACATGTGGATGCTTTCACTCAATCGCCAAGACCCTCGGACCGCTTATTGTTTCAAGCGTTCCAAGCCGAGCACTAATGGCTACCTCTCACATAGCCGACGCACCATCCATATCTACGGGTGTAGTGAGCTTACCTCCGTGCCGTTCGAGTTACCTCCTCTTCCGCGCACTCCGGTAGCTCCACGATCAAGTGTAAGCTTCAAGCAAGCTCCATCCTCAAGATCCACACTCCAAGCTCCATTGCCGCGAGCAAGACAAGAGAAGAGAAGAGAAGAGAAGAAGAGAGGAGAAGATGGAGAGCTTCTCCTCCTCAGTCCCTCACCCTCACACACTCACTCCCTCACACTCTCACACTCCCTCTCTCAAGCACAAGCTCAAGCAAGCAAGAAGAAGAAGAAGAAGAAGAAGAAGAAGAGAACTACTTTTGGCCACACACAAGAATGAGCTTCTCATTCACTTTTCAACTTTATATACAAAACCCTAAATCCCTTTTGGGTGGTCATCCCCTTTTCCCCTTTTTACATGGCCGGCCGTAGCCTAGGCCATTTTTCCCATTGTCCTTCTATCTTTCTAGATTCCTTTCCACTGCCTGTCTACATTTACAAATTGCACGGGTGAGAGCCCGATGCTCTTTTACAAGATTTCAGGGTGCGCCTTTTCCATTTTAAAATGCGTCTTTCCCGTTCGACTTTTGCCTTGGACTTTTGAGGTTGCCCTTACGCTTTTGGTCTTTTTTCCTCTTCTTTCTTCAGTCGGGATACCTTTTTTCCGCTTTCTTTTGCCTTCTTCGTGTTGGGGTTAACATTACCCCCCTCCTAGACGAGTGCCAGTCCCATGGCACTCACCGTCGTAGGTAGCAGGCTGTAGCATGTACCGAAGACGTGGGTGACAAGGAGGCTTGTGGTTTTCATGAAGGAGTGTTGGTGGTGGTGTGATAGAAGGTCCGGGGGGCCTGTTGGTGGTCAAGGTGGCTAGTGGAAGGTTGTTGGAGTTGGTGGTAGGGCTATTCTATGTGGGGATTGCATTGATGGCTGGCACACATGTTGGTTTGTTGGGGATTTTGCACAGGACTATTCTTTGCAGGCTTGTCGGATGGTGAGGGATAAGCATTCAAAGTTGGGTGTTGATGAAGAACGAATGACACTTCCGTTGGAAACTTCAACACCTGAAATTGAAAACCTCTCATGTGGTCTCTCCCTAAGGGTAGTGCTAGTCTTCTCTATTGTGCACAAGACATAGTGCAATTAGTTTGGGAGACAGGTCAAACTCTAAGCAAGCTGAGAGTATTATCCTACACTTGAGGACCCAAACTGTGTATATACTTCGGTGCAAGTATTATGTGAGTGCTTGTGCATACTTAGATATTACTTAGAAGACTGCCGGCCTGGTTCCTTGTATAGCAATGGGTTAGTGAAGCAAGGGGCTAAGTTGATGGAAAAATTTGTCAATGAAGACGGGGAGTACACTTGAAGATTGCTTGAGACATCATTATGGTCTTGTCAAGGCAATGTAGCATAATTAAGCTTCTTGATGTCTTAGCTATTGGTAGCTAGTGGCTACTTGTAGTGCTTGGAACATATGGTGTACTTTTCCATTTTCTTTCAAGCCTTTCTTACCACTGCTGATTGTAATGGCATTGAGATGGAGTGTAAAAGAATTGTGCAAGTGGTTCAGGGTGACAGGTCTAACCATAGGCGAGGCGAGCCCCCTAGGTATGCCCTGCCCTTAATGTGCCCTGAACAAGTGTGGGGGACATACAAAGGGCTAGGGGATTAGGGACGGAGCTAGCCGACCAAGGTCACTAAACGTACCTAATTTGAGGACCCCTAGGTGCGGTGCTTTGATCGTGTGTGCTTTGTTTCTTTTTTTTCTTTTTCTTTTTCTTTTTGTATTTCCCCTTTCTTTCTTTCTTTTTTTTGGCCTTGCCTGAGTACAACCATTACAATATGTTGAGGCTATCAGCCTCCCAATGGGTTGGAAAATGTCAAGTTTTGAGGGCTCAGGAAATTGATATTATAGTGATGATTGTGCCCTAGCGTCGTTGTTAGAGAAGCAGTTGCCGAGATGGGGAGCTACCCTTGAGATATTGCAAACCTCCCTTGTGACACACGCGATGTTGGTACGATTGAGGTGACGACTACCGTGAGCCAACTATAGAGCTTGACCCAAAAAGGGAGCGTGGCCCATGAATGTGCATTGGATCGTGCGATGGGGGCGGTTGGCAAGGGTGCTTTCGGCAGCATGGCTTTGCCGCGGCTCCGTGTGGGGATGATGGTCTTGCAGCGATCGGGCATTGAGCGCTTTCGCCCAAAGACCTGTCGGATCCTGTATCCACTTGTCACTTTATGAGAGTACATGCATGGTATATGCCGCAACTATAATAAACCAGTGCAATGCAAGGAGATACCACTTATCTTAATTCTATGGTGTTGATTTGGACATTTATCACCTGCACTTAATTAGCTTTTTCTTTGCAAAAGATGTGAAATACATGAAAGTTTTGTACAATTCGGGGACATGTCAACACTTAACCATTTAAATACAAAAAGTTATGTCCATGTAGCATTCGATGAGCCCTTTATAGGACATGGGGCTACTCTATTTGTACGAAGCGGGGCGAGTCTGGATGGCCGGCTGATTGGGGCTCTGCTGGCGTGGGGCTCCTGTGGGATTGGGTAGGGAACATGTCC
Source organism: Lygodium microphyllum (assembly GCF_053477565.2). NCBI lineage: Eukaryota > Viridiplantae > Streptophyta > Polypodiopsida > Schizaeales > Lygodiaceae > Lygodium > Lygodium microphyllum. The sequence continues at coordinate 22,431,843 of NC_141136.1, read as the reverse complement.
ACCGGGACATGAATGGTGTAGTCCCGGGCCGCTACCATTTCCAGAATGTCTTTAAACAATTTATTGAATTCTTCCCTTTCCCGAGCTGCCCTTTCTGCCTTTGAGCATCTGGGGCCCGGGCGTGAGCTGGGGGTTCGTGCCACTAGTGCTGCCACCTGTTGCGCGTTTTGAGTCTTGGCTTTCTTGACTCGAGGATTCTTCGGCCTTTGCCCTGGACAGTGGCGCTTAGGGCCTCGCTTCTTAGCATACCTCTTGATGGTGGGCACATAGCGCTCCGGTGGAGGGGCATGTGCCACATGCTCCTGTCATCTGTGAAGAGCGTCTTTGCATGCCAGATGTCAATGGTTCTCCATGTGTTCCGTCTGGAAGCCTGCAAGATGCAATCCAAGGGTTGGACCTTGATACAGGATACAGCTATTCACATGGAAGGGATTTTAGTGTGGTTTATCAAGCGCCTGTGACAAGAAGGGGAGGGGTGAGTCATGCAGTATTTCGTCGTAAAGGGATGGCCCCCATGATGATGTTCGGTTTGCCTCCAGCCATTAGCCGATATTGACTTATGCTAAGTTGTGTGGACTGGTTGTCATGGAGTGGGATAGGGCACATCCTCGGAAGGGTAGACCAAAACGGGAAGAAGGTGTATAGAAAGGGACTGCACCCTGTCTACAACATCAGTGTTGTTGGTCAAGGCCTCCTATGGTGGTAATGTGGGTTGCATGCCCTTCACTTGGAGGTGGGAATGGTCACACGGCTTTTAAATGTGTGATGAGAAGAGGACTTGAGGAGCTTAGCCTGTCAGACCCAACTCTTCTGCCTGCGCTTGACTATCATTACTTGTGTGTGTTGATATTTGTTTATACAAGGTGACACAAGAATCAGTGTTTATTTATATACATAATGTCACTTCACGAGGATAAGAACCAATTGTAGAACTCGGGGTTGTACTGGACCGTGGCACACGCATCCAACACTCATGGCAGCTTACTTAGTACCAATAGATATTTTGCCACATCGAGCAGCATGGAACCTTTCCCGAGTCTACTGGAAATATGTAACTCCTCCTCAGTGAGAACCTTATCAAACATAGCGTTCTCTTGGCTAGTTCCAACTAAGTCCGTACCCCGAATGGCAGTCAGCCACTTGAAGGGAAGTTGGTGCCACATATGTTGGGTCCCTTTGGGATCGCCATGTGGCCAATCGCTCCTCAGAGATTGTCATGATCTGAGCCCCTAGTTCGGCCATTGCAACGCGGCATTCACACCAACGCTGTTCAAATTGACTCCGGCCCTCTGTTAGTTGCTTTAGTTGCTCTATGTCTACGAGATTCGGTCGGCAGAGCACTTCATTGAACATGACGGTTAAGCGCAGTTTGTTAGCCTCCTCGTCAGAGATGAGTTGCATGCGTTCATGTAAGAGCTTGTTATAGTGCTCGTTGAGATGTTCTTTCTCTTCCCAAGATAAGGGGAATTGCAAGTATTCTTCAAGCTGCTCCTTAGGGCATGCGCCCATGTCCGCAAGGGCGTAGATACGTGCGAATGCTTTGAGCTTAGCATCCAACTAAAGTTAAGCATTCTGCAACGCTTCTATGTTCAACGAGGGCTTGCTCGGTTGCCATCTCATGCAAGGTTCTAGGAATTTTCCTGGGATTTAGCATAGCTGGGGGCTTAGGCCTGGATGAGCAAGATTGGTCAACATTGGGATTGCTCATGCCCTTGGGGTTTCCATGTTTCTCTAGAGGCTTCGTTGTTGCGTTATGGTTCTTCCTAGATGTGACTAGTGTGAGTTCGTCACCTTGTTGTGACCGTGTTGCATCCACTCTTGATTGGTCGATGTGGGTTCTATTGTCAGTGGATTGAGCGTTGAAAGCAATTGTTGATGGCAACCGCTGCTTTGATTTTTCAGAGCACACGGATGTGTCTGAGGTTTCACCGCTATTAGGGGAGACATTTATGGGTTCATTGGTGGATGGACTCGATGCTTCATTCATCAACTCTCCAGCACTCTTCGTCCCAATGTTCTTGGGGTCTGCAACTACTTGCAACAGTTGTTGTTTTCGCTGTTTTCTCCTCTTTTTCTTGGTCAGTACAGGTGCATCTAATGGCTCAGGACCCTGGGCTAGGTCGACCGCTGATGTGCTTGGTTGGGCCACAGCATTCTCCTTCTCTAGAGTATCCTTACGGGACATAGTTGCAGCCTGCGGAACAGCCTCGCTAGGTTGTGAGAGCACAACTGTCTCCCTTTTCGGTGAGTCTAGCTCTTCAGCCAACTCCCTTGTGTATAACTTCTCCAGCCTCGGCTCTAGGCACTTTGAAAGTGCTGGAGTTGTCAATGAAGTTGGTTGCGACACCTCCTTCACAGGTAAACCACTAAGGACACATTTCGCAAGGGGCATTGTCACGGCCAAGGGCTATGACTGTTGTGATCCCTGATTGGAAGTAGTAGCAACTAGTTTAGTGGGCTGGCTACCCTTGGTGGATTGTGGTGTCAAGTCACTAGGGCGATCAGAACTGGTTGTGTCTTTTGTTGGCCTTTGAGCACTCATCTGTGTAGATCGAACATGAGTTGATCTAGTTGCATTAAGTGGCTCAGGCATATCCTTGGGTCAAGAGCTACAGATGGCGTCATGTCCCACCTCTTGGACATTTGGAAACTTAGATGGAGATAGAGATTGGAATTGAGCCGTTTCCCTTGACAACCGCTGTTGTGCTTCCTATGTCCTTTTGGAAAAAGAGGATGTAGGAGATCTAGGACTCTTAGGTGGACTTGGCACTGGCTGAATGATTTGCTCGAGGCTATTAGACGATTGTGCCATTTGCTTTGTTGAGCGATCAGCCTTGCCTTGAGCAATGTTGTGCCTATGATGCTTGCTCTCCCCTTGGGAAATCAAAGGCTCCTTGGGCACTAATGATTTTTGTGCATGCTCAATGGCTACATCTGATGTCTACTTGTCAAGCACACTAGGCTGAGGATCTACTTTTTGATAGGCCATGTTTGGTTTCTTGATTTCAGTAGTGAGGGGCTCAATCACTCCAATATTTTTGGTTCAAAGCTTGGCCTTTCGTTTAGTTTTCCTCCTACGCCTCTTTGCTTTGGACATAATTTGGGCTTCGGATAGAGGAGGCTTAGCAGCGAGTTTGGGTACCCAAATCCAATGATTTCCTGCATAATACCCTTGAGCACGAAGCAACGCCTTGGATATCCATCGCGGTGTTGTATTGGCCTTCCATCGATGCCTGCGTCTATAAGGCTTGGGCTTCTTTTGGGGTCTTCTACGATATTTGTAAGTCCAGAGCCCGTCTTTGGCATTGTCTCTTGACCTCTTTTCAGGTCTGGCCTCATTCACTGGTTCTTGTTGTTCGACCTATGCTTGTATCAATTTTTCCAACAAGTCCTTGCTCTCGTTCGTAGGCTTGACTATTACGTCAGCACCTCACTCTCCTTTCCCTCGAGGTTTGATGAGGTCACCCTTGCTAAAGGTTGTGATTATCCTCACCCCCAGTAGTGTCAGGTGTATCCTCTGTGCTACATAGTCGGCCTCACACTTGGTCGCCCTTTTGAAGGGTCTACCTAGGAGGGTTTCTTTCCCGCAGCTAGCACTATTTGGAGGAACATGGAATAGGATAGGTAAGCTTTCCGTTTCAATTGTCACAAGGATTTTGCACTTCCCTATGAGTGCTTGTGGGTGTTCCTCATAGGGGCTAAGAGTTGCACTAGTCGGAGTGAGCTCTGGTTGGCCTAGTAGGGTCCATGATTCATAGGTCAAGATGTTAAAATCTGCTCCTTCATCAATCAGAGCATCAATAGTATGCTCTCTTTTCGCGGTGAGGTTGACCCTAAGATAAGCAGGTGGTACTATGTCTTCATCTTCCAGGTCTTGGCTTGTAAATTTAAGCCTTTTGACAGATGCCCTTAAGTCTCCAACTGCACGACCAGATGTGGATTCTCCACTGGTGCCTTGGATCGTTAGTGTAGTGCTATTCAAGGAGCATCTAACGTCGGGACTGTCATATCTAGTCATTCTCGCTATTATAGCTTGATGTTGTTTCTTTTCGCTTTGACAAGATGCAGTCCGAATGAAACACATATGTGTTTTTGCAGTGTGGCCTTTTTGCCCTTGTTGGCTAGATGGGCCCATTGAGGTTCTAGGGTCTCTGTTTGTCTCTATTCGGGTATGGCCTTTTGGCTGCTCTTTTGCAAGTGAGAATCCATGCTCGTGTAGAGCCATTACTTCACTAGGGTCCAATTTGGAGGACCTGTCACGGCGCGCGTTTTCCCTCCAACCTACTTGGGGGAGGTGCGGAGGGGGCAGAGCCTCCTCTGCGGGGGTCCAGGGGGGCAGTCCCCCCCGGCCCGCAGGGCCGTTACGGTAAAAGCCATGCACAATTTGGAGGACCGTTTATAGCCAAATTTTGAACTACTTGCTCTAAGTTTCAGCCTAGTGATGGATCTGTGATGTGCCTTTAGCTCTACGTGGTCTTTGGGGTCAACTTTGGGGTTTAGATGCGTCAGAATTTGTGTTCAAGATACCTATCCGATTTTGACAATTTTTGGTCCGATTCTAAGATGTCCGATTTTCAGGAGTCCGATTATCAGAATCGGACATCCAATTTTGGGTTGGTCCGATCGGCCTAGTAGTCCGATTTTGGTCACGTCCGATTCTGGGAATTGGATCAAAAAGTGGTCCGATTTTCAAGGTGCTCCGATTCTGGGAATCAGACCGGACAGGGTGGTCTGATTTCGGACTGGTGCGAGTGTCCGAGTGTCTGAGTCGGACGGGTTGGTCCGAATCTGAGTGTCCGAGTGCCACGTGGCACGTCCGATTGGACTGTCCAATTCTGGGAATCGGACAGGTCTGGTCCGACTCCCTCAGTCGGACGGTCCGATTCTGACGGACGGTCTGACCCCAAGACTTGGGTGGTCCAATTCTGGGAATCGGACCACTGCGAGTTGGTCCGACTGTGTCGACGGTGGGCGCGATTCTCGTGCGTTTGAGCCGTGATTCCGGCACGTTTGACCCCTCCTTACTGTCTACTACACACAATCACCATAGACTTTCTAGATCTGATTAGAGCACTTATTGGAAAACACCAGACTCACCTAGAGTAGCACGAATCGCTGGCGCCTAGAAATCGGGGTAGTGCTTCCTCGTCCTGTGAACCAGAAGCTCTCTCTCTCTCTCTCTCTCTCTCACTCAAAGCCATCCAAGGAAATGAGGTCTGTCCTGGCCTCCCAGGCCTCTTAAGGTCCTTTCCCAGTGCTGCAGAACCTTACAGCTAGTTCCCTGTCCCTGTCTCACCCAGAAACTTGAATCTGGTCCCCTGTTTCCCTGTTTCAGCCTGTTATACAGCAACAGAAAACCCGACTGTTTGCTTCTTTTTTCTTTGTTTTTTTCCTACCTTAAATGCATACAAATCACAAAGTAAATACCTACACTACTTCATTCCACAACATAAATCTCAAGAAAGCAAAAAACCTACTTGCGAAGGAGATCGAATACCCTCTTCAACCCCCTCACTTCCTACCTATCTCAAGCACCGGTTCGGGGGAAACCCCTTACTTTGATGCTCGATTTGAAGCGCGCAAGCGCTCAAGGCTTGAATCCGTTGGTCCCGACAACGGAACCAAAATGTGGATTCTTTCACTCAACCGCCAAGACCCTCGGACCGCTTATTGTTTCAAGCGTTCCAAACCGAGCACTAATAGCTACCTCTCACATAGCCAACGCGCCATCCATATCTACGGGTGTAGTGAGCTTACCTCGATGCCGTTCGAGATACCTCCTCTTCCGCACACTCCGGTAGCTCCACGATCCAAGTGCAAGCTTCAAGCAAGCTCCATCCTCAAGCTCCACACTCCAAGCTCCATTGCCGCAAGCAAGACAAGATTTTAGGAGCACTGTTTGCATTGTTTGCTCAAGAAACTAAAAGATGGAAAGATATTTAATACTTCAGCTTGAAAGCTTGAAGGGAGAGGCAGCTTCAGTTACCCTTGACTGTCTACCTGACCCTAACCAAGGGGGTTGTTAGCCGCACCGGGAACGTGGACCGAACCCGCCGCGTGTGGTCTCTCCTTTGAGCATTACTTGGAGTAGGAGGACACTTGGGTGCCAGGGGGGGCTCTAGCCGGAAATCCCTCACCTTCCGGGCCCTGCACAAGAGGCCAATGTGACTCAGGATTGGATCTCGAGGCCCGCATACTAGTCTACGGGCGGAATCTTGGATTAGTAATCCCTGTAGATTGCTGGATAGCCTTCGGGCGGATTATGGATTGCCTTTGGGTGGATTATGGATAAGCCTGTAGGAGGCTGGACTTTATGAATGTATTCTAAAGATAAATATGAGAACCTGTGGAAAATGAACTTGTTTGACACTGCTTTTCTATGTCAAGTGCTAAGATTATGTGAAGGAACTAGTGTCTAACTGGCTAATTAATGAAGCTGCTTGATGCATGTCCAACTAAATGTGGTAGGTAATTAGACAACTAAAGCAACCTTGAGGAAAGTGCAGTAGATGTGGCCATGGGTCCGTTCTACGGATGGGTGGTCCCGGTTGGCCGGGAACTTTTCTCAATCATAATGGACAAGCAGGAGCTCTTCTCAAAGGAAATGAATAGCAAGGGCGTTGACCTAGAATTTAGAAATTCCGATTTATGCTATTTTAGGGGAATGGAATGGGACTATGCCTTATGGGCAGAGAGGTCGAACCTTACATCCCTCTCGTTTCCCATTCTCCTTGAACCAAGTGCAGCATGAATCCGCTTTGTCCGTGGAGTTTCTGTGTAAAGTAGTTTGCTTGGGGTTCGACACTAGTTGGCATTTAGGAAAATGACCATTAGGGGAAACCTTGATTCAGGTCGGTCCTAAGTGGGAACGGTTGGAAATACTTCCACTACGTAGCAGACGCAAAAAATCCTAGATCGCAAACCGCGTAACATTCCATGGGAGTGCCGGGTGGAGCTTTCTAGACTCTCTTTCCGATGGACTGCTAAGACGTGTCCTGAAGGGGAACAGGTGGACACGTTACATGCCCTTTCACAAACATGTTGCATGACCAAGAAGATCCACACCCTATGTGCAATTCCCTACCTTCACTTTGATCATGAAGCATCAGTTCTCCTCACTCACAACCCTTTCTCTACAAAGTCTCTTCCCTTTTCACCAAAATAGTCTCTCTCCCCAAAAAGCACGTAGAAACTAGCCAAAAGCTGCTAATAGACATGATTTTCTCTCCTTTCTTTTATCCCACATATGTGTATAATACCTTCTTATGCATGCTTTCCTTTAGGCCCTCCAATTAATTTATAATAATAGTGGCTATCAATTGTAAAGGACAATACGCATTACAATGACCTCACAATGATTGCTTCCTTCCTCCAAGCTCATTCTATGGTTAGTCTCAACAAATCATGGATCCAAGTGAAGTTGCATGTGCATATGCTACTCAATGTAGCTATAAGTTTTCTCTTGACCTTATCCTCTAATATCTTTGTCACATTATCCCCTTTAGCTTATAGTTGCCCGGTGTGGCATAGCTAGAATCATACCCAATACTAGCAAGCAATTGGTTTCAATGACCACATCAACATCCATAAGATATTCCTTATCATATTCAAGGGTTGAAACAACTCCCAAAAGCTCTATTCTCACTTAAGGATATCATCTCATTGTTGTTCATTCAGCACTTTGGTACCAAAGCTAATCGTATATCTCTATCCTTTATTATTATCATGTCCGATTGACCATCTAATTCCAATTGGGCTTGTATCCATTGCGATGATTATTGGTTTTACTTTTGAGTTATTAGCTTTCCTTAAAGTTAGTGCACATTTTAAGAGCCTCTTCAATTTCTTCATAGCCTTTGTGCATTTTCTCTCCCAATAGAACCTTTCACTTTTCCTCAACAATTGATAAAGAACATCGGCTATATGTGATAGATGAGGAATCCATATTAGGTAGGATACACATGCTCCTAAGAACATTCAAACTTCTAATACACCAATGTATACATTTTGCATTTTGTCAATCTCATACATCTTAGCTAGCGATGGATTTCTCCCATAATGCCCACACATATGGCCTACAATCAAAACCTTCTCAACTCCAAAAATTTAATTTTAGCCTTAAAAATTCAAGTTTACCTCTTCCAAACAAACCAAGATCTTTTCACAATCACTAATATGGTCTGCAATAAAGTGACTATACTCATCATTCCTCTCATCCATTAAACATCCCTTAATCGAAACATCATCTAATAAGATCATACTAAGTATGGAATGAGGTCCCTAAAGCACCTTGTTCATTGCATTCATCAAGTTTTCTCCTCACACTTTGTGGTAGAGTATACATTCGTATTAATCCTAAGGGTATCTTTATTTCCATGATATCCCTACTTTCAATAGCTAGTTGAAACTGATCATAGCCAAAGTACAAGTCACCTAAAGAATAAAATTCTCTACCTACAAAAGCCTTTGTGAATTTTTCTACTATTGGACTTACCCATATTTCATATTGTCACTTTATTGACAGACTACATATTTGAATGAACCTCAATGCTCCATGTTTCTTGGGTATAGTAAAACAACAATTAGAGTATGGTGCTGAAGATGATTCCAATATCTTCGTGCATATCTTCTCATTCAAGAGTTCCATCAACTCAGGTAAACAAGCTCTAGGTACTAGAATGGACCTCAAATTCCATGACACACGTGGCACTATGAAAATCACCATTAGAGTCACAATATTCAAGTCTACACAATCTATTTTGGTGGACTGAAACTCAAATGATTTCCCATGTTTAGTCAACACTTGCATGAAATATTCCCTTTCAATAGGTAAGAGAAACACCTCTCCACCAACTTTGATTTCCCATGTTTAGTCAACATTTGCATGAAATATTCCCTTTGAATAGGTAAGAGAAACACCTCTCCACCAACTTTCAATTCCTTCAATGTTTCAGTTGTAAATTTATGCCCTCTATTCTTTGGATCATGCAAGCTTAGTTGCCTTGATACCTATTTATATATATCCTTAGTACCCGCTTAATACCTGGTGGAAATGGCAAAATTTTCTTAACCTTCTTATCAACTATCCTATTTTTTGTTTGGAGTTGCATCATCCTATTGTTTTACTTGTAACCCTTTGTGCTAAGCAAAAAATGCTATAGCTTCATAGATCTCCAAAGAACATACTAAAAATACTCTCTTTTTAGCCTTATTTTCAGCATGTACAATTGCTGAAATTTCAGTCACATGGTGTAAGTAACATTTAGCCCGTCAAATGCACCCATAATGCACCAATGTATAGACAAAACCTCATGACTTCTTAGCTCCTTTTTATCCCTCATCAGTGCTCTTAAATAGCCCATAGCTACTTGTTGTCCAAACATAAAAGCCAGCAGTAAAAATACTTTTCCTTTACTAGGAGGTAAGAGCTTTCTACAAGCACTACTATCATGGCCTCCTCTTATGGAAATGCCATCTAGAAACCCTTGAACTCTTTAATATTTGATGGCATAGGATGATCTTTGCGCATATACCAATTGTGTGATGATTGACACTCGACTTTCAGAAATTGAATTGCATTCCTTCCATCTCTACTTCTTACAGGAGCATATGATGACCCATCATCAAGCCCTTTTGTTTCAATCCTACTTAGCACAATCTATGGCTACCCTAAAATCATTGGATAATAAACAATATCCTACACAAAGAAATGTTGATAATCTTGGATATCCCGTATGGTAACCCAAACATTTAAGCATGCAGCATACAAATACCCAACACCAGTCAGCCAACTACCATTTTCATACAAGATTTGTGACATGACATTGATCTTGGACCCATGGTCCAATAGTGCAACACATGGTGTTTCCCACTCATCAATATTTACTATAGTTTCCATCGTAGCCCTTGCCCAATGTGTATGAGAATAATGGCTGCTATGAATAAAGCAAGCATCATTATCATCACATGTTTGGTGTTGCATAATCTCTCTTTGAGCAATGCCATTTATTAGGATATTTTGTAATAAAGAAAATTAATACATTAACCAACATTTAACCTTAGGCCTATGGTTAGATATAAACGGGCTAAGTTGTAACTTGCCAAGGATCTTTCATCAATTTGTAAACTTTTTTAGTTTATTAGTATTGTATCAAGTGGTAACATGATTCATGGCAGTCTAGCTACCTTGGCTATGGATTTCTTGGCATTTTAGTATATTTTTTTAATTTTCATTACTTTAGCTTGCTATGGAAATGAGCTTGTTTACAATGGTATCAGAGCCGTGAATTTGATTCTTGGCAATGTCATTTTGAAGTCCAAATCTAGTTATCAGCACCATTCAGGGTAATTGGGGTTCAAGATTTGGTAGAGTTCAATCTATGACTAGTCAGGGTATCTTGTCATTAGACTTGACCAATTTTAGAGCTCCTGGAGAAGATCTGAGGAAGAAATGGCAAGTTCTTGGACATTTTAGCAATTTGTGGTTAAGAGGAGGCCCATTTTGGAGATTCTTGGCATAACTGGGATTAATAAAGATTAGAAAAAAGCTTAAATAAAGATTACTTTTGTGAAGCAAGGATTTCTCTTCTTTCTCTTAGCTTGTTCTCAAGCTCTCATGGATCAATCTTGATCATATCTTCCTTCCTTGGCTTTTACCATTAGAGAGGCTTCCCTAGCTTGATTCATTACCTCTTTCCAAGCTCAACAAGCACCATATTGAAGAGGACTTGTGCCACGTAGATAACTAGTATCTTAATGCATTTTGCATTATATTTTCAGGCCTAAGGAAGATCACGAGTACTGCAAATCATCTCCTCCATGGTAGTGCTCATCATATACTCTTCTTTGTGAAGCTTTGTGACCTCTAATGGAATCAAGAGGAGTAAAAATAGTGAAGTAAGCTTCATCTACATCATTCAAGTTAATATGTTGGGAAAGCAAGTCATTTAACCATAAAGTCTTGTATTATGCTTGAGTAAGCTTCTATTTTCGTTATTTACTCTCTTCCTTAAAGCATTAGCCACTATTTCACTCTCGTTGAACCTTCTTGGAGCTTCAAAAATCCTAGCTATGGCAGATTCAAGATAGAGCATATCTTGATCATTTCTTGAAGATTTGAGAGGGCTTTTGTTCTCCTTGACCAGGAAGTTGAAGACAAGCATTTACATTCATCATTGAGTTGACGTTGGAGATTATTAGCAAGATTTAAAGCGATTTCTTCATTCCAATTTGGGGGAAAATAGGTCAGCCATGAATTTATTCAAATTTTAGCTTCAATGAGGCTCAATACATGGGGCTTATGATGTATTTAACTCAAGAAAGGTGGGAGCAAAGTTATCCCACCAAGATTTGACCAACATTGAAGCTTCTTGTTTCTTCATTCCAATTTGGGGGAAAATAGGGTAGCCATGAATTTCTTCAAATTCCAGCTTCAATGTAGCTCAATCCAAGGGGCTTATGATGTATTCAACTCAAGAAAGGCTAGATCAAAGGTAACATTGAAGCATATCACCAAGATTGGTGAAATTCCCACCCTCTTGCATACTTGAATGTATAGTATCTTCATCAATTCTTGATCTCCATCAAGAATTAGTACTTCTTTGTTGCTCAAAAGCTCTTCTCCAATGGTGATTGAAGTATTTTACTCAAGCATGGAGTTCTTATAGTCCATAAGAGCATTCTTCATTGTTAGGGGCTGAAGCCACATTTGGGCAAGCATTATGAGATCAAATTTTGATTGAAGCTGAACCTATGGTACTCAATCTTGATCAGTTTGGGGGTGAATTATGTGGAAGATAGATGGTTTGAATCCCATTCATTACTCTTCATTAGATTTTACTATCACTTAATTCTTTTAATCTCTCTTATTATCATATTGTTGAGCTAATCCTATTGTTAAAAAAGGGAGATTAAGAGTAATTGTTCATCAAGCTTGATATTGAAGAGCATATAGAGCCTAACATAGGGCTATTTATGAGTATTTCATATTTTCTTATTCTATCCACTCAAGATTAGTATCAAAATGGGTTGTAAGCATTGATTCATTGCCTATATTTTTTACCTAACATGGGACTTGATTTTTTGGCTAGCACAAAATATTTGTGTGCAACATAACATAGTGTATCAAAGCGTTGCCACGTCAATAATTGTAGGTGCTAGACCTAATGCAAAATAATGAGAAACTTACATGAGAGATGCAATTCATATTTTAGTTTCGAAGGTCATTGACTAATCCACAAGTACTCATCAATTCCACATCAATGGAGACTTGAACCACATACTTCTCTATAATAATGATGGCAATAGCAAATATGCAAACCAATAAATTGATTAGTAGCAAAAAATATTTGTGTGCAACATAACATAGTGTATCAAAGCGTTGCCACGCCAATAATTGTAGGTGCTAGGCCTAATGCAAAATAATGAGAAACTTACACGAGAGACGCAATTCATATTTTAGTTTCGAAGGTCATTGACTAATCTACAAGTACTCATCAATTCCACATTCTCAAAATTGACCTTATAAAAGTTCTATCCCCCCTAATGCTCAATTTTAAAATTGATCCTCCCGTAGGCTGAATTTCAAGGCTTAGAATCTTAGATACCTATAGCTTATGTCTTCTCTAGTTCAATTTCAAAATTGAGCCTTTGATAGGACTCTAACTCCTCTCTACTTTCAATTTCAAAATTGACTTTCTAAGAGGTTTTTGATCCTCCTTGGGTTGTATTTTAAAATTTACTTTCTAAGATGTCTCTCCTCCTTTGGCTGGGTTTCAAAATAGATTCATTAGGAGAACTCTATCACCTCTCTAGAGGTCTCTCCCTCCTCTAGTCTTATTTTGAAATTCAGCCTCTAAAAGCTCAAAACTAAACTTCTTACATTAGTCTTAATTTGAAAATTGATCCTCTAATAGGCTAAATATCAAGGATGACCATCTTAGAGACCTTCAACTTCTCTCCTCACTAGCCTTATTTCAAAATTGAGAATCCAAGAGCATTGCATCTCCTCTCTACTTGTAACAACCTTATAACAAAATTTTAAAGGAAAATAAAACAAGTGCCATCATCAATGTCATTGAGTTAGGCCTCATCACTATCATCATCTCATGGTCATTATCTCACACCATCACAAGATCACAAAGCCATAGAGTAAGAAAAGCAATCGTTGAATTGCTGCAAAGGAGAGGGCTATATAAGGCTTAATTTAGTGAAGGGTAATGGTGTTGTGGGCCAATAGACTGAGAGGGTTTTTAGAAGCATTGAGAGAGAGAGAGAGAGAGAGAGAGAGAGAGAGAGAGAGAGAGAGAGAGAGAGAGAGAGAGAGAGAACGTGTGTGTGTGTGTGTGTGTGTTAGAGGGAAAGGTAGTGAGAATGAGTGAGAGTAAAAGAGAGTGAGAGTGAGTGAGAGTAAAAGAGAGTGAGGTAGAGGGAAAGGTAGTGAGAGAGAGGTAGTTAGAGAGAGATAGTAGTCAAAAGAGAGGGAGGTAGAGAGAGATAGAGACAAGAGAGACTGTGGGAAGAGGGGAATAGAGAGAGATAACAATTTGATTATCCTTTCCTCCTAACATGGATACTCCTCTATTTTTTCAAGACTCTACATATCCCATTTGCCTCACCTAGTTTTACTTCAAGACATACCAATTCAAAGGCGCCTCAAGAATCCCAGATGGGATATGTTAAATATGCTCAATGCCCCACCCTCGTAAGGTGCCACCAATGATTTATGGTGCTCTAAGTTGTAAGGACCCCATTACGAGAAGAAGCCTTGTGTGAGCACAGGTATTGGGTGGGTCTTGACTTGTATGTCGGATGAGGTCTATGTGACCAAATGGAAAAAAGGTGACCTTTGTGTATCTAGGCTTTGGTTAGATAGAGTAGTTATGATGGTAGCAACTTGAGGCACAATGCATCAAGTTGCGGTGTGTGGGAGCTATCACGGACCCCTATTTTGGGGTTCGGGGGCCGTGGAAGAGACCCTTGGATGGGGGGTCTCAGGGGGGCTAGTTGCCTCCCTGACAGGGGGTCCGAGGTCAAGGCCCCTCGCCCCGATGATAAAGACAATATTCCTTGGATGATTAGAGAAAATTCATAATATGGCCAAATATGCCAACCAAACTACCTTCCTAGGCTATAAAAGGAAGACCTCTCTAAAGCCATCATCAATATATCTTTTACCCAGTCTAAATTCTTCTCACTACCCTTAGGCTCTTCACTTATCATCTATCTGGATCACCATCTAAGCTGATAGTGGAAGCGCACAGGTGGACAGAGCACATCTCGATTCCTCTAAGGAGGAGAGGATGTAATATTCCCACCATAACACTTCATATTTGACACGAGAAGATGCCTCAATGTTCCTAGCCAACAAAAAGCAAAGACGCCTCGTAAATAATATTATGATGGCTTGATCATAAATATTCGCACTTTATATTTGATTTAGCATTCTCGATTTTTTTTATTTTGTCAAAGACCACATTTATTTTGTAGCCACAAGACAAATCACAAAATCCTTAATCAGTATAGACAAAGAACGCGTAAGAACAAGCATGATATTGAGTAAGTTAAGTATCAAAGAGTATGACATGACTTTATAAACTAGATAAGTCATGAGGTAACTTGACCAAAAATCACCATATGAAGTCGTTTTGAAGAAAAAAAGACGTTTTTGAAAAAATAGACCAAAATTCATGACATTTTTTATGCTTGGAGGGAGAGAAGCATTTTAAAATCATCCCCATGCCACCATCCAATAGGTAGGCAATCAAAATGCATTTTTTATAAATCTTACTTGGCTCTTGACAAGTAGCCAAAAGAATGAGTCAACTATATGCTCCCTCTCATGCCTACAAATACACCCCCTCTCCTTTACAAAGAAAGTAAGAGGGAAGACCTCTTGATGATGGAAAATTTTCTCTACTTCTCTTTTCCATTGTAGCTTGAGCTTTGAAGGAGAAACATACCCCTCTTCTACCTCATTTTCATTTTCTCTACCCCTTATTACACCTTGCTCCCATATAGCCATATCGCTACATAAAACATTGGCGAAATTTTTCTGGATGACCATAAACTCTCCCTGAACCACCATGTCAATTTCACCTAACATCTATGGCTCCACGAGATCATAGAAATTCAAAAAGCCCATTTGAAGCAAGGGAAGCAAAGAATGCGGCCGATGGAGAAAATGATATGGTAGGAATTGCCAAAACCCTTGTTACAACAAACTTGAGAGAGGTAATATCTCGTCCGTTTGGAAAAAAATAATGTTTTATAAGCTTATAACTATATTTTTCTTTAAACAATTACAAACGCATTCTAAAGAAAATGCATATGAACTGCCACTGAGGAAAATAGCCTAAGGAATATAATAAATAACTATTCAATGAAAAGACTATTTCACTTGGAAAAGGATTTTATGCCTGTCATTAAGAAAATATCTTAATTATGGTTTATTTTGTGATATTTATTATTATTTCATTAATGATGCATGTGATCATAATAACATAAAAAAGGTAGACGGTGTTAGGGAAGGGGATATTTTATAATTTTTCCCTAAAAGTGACTATCTCTATTTTATTTTGCTAATGATAAATAGATACATATGAGATTTTAACCCCCCTCAATTTCTCATACATCAAATTGTGAGAAAGGTATGGAGGAGATGGTGTGGACAACAACGGCGCATTTTTCGCTTTCCTCCATGGATCTTGGGTTTGCAGGCTGAATGTAACCCATGCAACCGACAATGGGGCTAAAATTCTCCCTCTTGGCTCGTTCTATCACCGGTCTTTGCACGAGGAATGGCTGTCCGGATGAAGAGAACAGATTCTAGTCTTTCTCTCTCCTCCCTCTCTCTCTTCCCTATGGGCTGTTCATGTGTACCCTCTTGATGGAGGAACCGGGGAAGGAGAACGAAGGAAATGGTGATGGAGATTGATGGAGATGCTGAAGATTGAAGTGCAACATTGGATTGAGAGCAATGGAGGCTCCGTTTGCTGGTTATGAAGTCATTCAAGGAATCACGGGTTACGTAAAAACACGGTATGACCATTTTTATGAAGAAAATGAAGGATTTTTTATAGTTTATGATGATAATTATGTTCTTATTGGATGAAAATTTATTTGTGTGCTTTTTGCATTATGAGTGATTGCTGTTCACCAAAAACTTCTGATTTTGCAATGATTTACATGCTTTATTTAATTCCCGTAAACCCGAAATGCGGTTTTTAAGTGGTAAAATGGTAGTTTTTTCGTTTTGCATGGGTAAAAGGTGTTCCTATGGGAGGAATATGGAAGATAAATTGAATTTAGTATGCTGAAGTGATTGGAATAAGAAAAACTAGAAAATAGCATATTTTATTGCCAAATAAATCAAGAAAATGGGAAAAATAAGGAGAAAAATAGAAATACGTCTTGAAAAAATAAGAAAAAATATAATGATTGTTTGTGGATGTGTGGTAGTGGTAAAGCATGAGGTTTAGCCTCAGTTTTCCCTATCTCTTTGTCAAAGTTTGTGATTTTATTGCTTTCTATACATCAAACTATGACAAAATGAACCTCTACACCTGTGCAACGAAAGCAATACCTAAACGTAGGGGGTTGGGAGGTTTGAATGGTGTGATTTACATACTGATTGTTGCTGATTTTCTGATGCATTTCATGACATAGAGTCCGTGTTATTTCGATTAAGACGATAGTAGCACGAGCATTGTCTCGGTGCTATCGTTTCATCGCCGCAATGCGTTAATGAATAAGCATTAGAAAAGCCTGGTTGTGCACAAAGCACGTTGCTGATTTGAAAATGATGTTTCAGCACTTTAGAATCACTCACTTTTCATGTGCATGTAAAGCATGGTATCAGAATAAAAGGCTTGGACGCATAGCACCTGTTTTCAATGACAATGACCCACGTTGAGTGTGGAAAGGCATCCTAAGCTGTAGGATAGACGTTTGTTTCTTGGGGGATTCTTTAGTGAGGACACATGGTATCTCTTGGATTTGAAATGAAAGAGTGGAGTTTGTTCGTTTGTTTTATATGTTAAGCAGCGCATCAAGGGGCTAATCCTTGCAATGTAGGAGAGCTACAGTGGGGCCGCGGTGTTTCTACCGAGAGGTTGCCTCCCATGTATGTGATTATCGTGGTACTTATGGCCAAGATGTATGGGTTTTCCCTCTATGGAGTTTATAGAAAGGGAAACGTTGGACTACAAAACTATAAAACTATAAACGCATAGATTAGGCTTTAGGGCAGTTTGTCTTTTAGCAGCAGATAGACACTCCTGGTCCGCAAGGCCATGAGGGTGTGTTTGTCTATTATGAGCATGAGGTTCGGCTAGTGCCATAGCTAGTGTCAGCCCATTTCAGGTCCCATCAATGAGCCAATAGAGGCTTAAGAGAGGATAAAAGATATAGATATAATTGAGTTACACCTTGGCATGCTGAATGATTGACAACCAATTAAATTAGAATCCATGCTTAATTTGGAAGAAAGGAAGGACTATGTGTCCTTAATTCAGGAATTCTGTGACATCTTTGCTTGGAGTTATGACACATTGAGAGGTATTCCTCCTAGCCTGGTTGTTCATACTATTGAGAAATCAAATGATATATGCCCATAGAGGCTGGATGTATGCCCAAAAGAGGATGGCCCATAAGTGGCTTTGTATGGAAGATATGAGAAAAGTTGTATGCTCTAGAAGCTCTAGGAAGAGATGTCCAGAATCCCATAAGCACAGTGAGGGATAGTAGTACTACCGAAAAGCTATATAAGCATGTTCTTGACACTCATTTCAATGTAATCTTACTAGCCATTGAGTCACTCAAGAATGTATTTATGAGTCCAAGCTAATCTATCTTGAAACCTAATTCACTTGAGTTGCAATCTCTTCTCTCTATCATGTATTGTGTGTTTGATTTGCGTCCACCATAGATAACTAGCTCTAGATCTATGTTTCTCAATATGGTATCAGAGCTATGGCTGAGCTAGATAGCTAGTAGGTTAAAATCCTTCCTCTCTTATTCTCTTTCTTGTACAAGCCTATTTTCATTCCAGTATGTCAAGCTATCTAACATCCATTGTTCATACGAGATGAAGAAGTATTCTAGTGTCAAGAAGGAAGGAGAGGATGCTGAGGCAAGAACAACAGAGGAGGATAAGAAGAGAAAACCATGTTCAGAGCCATCTCAAACTCAATGAGAAAAAGAACCTCACAAAGAATACTAGAACACATGATAATGAAGAACAAGTCAAAGATCAAGAGCATGAAGAAAAGGAGTCCAGGAAGATTAAAGAATGCACCAAAGAGTGCAAAAGAAGCACAAAGAAGATGAATAAAATATTTTCCACTGCCGATAACAAAAATCTTCCCATAATGGATCCCTATTTCCCGTAGTGGATCTTTGTTTCCCATAGTGGATGTAAAAACCCTACCAAGATGTAAAGTTTCAAGCCTTAACTTGACTAGGCTGCCAAAGAGCTAGTCTCCTGGTCCATGTTCACATGCAGGGGGGCAAAAGCGAGCAAGGGTAGAGACTCATCATTTGAGGGAGGGTGTTGGGAAATCAAATGATGTATGCCCATAGAGGCTAGATGTATGCCCAAAAGAGGCTGTCCCATAAGTGGCTTTGTATAGAAGATATGAGAAAAGTTGTATGCTCTAGAAGCTCTAGGAAGAGATGTCCAAAATCCCGTAAGCACGGTGAGGGATAGTGGTACTACCCAAAAGCTATATAAGCATGTACTTGACACTCGTTTCAATGTAATGGTACTATATATTGAGTCACTCAAGATTGTGTTTATGAGTCCAAGCTAATCTATCTTGGAACCTAATTCACATGTATCGTGTGTTTGATTTGTGTCCACCATAGCTAACTAGCTCTAGATTTGTGTTTCTCAACACATACCATTCCCCTTAAGGAAGGTAGCCCCCCTGTGCGGCAAAAAGTCAAGCGTATGCCTTTCAAACTAAGGGATGCGGGCTATTTGAGGAATTGAAAAATTTATGAAAAGCTAGCTTGATATTTCTAGTACAACACATGCCAGTCATTATCAAGAAGAATAATAATAATCAAATTTGGCTTTACATAGATTTTAGAGAGCTTAGTAAGCAGATGGTTAAGGATTACTATCTGTTACCATTCATTGATTAGGTTTTAGACCAATTAGCGGGTAGGAAAATCTATTCATTTATGGATTGCTTTGCTAGATATAACCAAATGGCTATTGTAGAGCAGGATAAGCTGAAAATAGAATTTATCATTGTCTTCGGTACCTTTGTGTATCATCTGATGGCCTTTGGGTTATGAGATGCACCTAGTTTTTGGCAACAAACAACTGATAAGTCTTTTGGTGACATATCCCCAAAGGAGTTAAAAGTTTTCATAGATGATCTAGGGGTAGCCACCACAAGAAAAAGACAACTAATTATTTTAAGGAAATTTTTTAGCATTGCAAATAATTTTACATTACTCTTAATCCATGAAAGTTTGACTTTGGGGTGCACTATGGGTTGTTATTGGGCCATGTGGTTAGCTTAGTGGGGATCATGACTGACCTTGAAAAAATAAAGGTTATAGTCGTTATGAGTCTGCCACACACTCCAAAAGAGATACACATCTTTCTGTTATCATCAGTGGGGTATTATCAAAGATTTATCAACGCATTGGCAGAAAAAATGTTGCCATTGACGAAATTGTTATCTTTTAATTGTCTATTGAGAATTGGAGCAAAGCTTATTAGGTATCTTTTGAGGATGTGAAGCAGGAACTAGCAAAAGTGCTAGTCTTAAAAGCACCCAAAAGAGGTGAGGTCTTCTACATACTTTTAGCAACAACAATGCATAGTATCAACTATTGTTTAGCCCAAATTTGAGAATAGAAATGGTATCATCCAATTGCCTTTGCTAGTCATAAATTGAAAATATTTGAAATTAATTACAATTATATGGAGGAATTGTGCATTGGAATGGTTTTTGTGACAAAGAAATTTAGGCAGTATATTTTCTATGAGAAGGTGGTATTTCTTACGAAAGGTGGAGGGACTTAGACTGTTGATAAACAAGTTGCATCCGCTTGACCATTTAGCAAACTGGTTAATCACTTTGCAGGAGTTCAATTATGAGATTAAGAGTAAGCCACCAAAGTTGCAGGGCATTGTGAATGTCTTGTGGTTTTCGGGGAGCCAAAGGAAATTTTGGTTGAAGGAAGTGACATTGAAGGTTTATTTAAAATTGATATCGCTTCCATCCCTTCCTGCTATGCCGCTATAATATATGATCTATCTATAGGAGAGGTTGGGGATGCTCTATCAAAGTCAAATAAGAGAAAGATTAAGTATCAAGCACTACACTTTTCGATTATAACATGTGCCTTGCATCGGAAAGGTGTGGATGAGATTTATCATCAATGTGTAGTACCAGATGAGGTGCCATCTATTCTTGAGGAATGCCATGATTCAACATGTGGTGGGGGACACTTTTCTAAACGGCTTACTACCCAGAAATCTCTTCATGATGGATATTGGTGGCCATCAATTTTCTAGATGCTTTCAATTATGTTAAGTGCTATGATGTCTATCAAAGACACAATGCCAGGGAGAATCATAAGCGGCTACTAAACCTTATTTTAGTTACGTTACCCTTCGAAAAATGGGATATCAATTTTTTTGGACCAATACACCCTTCATCAACCATGCAAAAACATTATGTTAATGTCATAACAAACTACTTTTCAAAGTGGTTTGAAGCTCAAGCAATGATGAATGATAACGTCACTAAGGAGACAACTAGTTTTATTATGGAGCAGATTGTTTGCCATTTTGGTCCACCTAAGGAGATAGTGTCTAACTTAGGGACACATTTTTTGAATAAGGTTATAGTAGCCTTAACGAAAGCTTTGAAGATTAAGCACAATAAAACCACCCCATATAATCTACAAGCAAATGGTCAATTTGAGAATACGAATAAACAGTGTGTAGGGATCTTATCCAAGATAGTGTCTAAAAGTAAGTGAGATTGGGATAAGAAATTGCCTATGGGGGTTTGAGCTTACAATAGGACATTCAAGAGAGCTACATGCCACACCCCATTCAAGCTAGTATATGGGAAAGAATGTGTCTTACGATTGGAAATAGAGCTACCCATTGTGTGGTTTGCTCTCAATTATTCATTGGGTGAGGCACAAGCATTGCATGAAAGATTTATTTCTCTTGTGCATCTTGATGAAATTTGATTGTAGGCTTTATTATATCAAGAGGTTGGGAAGAAGATAATGAAAGAAGTATATGAACTTTGGGCTAAGAAATATAAATTTTTGAAGGGTCACTTTGGTGCTATACTATGATGCTTGTCATGAGTTATTTCTTGGTAAACTAGAACCCAAATGGGATGGGCTGTATAAAATTGTACGTATAAGAAAGAATGGCTCTACATACCCTTTAGAAAATTTATAGGGGGTAGAGTTTCAAAATAAAGTTAACTTTAATGAGCTAAAGTCTTACTACGTATAAGGGTTGACGTTGGGCTTGGTTCCTATGCAGGTCCTTCATGATTCAGCTTTAACTTGCAGTAGATACCAAGATGATTGAATGGGAAGAATTATTCCTTATCTTGAGCATTTGTATTTAGAGCAGCATTATCACCAAGGTCAAGTGATCTGGTGGAGTAAAGGTTATTAGGTTATTGAGGCAAGATAGATTGTTCACATGGGATATTAAGGTCTACTGCCACCACTATCATAGAATTTTGACTCGCATTCCTATTGAGTTTAGCAAGGAAGGAGGGATTGTACCTATTATACATCCTCTCTCTCAGCTTGACTTTGATTATCATAAGTATGAGTGAGTTAATTAGGATGGTGTGGCCTATCAATGAAGATTGGGTCTATACTTTGTATTTTGACGGGAGCTTCTAAAGGGCCCACTAAGCATGTAAGTGTTGGTGTGGTCATTGAAGATTCTCAACGTAGGGTTGTTATGAAAATGGGACTATATCTAGGACACTCTTTTATTAATAATATGGTAGAATATAAGGCCTTGATTATGGAGCTAAATGTAGCCCGATGTGGTGGTATCCACCGGTTATTGGTGAAAGGTGATTTCTTAGTTAGTGATCAACCAGTTGAATGGGACCTATAGTGTGCGGGATCCCATCCTACAGATGTACCATCGTGCAGCCTTGGATATATTACATATTTTTGACACTACAACAAAAAGGCCTCATAGACGCACTTTTAGACACGATTTTTAAATATAGAGAAAATCTTACGGGCGCGTCTATCTGCCCATCTATTTGTGCGTCTACAGTGTCGCGTCTATAATCGCATGTATGAACGAATTTACATGCAAAAATAGACACGCGATAGACGCACATATACACGTGTGAATACAAGCGCATAATAAACCAAAATTGTTATTTATTTATTTTATTTTGTACGTGTATTAGCGCGTCTATTTGGCAGTTAGACGGGCATATAGACACGCTTATAGACACGCTTTTACAAGCACCCGTAGACGCGAACGGAAAATAAAAAATCTCCTTTTTTAAAAAAAGATATTTAATTTCTTTTTAAAATTTGAATTATCTAGTGCGTATATAAGCGCGTGTACTCTGCATTGTAGACGCGCTTATAAATGCGCATTTTCTGCAATTTAGACGCGCGGATAGATGCACAAAACAGAACTGGAAAAAAACCCCCTCCCATACATCAGATTGTGTATTTGGGAAAAAGACAATGGATCTAAAAGCATGAGAATTGAAAATAAAAGTCCATGTATTCATTATAGATCAAAAGCATTTACATGGAAAGTTTAAGTGCTTGCAACCTAAAGCGTGGCCGCAAGCATTAGGCTCAAAGATGGATCATACATATATAAGAAAACAAGGCCATAGAGGAGGTATGGTGCTCCTCTACGAATCTGAAGAAGAAACATTTTCGCTAGTACCACCATGGCTACTAGCGTTGCTATCCCCCTCCTCGCTATGCTCCACATCCGGGTTCACCTACACACACAAAAGATCAAGGTTGCTTACGTAGACATGGTGGAGAAAAACTTATAATTAGCTATACTTTTAATAGGAAAGTAAGAAAAACATACCTCCTCTGGCTGTAGAATCCTCATAGCCTGGTTGTATTGGTCCTCAGTGATGATACCCTCCTCATAGAAGTGAAGCCATGTGGCTGCGCAGTTATGGCCTCGATGGTAACCTACCTCTCTAGGAGTAGGTATCCTACCAATGATAGTAGTCTGCAAAACAATTATGATATATACAAACAATTATGAGACACAATGTATTAGAACAAATTATATAAAGAATTGAAAGAAATATAAATTTTAAAAAACTAGAAATTAAAATATACTTATAAACTCTGCCTCCCACGACTCTCTACCGCCCGATCCGTAATGCGACGATCCCATGGTTTCCATTTGGATCCGTCACGCCTCTGCGTGCTGGCGACTCTTCACTTTCTCTGCTGCTTTCTTCTTGGCTTTCTTCCACTCTATGCGGTGGCACATAGGTGGTTGGCTATAGGCTCCACGCCCCTCCTCCTGCCTCCGCAGTGAGTCCCTAGCACGTGTCATGAGGTGAGATCTTTTGTTGTGAAGCAAATCCCTCACTTTTGTGCATCCCCAATCATCCGAGAATCACTGACCCTCAAGATTTGGGTACCTCCTATGGACTGCCCTCAACACCTCCTGCCACAAGCCGCTTTTCTGATTTTTTAAGTAGATGAAACAACCTTTATACGTCGCATGTACGACGCTCCTCATGTACGCCATTACATCCCTTCCTTCGTCATCATGGAAGATGCCACTAGTATCTGTAACTCTATAGTACTGGCATACAGGCTCCTCTACGTGATCTACTGGTGAGGGTGATTGCTCGCCACCTCCTAGGCAACCCCCACACAAGCCTCGTCCTCCCCCTCGACTCTCCCTCCTCCCTCTCTGTCGACTACCCTTTGCCTCGCTGGATGCACGTGCTTCTGCAGATGCACGTGTGTCGGCTGACGCTTGTGCTTCAGCCGATGCACGTACAGGTGCTGCACGTGGAGTACCTGCATATGGAGTACCTGCATGTGGAGTACCTGCAATTGGAGTTTAGGAAGTAGTGCCAGGAAAAGACGTCAGAGGCGTTCCAGACATGACGTTGAACACCTCGTCTGCTGTGGGAGAGCGGCCAAGGTGTCTGTCATCTCTCCCATGAAGTCTTCCCTACTAAATAATTGACATGTTTGATCTTTTATCTTTTACTATTAGTGCACATTATTCAATGCACTTTGTGTGAGGGTAAACATCTTTGAACTCAACGTATAGATGAAAAGAGAAATACCCAAGATTGTGGTGTCCTTGCACACTTCGAGGATGCCAATGGTACCATGGAAGGTTATTGTGGCTTGATCCAAGATATTCTGAAGCTTGACC
Source organism: Lygodium microphyllum (assembly GCF_053477565.2). Classification (NCBI taxonomy): domain Eukaryota; kingdom Viridiplantae; phylum Streptophyta; class Polypodiopsida; order Schizaeales; family Lygodiaceae; genus Lygodium; species Lygodium microphyllum. Next base: position 22,407,425 of record NC_141136.1, on the reverse strand, counting down.
TCAGACGATTCTTTATATATGTACTGGATGTGAAGTGGTTTAAAGAAGTGGTAAGAAATGGTGAGCATTGCACAATCAGACGTCATCCAAGTGGTTTTGTAATCATTGACTCTAAAAAATTTCACCAAAATCCCTATATCTAATCATTCAAAACCAATATATGGTAATATTACCAACATGGAGATAGCAGATGACAATCCAACAATTAATGATGATGTGCATGATGACACCATAATGGATGATATGCGTGATATAGTACAAGATGAACCTCACGAGGATGTTCAAGGAAACGCAGAAGAAAACAATAATGTGATTGTCGATTATATTGATGAAGTTATTGAGCAATATAGCAACACATCTGATAGTGGGATAGACTTATTTGTTTCGTTACCTCTTGGTAACATAGACCTACAAGTAGATAGTTCAGCAAGGGATGATCTCATTGAAGATGAGATGGATCATTCACTGTAACATACTTAATTTGCTTAATGATTCAATGTGTATTTTTAATTCTATGGTTTTTATCATGCGCACACGTGCATACTCAAGAATCAATAGTCAAGTTTAAAGCTAAATTGAATTTTCCATAATAAAAATGAAGTATTTTTTATCATCTTCAAGTAGAGAAATTACGAGATACATATTGCAATGCTTGCTACTAATTGTATAATAAGGTTTCTGTCGCTTGCCGCTAATTACTTATATCAGGCTTGTCAACTGGAGGAACTGCCATTCATTAGAGAATGAAAAAATAATTATTAACTCTGTTTTTTTTAATTCAATGATTCAATGTGTATTCTTAATTCTATGGTTTTTATCATGCGCACACGTGCATGCTCAAGAATCAATTTCAAGTGATTAAATAATTATTAACTTTGGTTTTTTAATTATATTAATTCTAATTTTAGGTGGTCAAATAATTGCGCGTCTGGTGGTGCGTCTATATTGGCGTCTATTTGCACGGATATATAGACGCAAAATTCACGTCTATTTACACACTCTTTTACACGCACATATAGACACAATGATAGATGCGCCCGACTTTGCACGTCTAACATGCGCATCTATGCCTCATTTCTGTTGTAGTGCGAGACTGTGACTTATCAACTAATTCCTTAACAGTGGAATCACTTTCTGAATTCCCTGGCCAATTATGATTTTGTTGAAGATGTCTTTTTCAATTGTGGTTTGGGGGAGCTCTTACAATTACCTTCTAACATTATCCTAGGACTACTTTGGGGTCTGTCATGGATGCATAGGATTGTTTATTGTCATATTCATCAAACATCCCTTGTTATTTATGAGGGGGTTAGCCAATAACTTGTTGCACTTAGTGTAGGTCCTGAGGAGTCCTCAACCTTGTTTGGTCTTATGCTTTAGTAGAGTTATGTCAAGACCAAGGTTTGATTTTAGCAGTATGCTGCTAAATGGTAATTTCAGTGCTATATTTCATTAGGCCAACAAGGCCACCTATTCTGTAGTGGAGTGCTATATTTCATTAGGCCAAAAGGGACATATGTATGTTTAATGCAGATGCGGTTAATGGGTTTTGTTTTAGTGCTATGCCATATAAATTCAACAAAACCTAGAGGGAGCCTCTTGCTGTGCAAACGCTTCTTGTGGCCAAGTGCAAGTGATGTTCTTCCTTGATGAGTACTTTTTTTAATGCTATATGTATTTACATACTTGGGGGAGAATTGTTCTTCTATTGGATATCAAAATTCAATGCATGAAGTCCCAAGGTTAGGCTAGGTATATCTCGGGGAGGTTTGAGTAGTTGTCTACCTCTTGTAAAGACATTGTCAAGCATTCTAAGACCTATTTTTAGAAGGCAATCCTAGTGACCCTGTTTTCCTAGCCTGCTAGGCAGCTGTTCTAAGAGTCCTTGCTAGTGTGAGGTAGTTAGAGAATCCTGGTGAAATAAAAAGAAGAGACAAGCATGAATATACTTGAAATATAAAACTATAGAGGTGTGTAAAAAGGGGTTCTAACCCATGAAATAGAAAAAGAAAATGAAGAAGAATCTTAAAGAGTAATTGTTCATCACCTTGCGAAGGCCTAGGAGGTTCCTGGGGATGAGTCAAACTAGTCGATGCCTTATCTTCCTAGGGATGATATCTAGCTGGAAAAATACTAAGGAAAGCTGGAGCCAAAATAAAGGTGAGCGCAAAGAAAAGGATTAAGTGCCTCCTTATGAGAGCTTGGTAGATTCTTGGGTATCGACTTAGGATGACCTGAGGTTGATACCCTGTTCTCCTTGGGTCACTACACTCAGCTCCCTCCTTTTTACACATCGGAGTATGGAAACCTTGAAAGAAAAATATGTTAAAAGAAAATTTATGATGCCCAGGCTATAGTAGTCCTTGCCTAGTAGGAGTTTCTAGTCTAGTTATCCTAAGTTGGGTAGGTAGTTCAGACCACCACTTAGGGTGACTTCTTTGATGGTTCTTTTTAATCAGTCTGTATTGGAGCAGTTGCTTAGTGACTCGCTCTCTAGACTTTTGTCAAATTATCCTAGGCCTATCTCTCATGTGAGTTTCATGCCTTGATTCTGTTGGAGGTAGGGTGAGAGCTATTTTTGTGATTTTTTGAGTATTCTATTTTGTGGAAGCTTAATGATTTTTATGGTTGTTGGTTGTGCATATCAGTTCGTGGGATTCGATGTGCTTTTCATTTAAAAATGGGTAATTGCATTTTCTAGTCTTGCTCTCTCTTCCCCCCTCTCTCTTCTTGATGTGTGTTCTCATGCTTAATCTATGAGGGAAGGGGCTGGGCTGAGATGAGAGATATGGATCGTGGGATGACACTGGAGCATGAAGGAGCATAGATCGAAGTTTAGAGGAGCATGTTTAGCTATTGGGAAGTGTCAAGGGCCTTCCAATCACGAGATGCATATGAAATAAAGCGTGGTTTTGTGAGTAAGTGATATATTTCATCGTTTAATGGTAGATCTTGGTTGCAAATGGTTGAAAATGATTGTTTTTTATTTTGAATGATATGATCTATGAGAAACATTAAGAAAATTAGAAAGAATTGGTTGTTCATTAATTTCTTTATAAATATGCAAAACCTGCAACATTGCGATTTTGAGGAAAATCATGGATTTCGAGGGTTTTGATGTGTCAATGATGTGCATGGGATGAAATGTGGTATGAAAATAATTCTCAGCAAGCCTAATTATTCTATGTCAATAAATTAAAAAATAAGTATTTATCAATTTAAAAAATATAGAAAAATAGGAAAAAAGAGAAAAAATAAGGTTTTTGCACTTGAAAAATAGAAAAAAAATTACATTTTTATTTTTGAATTTATGATAACGATGAGGTATGAGGATGAGCTTCACTTTGGCCTTATCTTTATGTTAAAGTGGTATTTATTGCTTTTAGAAGAAAAAATACATTAAAATGCTCACTAAACCTACCATCGAATACACAACCTTAAGCGGTAGGAAGAAGGGGGACTGTTAAGCGTTGATAATACATGGAATTTTGATTTTTCTCTGATGCATGGCATATAGTATATATGGTTTTTGAATATTAAGGGGTCTAGTAGCAGGAGCATGTTGGATGTTGGCCCTATGCACGCAACAATTATGTTTAGATTAAAGACATGAAAATAAATGTTTTTACACCTTCACAATGCTAGTTGTTGATGAACAGAAATGCTTGAGCACTATGAATCATACACAACTGCATTGCATGTAACACATGGTATCATCCTGGATGCACAACAATTGTCTTTGTAAACAATGACCTACTTTGAGGAGGTGAGGTATCCTAAGTTGTAGGGCCAGTGATCGATCTCCTTGGGGAGTGTACAATGAGGAATATATTATATCTCTTGGAATGATTTATTAAAAGAGTGGAGCATGTATTTTTGTGATTTTTTGAGTATTCTATTTTGTGGAAGCTTGATGCTTTTTATGGTTGTTGGTTGTGCATATCAGTTCGTGGGATTCGATGTGCTTTTCATTTAAAAATGGGTAATTGCATTTTCTAGTCTTGCTCTCTCTTCCCCCCTCTCTCTTCTTGATGTGTGTTCTCATGCTTAATCTATGAGGGAAGGGGCTGGGCTGAGATGAGAGATATGGATCGTGGGATGACACTGGAGCATGAAGGAGCATAGATCGAAGTTTGGAGGAGCATGTTTAGCTATTGGAAAGTGTCAAGGGCCTTCCAATCACGAGATGCATATGAAATAAAGTGTGGTTTTGTGAGTAAGTGATAGATTTCATCGTTTAATGGTAGATCTTGGTTGCAAATGGTTGAAAATGATTGTTTTTTATTTTCAATGATATGATCTATGAGAAACATTAAGAAAATTAGAAAGAATTGGTTGTTCATTAATTTCTTTATAAATATGCAAAACCCGCAACATTGCGATTTTAAAGAAAATCATGGATTTCGAGGGTTTTGATGTGTCAATGATGTGCATGGGATGAAATGTGGTATGAAAATAATTCTCAGCAAGCCTAATTATTCTATGTCAATAAATTAAAAAATAAGTATTTATCAATTTAAGAAATATAGAAAAATAGGAAAAAAGAGAAAAAATAAGGTTTTTGCACTTGAAAAATAGAAAAAAAATTACATTTTTATTTTTGAATGTATGATAAGGTTGAGGTATGAGGATGAGCTTCACTTTGGCCTTATCTTTATGTTAAAGTGCTATTTATTGCTTTTAGAAGAAAAAATACATTAAAATGCTCACTAAACCTACCATCGAATACACAACCTTAAGTGGTAGGAAGAAGGGGGACTGTTAAGGGTTGATAATACATGGAATTTTGATTTTTCTCTGATGCATGGCATATAGTATACATGGTTTTTGAATATTAAGGGGTCTAGTAACAGGAGCATGTTGGATGTTGGCCCTATGCACGCAACAATTATGTTTAGATTAAAGACATGAAAATAAATGTTTTTACACCTTCACAATGCTAGTTGTTGATGAACAGAAATGTTTGAGCACTATGAATCATACACAACTGCATTGCATGTAACACATGGTATCATCCTAGATGCACAACAATTGTCTTTGTAAACAATGACCTACTTTGAGGAGGTGAGGTATCCTAAGTTGTAGGGCCAGTGATTGATCTCCTTGGGGAGTGTACAATGAGGAATATATTATATCTCTTGGAATGATTTATTAAAAGAGTGGAGCATGTATTGTATGTATTCTATATATGGGTGGCACATCTTGGGGCCCATCCTCGAGGTGTAGGGGAGCTGTAGTGAGGCCACAATAGTTAGTCAAGAGGTGCTCTTGTGTCTATTTTATGTGGTGTACAACATCAATATGTATAGGAGATCCTTGTCAGGAGTTTGGAAAGGGTTATCATTGGATTACGAGCCATAGAAACACAAATATTTAAATTAGAGGCTAGATCAGTGTGTAGCCTCAAGACACTCCTAGGCCGCAAGGTCATGGGGTGTTTTGGTTGAGCATAGAGGCCAAGCTAGTGCCATAGAGTGAGTATCTGGTTCGTTTTAGGTCTCGACAATTAGTTACCCGTACACCTATACACTGTAGGTGGTGGGCACCCATCACTGTCACTTTATTTTTTATTCTTTTAGTGACATTTAGAAAAACGAAGGTTTGGTCACACATTGTGACTATTGGAGTTTCCACATCTTCTCTCTCTCTCTCTCTCTCTCTCTCTCTCTCTCTCTCTCTCTCTCTCTCTCTCTCTCTCTCTCTCTCTCTCTTTTCACATAGCTCTTGCTTCCACTTTGTGCTTCCACTTCAATGCTTAGTCCCTTGAACTGGTATCAGAGCCATCGTAGTCGAGAGCTTGAGCCTAGACCCAACCTAGACCGGAATACGTTCAGCTCACAGTCTCAATGGTAGCCATGGCTTCTCTTCCATTTGAGGTGCTTCACAAACTTTACTAGGATGGCAATGGCATCCTCATCATGGATGGGTGCTTGAATGGATACAAGTTGTGCCATAAACCCCTTCATATATGAAATAAACTTGCTTAGATCTTCTCCATGTTTGTATTCCAAGATAAAAAACTCAAACTTGAGAAATATCTTGGAGTTCCTCCCTATAGCACCGTAGAGCCTTTCAAGCTCATCTCACTTTTCTTTGGCAGTTGAGAGTTGGTCAATATGATTAATTAAATATTTATCTAAATGAAGCATGATGATGGCCTGAGCCCGTTCATCATCTTCTATATCAAGGTTATTGGATGGGTCAATTACTTTGGTTCCTTTTATGAAGGGACAATAGCCTCTTTCCATCATTTTGTATTTTACCAAGACTTGCCAAGGATGGAAATCTTTTCCATTCAATTTGCGAATTGGAGGCCTTACATCTGCATAGGCCATGGCCATTATAGGAAGGTCTTACCAACTTCCTTAAGCAATGGCAGTGTCTAATCCTTTACAAGTGGCCAAGTACAACCAAATAACAAAACTGATCCAAGTTTTAGAGTTGTAGAGTTGAAAATGGTTGGAAATCATATATATGCAATATCTCAAGATAGGATTTAGGAGGTCCTCTTCTTTGAACAACCCTTGATTTAGGCTTTACTATTTTTCTAGGTTTCAACAAGATGAGCTTTGATTGGGACTTCAGGCCCTTCCCGATAATATGGCCTATTAGTGGAGTTCTTGGTGGAGCACAGCTCATCCATCAATTCTATGCTTTTGGATGAATCAAAAGAGAGTATAATGACATTCATATCTCTGATGTACCAAGAGACTAATATTGGGATACGGTCTATGTATTTATAGTTCTACACATAGCCTTACAACCAAGCAGGAACGAATAAATGTTATAAAGCACTTTGATGGATTTAATTACTGATAAAAAAACTAGATTGAGTCAACATCTAGCTAGCAACATGATTAAAATACAACATTAGTGCTTATAATCACTCATCTCAAGATTTATGCCACTTGAGATGTAAGATGTGGAGTGTTTGTTGAATTAAAGAGATCCACCGAGTGTAAGAACTTTGAAATGGAGCTTTGAAACCTTCAACTAACTTTGGATTAAACAGTGATTATAATCACTGTTAGTGCTCAGACATTAAAATTTTGAAGAATGAAAAAGCTTGAAGCTTCCTGGCTATGGCTGTCAGGAAACAGACAGTTAGGGTTTGGTTGATTGCAGCCACCATAGGAAGAATTACACCAAACCCTCTTAGAGGGAGATATCTCACTGGGGGGGTCTTTGAAAGCCCTATGGTGACTAGGAATATTGTGCCACCTACAAACCATACCATGCCCTGGAGCATCACGCTGCCCAAAACTGCATCGTTTTCAAGAGTTGAGCAATACTGCCCTCCACGTCGACTAATCCCTATGTTTAACATGCCATCCTAAAGCACCTTGCGTTGGGGAAGAAGTTCTTAGTTGAAACTAGAAGCTCAAATTCTCTCCTTCGGCTCCCCTAAGTCCTCCAAGGTCAGGGAGTCAAGCTGGCTATGGAGGTTGAAGGTCCAAGATCAGAGAATGAAGCTTTTCTTGTGCACTTAGTGAGGCTAAGGTTAGAGGAAGTTGAAAGGATTAGAGGAGCACTGATACCATGTGGAAAATCAGAGTTGTAGTAAGAAGAATGTGCACAAGAGGGATATGAGAGCTCAAAGTATAAGAACAAAGTTTTGTTTACTAAGTTGTTCAAGGTACAACTTGGGTACACTCTATCTCACACTTGATAGTGACTCATAGGCTATTTATATAGTCTTTGCCAAGTTAGGGTTAGGGTTTCCCCTTCTCCTTAAGGCCATTCACATCCATCTGCCCTCATATACCCTTGCTTAGGGTGAATTCCCATGCCTATATTGTAACAATTATTTGGAGGTCACTTATGCTTGTTGTGATGTCTGTTTGATGCCTAATCATTTGGGGATGCTATGCCAATGTATTGGAATGCTATGAAACTTATTTGAGTACTCATTTTTTCAATTTTACAAAGGTTTTTTTTACTGTTATAATAAGGAGTACTGAGTGCTATTTTATCATAGAAACTTCATACCTATTGCATGTTGATACTTCTCAAGAATTTTGGATGCTATATTGGGATATATCATTGATCTTACATGCTTGGTTATGCTCTTTACATGGTCTTAAGCTGAGATTGGAGCTTTGATGCTTGACATTGGTTTTCAATCACTATTATGTATGGTCATTTGATGCTACAGTAAGAGCTTTAAAGCTAGCATACAAGGCCAATTTGATTGCTAAGAGTTTCAAGAAGGAGCATGGTGTGGACTTTGATCAAGTCATTTCTTCTATTGTGAAGATGACTATCCTATGCTTGGTACTAGCTTTGGTTGCTCAACTTGAATTGGATCTTTATTAGATGGATATCAAGACAACTTTTCTTCAAGGAGACTTGCATGATGAGATTTACATGGAGTAGTCTAAGGGCTTTGCAAAACCTGGTAGTGACCACTTGGTGTGTAGATTGAGAAAGAGCCTTTATGGCCTTAAGTAGGAACCTAAGCAATGGTACAAAAGTTTGATTATTATGTATTCATAAGGATATTTCTATAGTGATATACATCCATGTTTATACATAAATAAGGCTCGTGATGACAGCCTTATGATTTTGTTCCTCTATGTGGATGATATGTTGATTATTGAGAGTGCTCATGATGAGCTAGATGCCTTGAAAGGTTAGCTCAAGAAGAGCTTTGAGATCAAGGACATGGGACATGCATCACATATTCTTGGAATGATCATTACACATGATCACTTTAAAGGGCTCCTTTACTTTCACAAAAGGAGTACATCCAAAAGGTCCTTGAGTGGTCTCATCTACAGGATGTTAAGCCTATTGGATATCCTTTACTTTCTCATGTGAAGGCTAGGCAAGACAATTGTGCATAGTCTGATGAGAAAAAGGCCAAGATAGCCAAGATTCCTTATATTTTTGTAGTGGATAGTTTGATGTATGTCATGATAGCTACTCGCCTTAACATAGCATTTACAGTGGGCATTATAGCACACTATATAGCTACACATAGCTGACGGCATTGGGATGCCATCAAGGGTATCATGTGGTACTTGAAGGGCACACCAACTATGTGCATCTATTATGATGGCCAAGATACATGAGCCATGGGATACCCTGACTCTAATTATGCAATACATGTAGACAGTAGAAAGTCCACCTCTGACTATGTCTTCACCTTTGTTGAAGGTGTTATTTCTTGGATGTCTAGGGTGTAGAAATGCATGGCCTTATCTACTACAGAGACAAAGTATGCTGCAACCACTAAGGCTTGTAAGGAGACTCTATGGTTAGGACGTCTAGTGAACCTTGGCATTACTGATGAAATCACTATATTGCATTTAGATTCTATGAGTGCTATTAAATTGGCCAAAAATTTGATCTTCTATGTAAAGATAAAGCACATTGAGGTGCATTATCACTTTATTCAAAAGGTCATTGAAGACAAGTCCATTGAGCTTGTCAAGATCTCAAGAAACCAAAATCTTGTAGATCTGCTCACCAAAAGTCTCTCAGTCGAGCATTTTTTCTTTCTTAAGAAGTTGATGGGCATTGGCACTACAACATATAGACCTAATAGCGACGTTTAAAGCGACGAAATTATTCGTGGAAAAAATTACCCCCCTCATTGCTATTAGTGTCGCTATTAGCGATGCGATCAATTTGTTGCTATTAGTGTCTCTATTTGCATCTCTATTAGCATCACTAATTAGGTTAGTGACGCAAATAGCAACGCTAATAGCGACGTTAATAGAGACGCTAATAGCGACAGTTGCAGAGTAAATTTTCGACACAAATAGCGATGGTTATAAAGGGGGGAAAATTTAGGTGGCAAAAAGGTATTTCTCAAGTAGCTTTTTCATCACTTGCTTGGGCCCGAGAAGAAGAAGAACTTGTGATTGCAAAAGCTAGATATAATCAATTCAAAAAAATATTACTCAAGGAGCTTTTTTATCACTTATTAGGTCCAAGAAGAAGAGCTTCACTTCAAGCTTTCATTATAGTCAGGACCCTGAGGTATGAATAAGTCCCATTGATCTTCTGCTCACTCCAGCTTATTCCAAAAATTGTTCAAGTCTTTTTGGGAGAGAATTTTGACATTTGTAAGAGTTATACCATGGTGTTGGAGCTAGAAACACTTATATAGGGAGAAGTAGTGTCTCTAAGCTCTACTTCTTCCTTCTTGTTTTTACCTACATCTAAGTCATCTTCTATCTCTTCTTTCTTTTCTTCACCCTCAATCTCAATGGATGGAGGTGTTTTAAAATCAAAAGAATCAAGCTCATCCTCCCCCTTCTCAAACTCAATTTTTTGAGCTCAAACTAGTTGTTGTACTCCAAGTAGATCCCTGAAACAAACAAATTTCTCTTTACCAAGTGATTTGGTAAAGATATCTGCTACTGGTCTTCTGTCTTCACATGAAGTAGATCAATCTGTCTTGCAAGTACCATTTCTCTGAGGAAATTGTAATGAACCTCTATGTGTTTGGATCTAGTATGATAGACAGGGTTGCTAGCCAACATCCATATAGACCTCAGGTTGTGTACATAACCCTCACGCTGCTCCATATATACCTCTTCAAGAAAGTCACCATTCAAAAATGCATTTTTGACATCCATTTGCCATGATTTTTAGCCCTTAGAAGCCACTAATGCAATGACTATTATGACCATTTCCATCTTGGCAACCGAGCTAAAAGTCTCCTCATAATCTAGGTCGTATTGTTGTGCATATCCCTTTGCAACAAGCTGGGTTTTATACCTTTCCAACAAACCATCTGACTTGCATTTCTCTTTATAAACCCATTTTCTTAAAGACATCGAGTACCTCATCCTTGTACTTCCGAATGTACAGCCATGTGTATCAGTTGAAATCATCTATCCAATCGATAGTAGATTCTTGCAAATTCTGTTCTGCCATCTGTCCAACCGACAATAGATTCTTGGTAATAGAAGGTACATGTAGTACATCATGTAGGCTCTTCTTTCTGCCATCATAGCTGTAGCAGTCTACCTTCCTACTAGTGGACCATCCCGCACTCGTGCCCAAAATCTTTCCATCCCTTTCAGCTCCAAGTTTTGCATGATTTTTCGAACAACCTTATGAAAATATCTTTTCGGGATGAGAAGCTCGTATCCACGCTGGATTCTCCTTATCTCTTGAAGGGCGATAATGACTGGTTTTCATCTCCTCTTCTTCTCTGGTGGTCGTTGTGCTCTATGGGGAGCACCTATTGCTGCACTAGAGGAGGCTCCACCTTGTGCTCCAGGTGGCGGGCTTTGGCATGAGGCCTTCCCATGGCCAAGAACCGGGGACATGCTTACTTAGTGCCTACCATACAAGCTCGAGGAGGGCAAGATGGAGAAGAGACAAAGGTTGGGGGTGTGAGAATGAAGGAAGCAAAGAAAGTAAGATGTGAAAATGAGAAGAATAATGAATTTTTAACCCATTTAAACCCCAAAACCAGGTTAATGCGACTTCATATGCACTGTCCATCATGTGATTGTAAATCCATAACCTTTTATTGGAATGCGACGATATTTCACACACGCACTCATTAGGTGGCCAAGAGCCCAAATTTTTTTTTTGGAAAAAAAAGGTGTATAGACCCCTGGTTCAAAGTTTTGTGTCTAAAGAATCCTTTTGCACTTCTCTCCTCCTTCTCCTTCACGGGTTTCCTTCTTCTCCTTTGTAGTTGTCCCCTCTCTTTTAGTGGATGCGGTGGCAATGGTAGTGGCAATGGCAACCTCTCTCTCTCTCTCTCTCAATCTCCCTTGTGTTGATCTGTCTCCCTTCTTCTCTCTATACATCTCTTCATCAAAAAAAAGAAAGAGAGAAGTAAATAAAAGAGAAAAACAAAGAGAGAAGAGAGAATGCACTTACCTCAAAGCTTGAAGAAGAATCCTTCCGTGCTTCTCTCCTCCTCCTCCTTCTTCTTCTCCTTCATAGGTTCCCTCCTTCTTCTTTGCAGTTGTCCCTTCTCTTTTTGTGGTGGATTGGCGGTGGCAACGGCCTCTCTCTCTCTCTCTCTCTCTCTCTCTCTCTCTCCCCCTTGAGCATGTTGATCTCTCTCACGTCTTCTTGCTATACACTCTTCATCAACAAAAAGAAAGAGAGAAGTAAAGAAAAGAGAAAAACAAAGAGAGAAGAGATAATGCACTTACCTCAAAGCTTGAAGAAGAATCCCTTCATACATCTCTCCTTTTTTTTCTCCTTCGCGAGTTCCTTCCTTCTCCTTTACACTTGTCTCCTCCCTCTTCGTGGATGGCGGCGGTGGCGGCAACCCCTCTCTCTCTCTCTCTCTCTCTCTCTCTCTCTCTCTCTCTCTCTCTCTCTCTCTCTCTCTATCTTGCTTGTTTACAAACCTGTAAAATGCCATGCTCGGATTTCGACACTTTTTTATGAAGCCCCTCTCTCTCCCATTTTTTATTCTCTCCATCTCTCTCTTCCTTCCCCTCCCTTCTTCTCTATATTTCTCTCTCTCCTTCCCTCCCCACTCTCACTCAACTCATCTCATTGCAAAGACAATCAAATATAGAAAATAAAAAGCTTAAAAAACAAAGATATTGAAAGAAATGTCATCCCACCTCTCTTTATCTCTCTCTCTCCCCTCTCTCCCTTTACTTTTCTTTCTTAACCTTGTCTCTCATTCTCTCATTGTAATCCTATTTCTCTCTCACTCTCTATTTTTTCTCTCTATCTCTCTTTCTCCCTCTCTCTCTCTCTATTCTTTTCACTCTCCTTCCGCTCTTTACCTCGCCCTTCTTTTCTACCTCCTTCTCCTCTCTTCCTTCCCTCTCCCTCTCTCTATTTCTCTTCCCCTCTCTTTCTCTCTCTATTTCCCTTTCTTTGTTTCCTCTCTCTTTGTTTCTCCCCCCTCTCTCTCTCATTGTTTCTCTCACTCATCCTCCTCTCTCCCTCCCTTCATCTCTCATTTCTCTCTTCCTCTTTCTCTTTGTTTCCTTTCTCTCCCTCTTTTTCTCTTCCTCTCCCTTCATTCTTCTTCCTCTGTTCCTCCCTCCCTCTCTTTCCATGTATCTCTTTGCAAAGAAAAACAAAAAAAGAAAACAAGAGAACACAAAAATAAAGCAAGAAGAGGCAATGTACCTACCTCAAAGGCCTGAAGATGAAACCCTTTGTACCTTCTCTTCGCACCATCCCTCCCTTCTCCCTTGCACACTTCTCTTTCGTCTTTGTGTATAACAGCGTGTGATGATGGTGATGAGCTTCCTCTCTCTCTCTCTCTCTCCCTCTCAAAGCTTTAAGCTCTCTCGCTCTCTCTTTCATTCTTTCTCGCAAATGTTTTCTTGGCAAAGGTCATGCTCAGGTTTTCGAAACTTTTTTCTCAAACGAGCGTCACTATATGCGTCACTATTAGCGTCTCTATTAGAGTTGCTATTAGCATCGGTATTTGCATCACTAAAAACATCAGTATTAACTGCTTTTTTACGTCGCAAATAGCTGTCGCTATTGCCTCATTCCCTTGTAGTGTGGATAAGACATTAGGGAAAATGCAAAATGATTAGTAGATACAAGGTAATTGATTTTTTGATCAAGAACAAGGAAAAATGAAAATTTGAAAGTTCCTTTTAAGATATTTTGGGGATTTTTTATATCTAGCTTCTGGTCAAAAAACAAACCAATTGGTCAAATTTTGTGTTTTTAAAAATGTTTTTGGAGGTAAAATAGAAATTTCTAAAATACAAAAAGTCTTGGACATCCCTACTCTCTCCAAGCTATTTTTTCCCATATCTATACTCTTTCATGGATCTATTGTGACCTCTTCTCTATATTTATGCAACCTTTATTAACAGAGTGAATTACTTACACTCTCCTTTCCCTTGGCACCACTGTGTGTCTCTCTATGCATCTCCACTCTACCTCCTATGACAACCAAGTAGTGTTAACCCTCAGACAAACAAGATGGAAAATTCAGAAAATCTAAAGTAGAAGACAAGGCCAAGGTAAAAGTGAAATGAAAGACTAAGGCGTGCCAAGAAAAATATGGAAACACAAGAAGTGCGAAAAAGTCCTAAATCAAGGAGAAAGGTGCACAAGAAAAATCACAAGTCAATTATTTTGTAAAAGAGCACAAGGCGCGCCATGATTTATTTTAAGAGCGATGTGAAAATTGTAAAGGTAGATAGGCGGTAGAAAGGAAGCTAGGAAGATAGGAGGACAATGGAAAAAAGGGCCTAGGTGACAACACCTAAAAACATGCCATTTATTGCAACAAATTTTTGGCAAAACTGTATACAATTGACACCTTATTACTAAATTTTTACATGAATTCAATGCAGATGCGGTGTTCGTTGTTGCTGTCTTTGGAGGCCGTGTCCTTGCAGTCTAGCTAGGAGATGAATCTATGGGAGAGTTCTTGTATGAGAGGAAGGTGGAGTTTTAGATAAAAATTTGATAGGTCTACTTAGTGAATCTTAGCTATGACTGTTTAAACTTTTACTGTAGGGATTATTACTATTTAGAGGAGATAAGACCTTGTTATAAATTAGGAGTCTTTGGGGGAATTTTAGACTTGACAAGGTCTTGACAAGTTGATAGGATATCTTAGTATTAATCTCAGGGATGGAGGATTTCATTAGTTATGCTACCTCCTACCTCCTAATGATGAAATTCTTTATGAAAAATACATAGCATTATGATTGTGATTATTCTCTACAGTAATACTGTAGTGATGATCAAGGGGTGATCATTAAATCATTGATGATTATTATGGAGATTTCTTTGGGGAGGTGTTGAATATCAGATTCAAGAGAATAGGCTCTTGGCAAGGACGAAGTAATCCAAAGGGGACTGCTTTGCTACTAGGCAATTCCCTATGGAGGCCAACATGGGTGTTATCAAGGTAATATGTAAATCACCCATGTGCGTCAAGGTAACCATTAGCAGCCTTTGACCATGTTGAATATGTCTTATAAGCTTTTTGTCAAGGCTTTGGCACTCAAAATTAAGTGATTACTAGCTTAAGTCATCCACCCCGAGCATTATGGCTTCATTTTTTTTATCAGAAGATAGAAAATGCCATCCCTAGCCTTGCAACAGCTATTGACTAAGCAATGATTGGTGGACAGGACTACCTCTTAGTGAATGGATTTTGAAAAGGCATGTAATCACATTCCTTAGGATTTCATCTGCATTTACCTCGAAGCAATGGTCTTTGGAAGGAAGTTCTCTAGAATGATTATGACACTCCTTTCAAGTGTAGAAGTTAAGAGTATCCATTAATGGGGCGATCTCCAAATCCTTTGAGCTCAAAAGGTCTATGAGACAAGGTTGTCACGTAGCCCTGCTTCTCTATGCCATAGAAATCAGCCATTGCTAAGAAGATTAGACCAGGTATTAGTACCAAGAGGGACCTTGCAAAGCCTAAACATGCACGATGTTAGGGCAAGTAGTAAGTCAATTCTTCATGGAGGATAACTCCAACATCATCATGGCCCAATGAAGTCAACTCAACACATTGTTTGAATCTTTTCAAGACTTCTCTGGCCTATCAGGCTCAATAATAAACAAGACCAAATTTGAAGTGTTGTATCTAAGGACACCCTTGAATGGCTTCCACTATTAGGCCAGAAGATAATTAAGAAATGGGAGGTTTTTAGATACCTTGGATTTCCCCTTGTTAGGCATGGGGATCATTATTACCTAGTGCTTCAATTGGCTAAAGACTAAAATGGCTTCAAAATTACAAAATTGGAATGTAGAAGCTATTGCTTTAGGGGTAAGGTTCCTCATCTTAAGTTCTATACTAATGGTTATAGTTATCTTTGTAGCTAGCATCTTTACCTTCAGCAAATAGGCATGGAATGAACTTGGAGAGGTACTCAATCGCTTCTTGTGGGCTAGAGGAGATGCCCAAGCTAGGCATGCCATTTTCATGGGACATTGTCACTCATAATAGTAAGGGGGGCAGTTACATTTTGGGGGGTCTCTCTCTCTCGTATCCTTCGATTGGTCGCCGAATTCCCTGCTCTACGTATCTCCCGATTCCTACAAGCCCTTCTCTCTGTTCGCCCCAGACCCTCTGTCTCTCTGGCGTTTTGCAAATTGGGGCCTCCTTCCATGGTGGGTTTGGCCTCCGCCCCTTTTTCTGCAATGGGTCTTCATCTCCCACTCTAGGTTCGCCGTCCGCCTATTATTCCATGACGTGCTTCTGTGTTTAATTGGTATGCGCGTGCGGATTAGTCTCGGCATCCATTTTCATTAAGGATGTGGCGAAAGTTATTGGTTTTAAAAAAAAGAAGAAGGGAAAAACGGTTACGAAGAGGGGAGAGAGGGAGAGAGCGCTCAGTGCACCCTGTCCCTACGCTTGCAGCACCATCGTCTGCTGCGGCCTTGGACCTGAAAGACCAAATCGGAGACACAGAAGACGAAGACGAGGAGGGAGACGGGGCCGACGCAACAACCCCAATGGCATTATCTCAGTGCAGAGCCCTTCGTTCATGTGTGAAGCTGGCAAGCAGTCCACGTCTTATGGCAGGCCTCCACATCGGCATACGCTGCACTACCGTCCTCGCAGGCGTGATCAGGACTGGTGGCGGTCTCGCTGGCATCCACAGTCAGCAACCAGTAGAAGCAGCAGCAGTCGCGTGCTGGTGATCGGCGCCAGGACAGAGAGAGAGAGAGAGACAGAGCATCCATTGATCATCCTTCCCAGTCTTTTCGTCGATCATCATTCTTAGCAGATCCCTTGATCCCGCCCACGCGGCCTTGCATCGGCAGCCTTTCTGCCGACCGGAAGCTTTTAGAGAATAAGAAAAAGTCAATGGCTGCAAAGGATTGGAAAGAGAGAAAGGAACTAGCAAATGGTCATTACGTTGGCCAAAGGTCTCAGCAACTACTGAACCGTCTCAGGGACCGGAAGCTCGTGAAATGATGACACACTACGTGAAATGCTAGTACTTTCCCTTTTGCCCCTGCAGGTCTGCTGAAAGAACATTTTGCAGCCATTGGCAGCCATAAGTGATGCCATCTTCGTGCTGATTACACGCGAGAGAGAAAGACACAGAGACAGAGAGAGAGAGAGAGGATGGAATCAATGCGACTGCATTGACCCCCTTCCTTTGCCATCGCCTTGCCATGCAAACTGTACGCTAGCTATTGTCGCTGAGACCTATAGATGTGCTACCCTGCAATGAACCCTTCTCAACATACTATAGACACAGTGGAACAAAGACAAAGATTGGCAATATAGAGCAAAGACACAGAGAAGAAGCGTTTGCAACAACTACCATAGCTTTAGGCAAGTGCAGGTGAGCGACCATGCATGCTACGAAGAATGTTGAGTTTCAGGGCATAAAGCATGATTGTAAGCGCAAGGCGCGCTAAAATGTTGAATGAGAGAGAGAGAGAGAGAATAAAAACTTGGTCATTTGGCAAGAAGGGAGAGATAATTATGAAGGGGGGGGGGGGGGGAGGGGGGGGCGCTATCAAGGAAGAAAGAAGAGAGGGCGCCTCATTGCACTTAATGATTCGTTGTAAAGAATGAAGAACCATCTCCATGGAAGCCTAAACAAGATTGGAAGATCGTTGCAGACATCAATGGAATCCCCATGTCTCTTCTACTTCACCATGCCTTCCCTATAATAGCCAATTTAGAGCTTCAATACACTGGTATAATCTGAAGTTATAGGCAGGAATAGCATCTGGGGTAATTGTGGGGAAGCAAAACAAAATGATGAGCTCCCATTTGAATCGATTGGATAGAAGACAGACATTGGCTGGACTGTAGGGGGACACGGTCTCCAAGGACGTGACGACGACCCGCGGTTTTACACGTAAGTGTCTTAATTCGTTTATCTAAAATAAATGATATGGCATGATAATTTCTTTAGTTTATAATTTTTAAAATATGTCTTTTAATTTGTTTTCTCATGCTACATGGTTGTTTGCATTTATCTGAACTGGTTTTTATTTATTAAAAATCAAAAACAGTCGAAAACACTAAAAAATGACTCAAAATTATCATAAATAAAATTTTATAAAATTACTGATTGAAAATTTATAAGTCTTGATATTTTTCCTATAAAGCTTATGAGTCAGGAAATTTACTGAATTCCTATCAAGATTTTTAAAGATGTTTTGTTATATTTAAAAATTAGAAAAGAGTTATATTTAGGGAAAAAGCATAGTTTTCCTTCACGTAAAATGTGTTATTTATTGATATAAACTATGGATTCTTAGTGAAATATTGGAAACAAAATCTCTGATTTGTTAGTGCATTTTTGTTGTAAGGGTTAAAGAAAAGAAATAATAATTTAATAATATTTTACTTAAGAAATGCTCGTATAAAGATATGGTGTTTTGGTTTTGAAATGAGAGATTATACGCGGTGTGAACAATTAGGAAACATGGGAAGTTACAAATAAAAAGTTTGACAACACTTTTTAATAATTTATAATGTTAGGTTGCAGTTATAAAATTTAGTTTAAATTAAAACCAAAATAAAATCAAACAATTTGATGATTGGATGGCATGAGGAAAAAGCCTCAGTATCTATATTAAATTTTTACATGTTATTCATTTTACAATCAACTTCTTAAATACATGGAGTGGAGGGCCACTAGGATAATTTAAAGAAAACTAAGGGGATATACGGGATTTAAAATGAACGTTGTATGTGAACCATAAGAGTGTGGAAAGAACTTGTTTTATCATGCTTGATACTGGTTATAGAAGAGGAAAAGAAAGGACGTGATTTTCGCGGAACGAAAAAAAATATATTTAAAAATTAAAAGCAACGACGAAATTTATATACGGAGTGGGAAACGTCTACCAAGGGAGATTAAAATTTAGGGGTTTATGGTATGTCAGAAAATTTGATTTGAATGTTTGTTTAAAATTAAACAAATAAAAAGAATTAATTTTAATCAGGTGGAGAAAAACATAAAAAGGAATTTTAAACGGAGATATACAAATAGATCTAAGAGACACTACAAGATATAGACCTTATAGCGACGTTTAAAGCGACGAAAATACAAACAACAAAATTTGCCCCCGTCGTCGCAAAAAGCGTCGTTATTAACGACGCCATAGAATCGTCGCTATGGCCGTCGCTATATGCGTCGCAAATAGCGACGCATATAGCGACGGTTACAGTAAATTTGCGACGCTGATAGCGACGGCAATAGCGACGCGTGCAGTAAATTTGCGACGCAAATAGCGACGGTAACAGAGAAAAAAAAAATTTGTGGCAGGGCAGCAAGCTGCCCTGCCACATATAGCACTGTGTGCTGTATGAGAGCCATACAAAATAGTTTCTGCACTGCTTCATACAAAGCGTTTGCAAACAAAAAGAATGTATACTGAAATCATAAAACTGATGGATGAAATAAATACATGATATCGCATAAAATGCGATTGGTACAATCATGAAACAATATCACTAATACATAGAAAATGTCTACATAGATCGGGCGACTAAAAACTAAAGGTATGTGAGCTCTAAGGATCCAAGGGCGAGCTACAAATCGTCGTCCCCCGAAAGCTCTTCCCGCTGTAAAGGAGCATCAAACGGATTCTGCAGAAAAAGAAACAACATATCAATCCACCATACAATAATGCATTCAAATATCTCATGGTAACTACGGACAAGAAAGATGAGTGACTTACTGGGCCGCCGCGTCTATACAATCGGTCGATCAATGATGTGAGACCGTGCCTCTCCGCATATCGAGTCTCAAGGCCTTGCGGATAGCGATTTGTAATGGAGTGCTGCAAAGAAAACAAAATGCTAACTGTTAGAAACATGATTGTCAGTACAAAGAATATCTCAAAAAAACAAATAAGCAAAACAAAAGAGAATCTTACAAAGTCCTCCAAATATGTCCTGTGGCCGCCACTCCCAAGATGATGTACCGATCCGGCCTCGATTCGTGCCCTCGCCGCCTCCCGCTGCTGACTCCAACGTCCTGGCGAATTTGTAGCCTCCTCCCTCAGTCGGTGCCAGTCGTCTGCATCTAACCACTTGGGCTTTGGAGCCCCACTCTTGACTGCCTTGCGTGCGTCGGATCGTCTATGTGACATGTATGCACGCATGCAATCCATCATCCAGCCCATAGAGAATCTATCCACTGCGGCTGGCACCGGGAACTCCTCGTGCAAGGATGCTACTATGTACTCCTTGCTCCCCTCCGGTATGTTCCTCCAATGATCTAGGACGTTGTGCCGAAAAACTTGTTGGCACAACTCCCTCATGAGAGCCATCACCCTCCTCCCCTCATCATTCATGATAATGGCTCCTGACCTGCCATCCACTAGGTATCCATAATCCCTAGGAGTGTGCTGTGTATGGGCCCTCTCCCATCTCCGTCCACGCTCCTGGGCATATCTGGGAGATCCCTGAACATCCGGTGTACCGACGGGGGTACCCTCTCCCGGAGTGCCACACAAAGGGGTGCCGCCAGAGGGGGTGCCACCAAAAGGTGTGACATCTGCCGACGGCTGCGCAAAAGCCGGAGTAACTGGAGTGGACGTCCCCACAGGTGTGACAAATCCTGGCGGTGACCGAGCTCCAGCTGAACGACGAGACGGAGACACCGCGTCCGTGTCTCCACAGCAGCACCCCCCTGATCCTCCTGCAGTCGCAGTCCCTCCCTCTGGCCCAAGTCGCGAGCGTCGAGATCGTCTACTCGAAGCTGAAGCATCTGATCGCGCCGAAGCTGATCTAGCAGAGCGTCCTGACGAAGAACGAGACAGCTCCTAATCTGCTATCTCTCTGAATCTCGCGAGCTGATCTGGAGACATACGTGCCATCATCTCCTGAAACTCCTCATCGCTCATCGCTCGACTCATCCTGAAAATGTCGATACCTGCACAGATAAAAAATAATGTTAGAATAATCAATTTAAACTATACAAAGCACATTAATAAAATCATTTTTGAAAAATCCCTCTTAAAATGCATATCTTATCTACCTTTATGGAAGATCTAAACAACGAATTGAGTAATACAATTCTCCAAGAATGAAGTATTCTATGGTCCCATGTTAATCTCCTGACACAACTCTGCATACACTGGAAGGTCGATAGACATGTCACCACAAAACAACGAGTCTGTCTCGTTCTCAAAAAATTCTACAACTTCTGTATTTCCATCATTGTTAGCCGATGCAGGCTCCAAGCTTGCGGTGGCCTCCACCCCTTGTAATTTCGATCCCTCTATTTGCATATTTTCTTCATCTATGCCTGGAACATCGCTTTGATCGTATACTCTCGCACCTCGAGGAGTTGAAGGTATAACATACCACCATCGAGGTTGTCGGGGATTTGGATAGAAGATTACCTGTTCACAAACACTTACAAACCGTCTTCAAACCATTGTGACATAAACCATTGCCGACCATCGCGCCTGCTCATATCTTGCACCGTGACCCCCTCCTCCCACAAAATCTTAAGCTCATCGACTAATGGACGAAGATACACGTCCATATTTTTTACTTTGTAGCGGCCCGGGATGAGCAAGCTAAGGATGAGATGTCCTTTCTTCGTAGAAAGCCATGGAGGAATGTTGTAGTTGACAAGCACTATAGGCCACACACTGTAAGAAGTCGAGCGCAGACCGAATGGGTTCACACCATCCATGGCGAGACCGAGCCGAAGATTCCTTGGCTCTCGCGCAAAGCCTGGGAAGGTAGAGTCAATGTGGCTCCATGCGCGCGAATTTGCTGATATTCGTTGAACTCCATCCGTGGACCTATTCTGCACATGCCACGTTGTCAAGCTTGCCATGGCAGACGTGCGAAACATGTGGTTTATGCGGGGGATGAGCGGAAAGTGTCTGAGGACTTTTTGAGGGATGGTTTGCCCTTGCAAGTCCTGTCGATACCTGTGAGCACCACACTTTGGGCATGTCTCCATATTCTCGTATTCATCTCGAAACAATATGCAGTCGTTGATACATGCATGGATGTTATTGTAGTCCATGCCAAGCTTCCGTAAAACATGTCGCGCATCATCACGAGACTCAGGCATGGTGTTTGCAGGTGGCAATATATGATATTTCAATAACCTGAAAAAATCATAAAACACCTTGAAAAATCTATCCATGTTTGCAATAATACTGTTTTTAAAAAAAACAATGAAGTCTGTGTGCAAGGTACCTGAATAACTCAGTCACACTCGTATCGCTCCAACCGTATTTTGCTTGCACACTTAAGAGTGCAAGCAATGTCTTCAACCGAGATACTCGGCACCCATCATATAATGGTATGGATGCTTCCTCTCTGAGCGGGTCAGATGTCTCAACATCCATGGGAATCAATGCATCGATCATTGCCTCCATCTCAGGCTCCAAGATTGTAGGCAAGTCGGGAAGGTTGTTTGTCTCCTCTGGCATTGACGGTATAGATGGGCCTTGCGAGTGGTCGATTGGCTCCTGCAATCCATCCATCGCACGTCCACGAACTCTTCTAATTGGCTGCAAAGGGTGCACTCCCCCTTGGGTCGAGACATCACCCCCCTGGATACAAAATTTACCAACAAGACCCAATCTTATTGTGTATGGTTTTCAATTAGCTTGAGAGTACAATGCATGAAAAATGCTAACTTCAAATTACCGTTTGCTGCAAGTCTGCAATCGCCTGATCAATGATCTCAGATTGAAACTCGCCAAATCGTCGTACGTGTTCTATAGACAATCGGCGTTTTCGTCTAATTGCCAACTTGCATTGAGAGCAAGGACATGGGACACGCTGATTAAGATACGACTCGCGGTCTTGAACAATAGGACCTTCTTCGTTTTCCATCTTATCTACATTACAGCAAACAAGGCTTAAATGGATAGCTTTATGGAGATGTACGTCAAGTTGCAAGTTGACCATAAACCTTGCATTGTATATAGTAGTCGAGAGATTTTCCGATGTTATATCTCGGCCTTGTATCATGCTCAACGATTTGTTGGTCCCGGTAGATAATTTTTTGTTATATCTCGGCTTTGAGTATAAGTAATCCATTTTAAAATTAATGCGCGCCATCTATGAAATTTTATAACTATAGTAATAAAATTTATTTCAAACAATTCTACTCATAGTCATAAGACCTGAGAGAAATTATCCTATACTCAATTTAAAGGATTCTTTTTCTATAACAATAATTTTGGGTTCATTTTGATGAAGTACGTGGCCGTATGCAAAGCACATTGCATACCATTATCAATACGTATATTATCTTAAATTTTCTTCCCTTCCCTCTCCCTCTCTTTCTCTCCCTCTCCCTCTCTTCCTCTCTTTCTCTCACCCTCACCCTCTCCCTCTCCCTCTCGTTCTCTTTCTCTCCCTCTCTCATTTCCTCCCTCCCCCTCCCTCTCCCTCTCCCTCTCCCTCTCCCTCTCCCTCTCCCTCTCCCTCCCTCATTTCCTTCCCCTCCCCCTCCCTCTCCCTCTTCCTCTCCCTCTCCCTCTCTTTCTCTTTTTTTTCCCTCTCCCTCTCTATCTCTCTTTCTCTCTCATTTCCTAAAAAAGCAAAAAATAAAGTGATTTAAACATCCTCCAAGCAAAAGGGAGAGACAGAGAGATACAATGCACTCTCCCTCTCTTTCTCTTTCTATCCCTCTCTCATTTCCTTTCCCTTCCTCTCCCTCTCACTCTCTTTCTCTCTCATTTCCTCTCCTAAACAAGTAAAAAATAAAGTGATTCAAACATTAAACAAGCAAAATCATGAGGGAGGGAGAGAGAGAATGCACTCTCCCTCCTTCTCCCTCTCTTTCTCTTTCTCTCCCTTGCCTATTTCCTCCCCCTCCCTCTCCCTCTCCCTCTATTTCTCTTTCTCTTTCTTTCCCTCTCCCTCTCCCTCTCTCTTACTCTCTCGTTTCCTCTCCTAAACAAGCAAAGAAGAAAGTAATTTAAACATTAAACAAGCAAAAGGGAGAGAGAGAATGCACTCTCCCTCTCTTTCTCTCCCTCTCTTTCTCTCCCTCTCTCTCCCTCTCCCTCTCCTTCTCTTTCATTTCCTCTCCTAAACAAACAAAAGAGAACGATTTAAACCTTCAACAAGTAAAAGAAAGAGAGAGGGAGACTCACCAATGAGATATGGCGAGCGTGGGCGGCTTCTCTTTGCAACGAGGGCTCCTCCTCTCCTTCACGAACAACGACGGTGGCGGTGGCGGCGGCGGCGGCGGCGGCAAGTCTCTTCCTCCTCTTCTCCCACAAAGCCTTGGCTCTCTCCCTCGCTCTCTCCCTCGCTCTCGCTCTCAAAAGGCGAAGAAAACAAAATGAAAGCGGCGCTCTGGTTTCGGCCGCGCTTTTTTTCCTTGCGGCGTTGCAATTGGCGTCGCTATATGCGTCGCTATTTGCGTCGCAAATGCGACGCAAATAGTGACGCATATAGCGACGCCAATTGCGACGCATATAGCAACGCCTATAGCGACGCCGACATCCGCCGTCGCTAATCCGCGTCGCTATTGCCCCATTCCCTTGTAGTGAGATTTATATCCCTGAAACAACCTTTCCAAAGTCAAACATTAAAAACATTTCCTGGATAAACCGCCACTAGCATGGCAGGAGAATATTATGAGGAGCTGCCTCTGAGAGATGGGGAGAAACCATAGTCATCTTAGGTTTAGCAATTTAGTGCCCAGTATAATTTACTGAAGTTTAGAATCTTTGCAGTTGGACTACTACAAACAACGTTGTAGATATTAGGGAAGGCTAAGTCGAATTAAAACAATTAGTGCAAATAATCACTTGTTTAGTGCAACAACTCTTAGGAGTTGGCTTGTTAACCTGGGTAAAAGTGGCTTGGTCTTTGGCCAGTCATTTTCGGTGCGTTTGCTGGGAGCCAAGTGCGCTCGAACGAGTGATAAATCTTCCGAGGGTATTTTAGATCCTAAGTGTTATTTATGAGTGAATACGCAGTCTCTTTTCTAAGGGACTATTTTCCTAATTTGCCCCAGGAGTGCCAAAGAAAAGTGCTAGACTGGGCGAGAGATACGGAGTTCGTAGAGGGGGGCACATATTTTGGGCCACAATTAACTGTGGACGTTGAACAATTATCCTCTTGGAGCTGGGGTTATAACGACTGTGCGCAAACCATAGTTCTACTAGCGACACACTTTGGGTTAATAGACGCGGTAGAGATAAATACAATCAGTGTATCGTACCACTTTGATTGGTATTACCGCACAGCTTATCGGACGTTTAGAAGAGTAGTGTGGGATGATGTGTTGCCTTGGATACGTGTATCCAGAGGTTTAAAAATTGCTTTCGACACAAAAGACGTTAGAGAGGTTGCTGAAATTCTAGGTTTAATCCCCGAGCAAGAAGAAAAGTTACCTTTTGGGGAGATAGACCCAGAGTTGCCAACTATTTTGAAGCTACTAAGTGCGCATACAAGCGACAACCTAATTTTATAGCTTCAAATAAAACGAGCGTAATTTTGGAGTATGACACTAAAAGCTAGTTTAGTACTCGTGGATGAATTCAGAAGAGAGACGGAAGCAGCAAAACGAAGCTAGGGATCAGCGAGTTAGAGAACGAGCAGTGCGACAAGAGGCTTGGCTATTAGAAAGGCTAGAGAGGGTCAACGCATTGCTGAATTTGGGAGTAGACGCTGTGTCTGACTCAACGGTAGAACCTCTTCAGCCTAGCTTATCAACTGATAGAACACCATCGAAAGAAAGTGAAGCAGCTTCATATCAATGGGATCAAGTTGTCTCCAGTACTAGCAGTGTCACTGGGGAAAGAGGTAGGCAAAATAGTGAAAATAGGGAGAGTGAAGCTAATGCTACAGTCGGGAGTATTGAACTGCTCTTTGACTGGGATTTAGAGTCAAATTTCGGATTGCGTCAATTATTTAAGGAACCTCAGGAACCTTCGTGGTTTGATACTATCAACGATTTAGGGTTAGGGCTACTATTTAGAGAAACAATGGCTCGCAACCCAGTTAGATTAGCTGATTTCACGCAATTCGGGGGGCTATGGGACGAAGATCCCGATGCCCATTCGCAAAGATTTGAGGTGACTTGCGTCGCCAATGAGATAATAGATGACGACCAAAAGCTTCATATCTTCCCTGCAACATTAAAAGATGAAGCAGCAAAATGGTATGGGAATTTAGATGCTCAACATAAAGGGACCTATGATGCCTTATCAAGAGCTTTTCTAGAAAAATTTAGACGACAAGGTTTTCAAGATAGATTGGCTCTTCAACTGGATTATCTGTCCCAAGGAGCAACTGAAAGTGTTGAACATTATATTGAGCGCATGGAGACGATCATTCGTAAGATGAATCCTGCTCCTGACGATCCCACGCAAAAACGTAAGTTTATTGATGGACTTAATCCTGAAGTTCATCAGCATGTTAGTTTACAACGACCAGCTACGTTGGCAGATGCTAAAACACATGCTAGATGGTGGGAAGAAGTGCAGCTTAGTCAACAACGACGGAGAGATCTATTCAAAGAATCTCGGACAGAATATCCAAGCACTTCGGGTGGGGTACCTAAGAACGTGTCTTATGTGACCGTTCCTTTAAATCCCTCGGTAACCGCAAGCTCAAACATGTCGAGTGTACCTCTAAATCCGTACACTTCAATTCCAGCCTATATGATGCAGACAGGAATGCCTTCTATGCCGCAATCTCAATCTCCTCTGGATGAAGCAAAAGTAGCAGATATTATTGCGAAATCTCTAGGAAAATTAAAGGAGGAAATTATGACTGCAGTACAAGCGCCTTTGAAGGAAATTTATTCGATAACGACACAAGGATCTAGTGCTCAACAATCGTCGGGAAATTCGACTTCAAACCCACCTCGATCTAATATCTGGTGTGGCAAGTGTCATGGTTACGGCCATGTGGCTACAGAGTGTCCGACGCCTTCAAGGTTAATGCCCGATCATCCACCGTTTTGCTCTTTTTGCCACAAGACTGGTCATTTAGATACAAATTGTTGGCATAAATTAGGTCAAGAGCAACAACAAGCTCGTTCAATGCAAACGAATTACAATTACATGGATCGTAATAATAGGACTTATGAGATTGGACCACCCAATCAACCTTTTAGGCCACGAGGATTGCCCACCCAGGGTAGACCCCCAGTGCCTCGAAACAATTACAACAGTGATGGCAATCGAGGGAGAAATTCTCCTTTTAGAAGAAATAATGGAAATTTTCGTAATCCAATGGGACAAGGTGGTCAACAAAGACCTAGGGGACCAGTAATTTGTTATCGATGCCAACAAGAAGGTCACATAGCCACATATTGTCCAAATGCGCGTAAAAATCAAGACTATACTCCTCTTTGTAGGAGGTGCAGTGGTGAAGGACACTATGAAGAGAATTGTCCTAAGCGAGAGGATAATAAAATGTCTGACAAAGGGAAACAAACCTCTAACGAACCTTCAACGTCTGCTGCACATTTAGTTGAAGTAGAAACAATAAGGAAAGATATTGGAGTTAAGTCAAAATTTATACCTCGCAAGGTGACTTTTAGAGCTGACCCTATGATTGGTGTTATTACTCGGGCACAAAAGCAACAACAGAAGGAGCAAGGTTTGGAGGAAGAGAGGCCACAATTAAACGGAGCAGTGAAGGATAAGTCTAGGGACATAGATCCTAATATAGAACTACCTGAATCGGATTCTCCGCAGCATTCCTAGAAGAAATATCATTGACTATTAACCTTCGGCAATTGCTAGAGATAGCACCTGTTTGTCGGAAACAACTTTACCATAAATTAGTTCGGCGTCGAAGGAAGAGGATTGAAATAAACGCTTCTAAAGTCCGTGAAAATTCTTCCAAAGGAAAAACAACTAAGGATGTAAAAATAGTAGATTTATTTGTGGACCCAGGAGCTCCAGTTATCGATACTACTATTAATGGCCATTTGCTACATGAAGTGCAGTTAGATGGTGGCTCAGCAGTTAATTTGATGACAGAACAAGCTATGCAAGAATTAGGGTTGAAGGATCTAGAACCTACTCATATTGTTTTACGTGTGGCTGATCAAAGGAAAGTAACTCCTTTGGGGTTACTGCGAAATGTGAAATCTGTAGTAGCCGGATTAGAATTTCATGTGAACTATTTGATCGTTTGTTCGCAAACAAATATTTCATCGTATTCTGTCCTGTTGGGAAGACCTTGGTTATACCAAGCAAGATGCATTCAGGACTGGTATAAAGGTTCAATTGTGATTGGCCCTAGAGACGATAGGGTTAAGATACAAGTTATTTCAAAAGGATTTTTGAAAGATTCAGGAGATGAGGCAGTTAGTGAAATGGATGAGAAATCCAACAGTGAGTTTTATGATTCAGAAATGGAGAGGACTGATCATGAAGGGCCTTATGCCTGGTTATTTAAAACACCACACCCAGCAGGAGCAGAGAAAGTGGAGGTCAATATAGTAAATCAGCCTCACAAGGTAGAACAGACGGGTATTGGTGAATATGCTGTAGCGTTTTCATCTGACAATGATTCGGATAGTGATATTACTCAGTGGTTATCCACATCCGAAGATACAACCCTCGACTGCTTAATGCTTTCAGCAGAAGAAGCAGAATATCTTGATGATTCGCTTGAAACATGTTTTCAATTATCTACGGATCAAGAAGGAAATGATCAAGAAGATGTATTTTCTACTTACAACAGGTCGGAAGTGATTTCTATGGATGAATTAGAGGAGGAAGAAATGCCTGAGTTAGTGATATCTGATGTGGCTGACATTTCAATAACCTCTTCAGAAGGTATGGGAGAAGATGATGTTACTGATAATCATAATAGTATGCTTGAGAGTAGGATTTTAGAAGCTCTTCCTTATGGGGAAAATGCTTTACCCTTTGGATTTGGACAATTGCCAGATAGAGCTAAAAGGATTTATTACTACCAGCTAGAAGCGAAGGAAAGAGAAAGGAGAAGTAGGCATAGGTGCAAACCCTTACAAAGACCACTATCTCGTGAGGATGAGGATGATTCAGCTTCGGCTTTTAACAGGTTTTCACAGACTTCTCGTGAACATCATGATAATTACGCTAGGATTATTAGAGAATTGGAAGAGGCATTGGAAGTAGAGCATGAGGCAGCGTTGACTGCTGTAAATGAAGCAATGAAGAAGATTACTGAGTTGCAAAAGGAAAAGGCAGAGTTTCAGTTTAGAGAAAGGCGATATCTAGATGAAATCTCGCTTTTAGAATTTTATTTAGAAGAAGAGAAATCTAAATTCAGTAGGGGTGAGTTATAGATGGACCAAGCGTTATCTATGGATACAAATTATTGGGAAGAACATGAAAACACTGATAGGTTTTTGGAAAAAAATAAATCTAAGAATACTTTTGAACCAGAGACTCAAGAGAAAAACCCTACAAATGTTCCCTGGTTGTGTCATTCTTTTAGGCGTTCGACCGGAATTGCGCAGAAGATTTATCGCTGTTCTAGGGGACCGATAATTGGTTATCAACGAGTCCAATCTGAACCTACTAAGGTTAAATTGCACAATATGCAAGTGGTGGTGTTGCCTCATCCAAAAGAAAGAGTAATGGATTTTACTATTTATGGGGATGGGCAAGAGCCACAACTTAGATGGTTTGAACCTGCAGCACCTAGGAATTTTGTGGAACTGAAACAAGTTATACATTATTTGGGCTGTCGAATTCAGGGCGAGGAGGATGAGAATCTACATTCATTAATTCTCAAGCTTAAAGATAATCAATGGTTTTGGAGTTTAGATGATCAGGAATGTCTAGAAAAGAATAACGACATTTTACGTCGATATCGCCGTAGGTTACATGCTCAATATCCATGTAATTCAGAGCAGATACCTAGCGTAATTGACTCTGTAAGAACCTCATTTACCATGAAATCTCGTAAAAATGTAAATGTCAATAATGGCGATTTAGATAAATATGGGAAGAGATATACTGAAAAATCCTTTCCTGAGTTAGTAAATGTCTATGGAGTAGAAGTTGATGGTGCTACGCAAGATAACCTGGCTATTATTCCTTATAGGGCTTTACCCTTAGTAAATTCTGTGAGTGTGGGAGAAGAAGCACCAGAATCAAGTACTAAGAATAACCTGCTTGAAAATGTATTGATGCAGATATCCAAAGATGTGCCCACAATTAAGCCACGAAGAATAGACTCTCTATTTATTGAAGAGCCTAAAGTTGAAGTAGTTAAGCTTAAAATGGCAGAAGAAAAATATTTAAATTTAGGAGACCAATTGGAATCGCCACATCGTGAAAGATTCGAAGAAGTCTTACGAGTGCATGTTGACGCTTTTGCTTGGTCATATAAGGACCTTAAGGGTATCAAAGCTGAATTATGTCAGCATTTTATTGATCTAGAACTAGGCACAAAACCTGTATGTCAACGTCAACGACGAACAAACCCTGTGTATGCAGAGTTAGTGAAAGATGAAATTACTAAGCTTTTAGATGCTGGATTCATTTATCCTGTTGCATACAGTGAATGGGTATCTCCTATTGTGGTAGTACCCAAGAAGAATAGTAAGAAGATTCGCATTTGTGTCGATTATAGAAAGCTGAATAGCAAAACACGTAAAGATCATTTTCCTTTGCCATTTACTGATCAGGTACTTGATAAGGTTGCTGGTCATGAGCTGTATTCTTTCATGGATGGATTTAGCGGTTACAACCAAGTACTAATTCATCCTGAAGATCAATCCAAAACTACATTTACTACTGAATGGGGTACATTTGCTTATAGAGTAATGCCTTTTGGTTTGTGCAATGCACCCGCAACATTTCAGAGAGTTATGATTGCAGCTTATCAAGATTTTCTACGTCAATGGATGGAAGTTTTCTTAGATGACTTTTGTGTCTATGGTACGGCAAAAGAAATGCCTGAGTTACTAACGCAAGTATTTGAACGTAGTGATGAAGTAGGTATATCCTTGAATCCTGATAAATGTGTTTTTGGAGTACCAAAAGGAACCTTATTGGGGCATATCATTTCTAAAGAAGGTATTGCCATGGATCCAGCTAAAATTATTAAGATTTCTGCACTTCCACCTCCAACAAATCTTAAGCAATTGCGTGGATTTTTAGGACATCTAAATTATTATCGGAGATTTATTTCCGATTTTGCAAAGGTGGCATCACCTTTGACAAATCTACTACGAAAGGATACTCCTTTTATTGGGGATGGTGTTTGCCAGAAAGCATTTGAATTTCTTAAACATAAGTTAATTGAAGGACCAGTACTCGCACCCC
This sequence comes from Lygodium microphyllum, assembly GCF_053477565.2. Classification (NCBI taxonomy): domain Eukaryota; kingdom Viridiplantae; phylum Streptophyta; class Polypodiopsida; order Schizaeales; family Lygodiaceae; genus Lygodium; species Lygodium microphyllum. Next base: position 22,376,279 of record NC_141136.1, on the reverse strand, counting down.
CAGATTGGACAAAAGAATTCCATATTCATGCTGATGCATCTATGTATGCTGTAGGAGCTGTTTTGTGCCAAGCAGATGATAATAAGGTGGATCATCCAATTTATTATGCGAGTCGAAATTTAAGTGATGCAGAAAGGAATTATACCACCACTGAGAAAGAATGCCTATCAATGGTATTTGCGGTGGAGAAATTTCGTCATTATTTATTAGGGAATAAGTTTACTATATATGTTGATCATGAGGCGTTAAAGTATTTGCTTAATAAAGCAGAACTTTCAGGACGTGTGATTCGTTGGATGTTGTTATTTCAAGAGTTTGATTTTCAAATAGTTACTCATCCTGGTAGAGCTCATGTTCTAGCAGATCATCTATCACGATTATTAACATCAGACAAGGAGGAAGGTGTGGAAGATGATTTGCTGGATGCATCACTTTTTACTGTGGAGACACAAGTTCCATGGTATGCTGATATTGCGAATTTTCTTAGTACTGCTCGATATCCACCTGGTGCCGATAAGCGCAGGAAACGCCAGATATTAATGCAATCACGCTCCTACGGATTATTAGGGGGTTACCTTTATAAATTTTTTTCACGCGAAGGTATCTATCGACGTTGTGTAAGGGAAGATGAAGTACCAGTGGTTCTTAAGGCATTGCATGATGAGCCGTGTGGTGGCCATTTTGCCGGTGAATTGACTGCAAGAAAAGTTCTATTAGCTGGTTATTGGTGGCCTACTCTATTTAAAGATACTTATTATTATTGTCGCAAATGCGATGTATGTCAAAGGACTGGTCGTCCTTCTAAGAGTTTTGCTACGCCTTTGACACCTATATTAGCATTAGCACCTTTTGAGAAATGGGGAATTGATTTTGTAGGCCCAATTGATCCGCCTACTAGATATCGATCGAATCGTTATATCTTAGTCTGTACTGACTATATTACAAAGTGGGTGGAAGCGAAAGCGCTTAAAACGGATAAAGCCATTGATGTGGCTAAGTTTATGTATGAGAATATTATTACGCGTTTTGGTTGCCCACTGGAATTAGTAAGTGACCGAGGTTCCCATTTCTTGAATGGTCTTATCAGCGAGTTAATGGAAATCTATAAAATTAAACATCGCAAATCAACACCTTATTATCCCAGAGCTAACGGTCAGGTTGAAGTAACCAATTGCATTATATGTGGGATTTTAACTAAAACGGTTGCTTCCCACAGGCGAGATTGGGATGAACGTTTATATGAAGCGTTATGGGCCTATAGAACTACTTATAAGGTGACAGTGCAAAATACACCCTTCAATTTAGTTTATGGCACTAATGCTATATTCCCTATTGAGCAAGAGTTGCCCACTTTACGAGTAGCTCTATCATTACGACTAGGTGAGGTTGAATCTTTGAAACAACGGATTTTACAATTGGTAAAGTTGGATGAGGAAAGATTATTAGCCCTACAAAGTCTAGAAGCAATGCAAAAACGTCGTAAAGCATGGCACGACCAGAATATTAAAGTACGGGAGTTTAAAGAAGGTGATTTAGTTTTACTTTATGACAGTCGTTATTATAAATTTCCTGGGAAGCTTAAAATTCGTTGGTTGGGACCTTTTAAGGTGATTAATGTTTATGATAATGGTTCTCTTGATGTGCAGGATATTAATGCTGAAAATGAGATATTTAGGGTTAATGGCCTGCGCCTTAAACATTTTGTGACTTAGGCTAGCTAGGTATAGTTAGGTTAGTAGTTACAATAATATTTTGTCTAATCCACCCTTGGATGTCTTTTCTTTCTTGGGGGGTTTTTTAAATGAGATGCAGGTATGGCCTTTTTGTGGATGGATGCGCTTTACCCTCGTATTGATGCCGATAGTACTGATCCTGTTCATGCTGGACCTTACGATATTCCGCGTTTTCAGACGCATGACAGGTTTTTATATGCACCGAGAGGGGAGGCCTGTTGTGTTTCTTCTTTTGTGATTATTTTTTGTTTACAGTATCATCCACCTTTTGGTTGTAGGTCCTGTCAGCGGCATTTATTTGTGCGTGCTCAGCTCTTGTGTTGGCAGTGTCGCACATACTTTCGACGCTATGGTACCACTGCCATGCAGGAAATGATTGGTTATACCTACCAGCGTCATGATTATAATAGTGTTTTTTCTCCTGAGTGCGGCGCTGGTCAGTCTAGGGTAGGACGAGAGCAAGCAGAATTTGCGAGATATCGTTCCACTGTCTACCGCCTTACTCCATCTTACCATGATTTGCAGACTAGCGTTCCCTGCCCATGTTGGGATTATATTTGTTGGTACATGGATGCGACCGAGGGGCATTCCTTAGATGCTTTACCAGTGGCCCCTATGCCCTACTATGATGATGCAGCTTCGGCTTCGCTCCATGATGTGATGGAGGTTCTTAGCGATGCACCTGATAGCGGATCTATGACTTCTGATATGTCTACGCTAGAGGCTATTCTTGAGCATCCTATAGATGATAGTTTAGTTAATAGGTTTGACTTAGATGGAGTTGATGATTTCGGATTAGGATTATTGTTTTCACTAGAAGATCTCAGAGACTTTGAAGATTTTAGTCTAGATATTTTGTTTTCTTAGTCTTTTATGTTTAGTCTTTTATGTTTTTCTTTTATTCTACATTTTGAAAAAAAAAAAAACGAACAAATATATATCGTTTTTTAAAAAAAAACATACAATGCTTTGAGTTATTGATATCCTGTAGGTTTTCATGCACTTTAGTTTTATTTTCCACGTAGTTAGGTAGTTAGTTGCACGCACGGTCAGGATATTCCTTTCAGTGCTAGAGTTTGGGATAATTAAGTTAGTAAGAAGGACAGTTCTATATGTAAGAATGGTTATCAAGTGGAGAAATATACTGCTTCTTAAACAACCAAGCAGTGCGAGTGTTACGACAGTCTAGTTGATCGCGATTGTGACATGAGTATTTGACAATTCTTTTGTACAGGGAAAAGTTTTATTATTTATCTAACCCTTTAATATTGTATTGGCTAGTGTATGTTTCATGTGCAGATTTGACTATGATTTTGCGTTACACACTGTTGTATGCTTCTGTTGCTGATTCTTGGAGTTGCAATATCCACGAACATACAAGGTTGTTTCATACCTAAACTTTTTATTTCATATTCATTCTGGGAAAAAATACATGAATAAAAAATTGATGAAATGAAATTAGAGATGTCGAAGAAGAAGAAAAAAAGAAAAAACACTTAAGTAAATTACAGAGGAATTATAAATAAATATTTTAAACAAATATGAATGATATATACACAATTCTCTCTATATGAAGTCCACTCACAAGGGATGGGACTTAGCATTAGGGAGTGATTAAAAAAGGGGGTGACATGTGTGCATAACATAGTGAATTTCATTGTATGGGTGTCCGATTAGGAATCCTATAGAGTTTTCCCCTATCTTTTGGTCGCTTTTCTAGCGATATGTGGGATAGCTGAATAACAAGGTTCTCTCCATGAAATTTTGACTAGGAATAGCATGGAAGAAAGATGCTGAGCTGGTGAGTATTCTTTGCTTATCATTTGCCTAGGCAGAGTGACTAGTATTATGCGTTAGATTAGATTCCTCGAGCAAAGTTGTTGAGCTGAAATGTTTGACCGTTCAATTAAGTGATGTCTTCTTAGCTTCTTAGTTGATCCTTTTTTTTTAAAAAAACAACAACAAAACAATCCTTAAAATCCAATCCAAATATTAAAAGTTCGGAAGAGTCTATATATTTATTCTTTTAAAGAAAGAAAGAAAGAAGAAAAAGAAAAGAAAAGAAAAAACACCCTGAGACTGCAGGGTTTGAAAAAAAACAACCAAAAGAAGATAACCATCGCCTCTGAGGTCCTGGTAGGCTGTAGGGATTTCCTTGACGGGTGCCCTGCGTCCGATGCCTTGTATCTCTTTGGGGTGGGACCTTTTGGGAAAGAGAATCAATGTATATACTCTTTTGACATTTAAAAAAAAAAACCCATTAAAACATAAACTTAAAAGAAGAGCCTTGGACAATTAGAAGTTATGAACCATTGGCTGGTTGTTCTAGTAGAACATGGAGGGTTAGCAGCTAAACCCTAGGAGTCCTATTTAGTGTTGTAGTATTAGTTTACCTTGTTTGGGTTCTTTGTTAAGTAACGACCTTATCAGTGATGTTATTTCAGAAGCAATATTTTTAGTAGGATAGTAGTGTGGCAATTTATTGCCTAGAGGGATTATTGTTGTTTAGCGGCTCTAGCCAGCTTCCTAGTTGGTATATTCTATGCAATGGATGAAGCTCTGTTATGCATTTCAGTGGGGAGAGTGAGTAAGGGAGAATGTTAGTTTGCATAAGTTTTTATACAATTTACTTGGAATGTTTGTATGGTTTGTGTTTTAATCGGACACCAACAAGTATTTATTCCTATTTTTTTAGTGTCTACTAGTTGTCCATGTGCGGTTATGCAGATCTTGTAGCTATGCTTGCGAGGACGCTTCGCAATTAAGTGGAGGAGAGTATATTTTTCTTTCAAAGTTGCGTAGCAATGCTCGTAGTAGCAGTGTTGGTGATGCTGAATGTTCGTGATGTAGCTGTGCTCGCGAGGATGCTTCGCATTTCAGTGGGGGAGAAAATGACAACATCTAAAAAGATGCCATTTATTGCAACAATTTTTTGGCAAAACTGTATACAATTGACACCTTATTACTAAATTTTTACATGAATTCAATGCAGATGCGGTGTTCGTTGTTGCTGTCTTTGGAGGCCGTGTCCTTGCAGTCTAGCTAGGAGATGAATCTATGGGAGAGTTCTTGTATGAGAGGAAGGTGGAGTTTTAGATAAAAATTTGATAGGTCTACTTAGTGAATCTTAGCTATGACTGTTTAAACTTTTACTGTAGGGATTATTACTATTTAGAGAAGATAAGACCTTGTTATAAATTAGGAGTCTTTGGGGGAATTTTAGACTTGACAAGGTCTTGACAAGTTGATAGGATATCTTAGTATTAATCTCAGGGATGGAGGATTTCATTAGTTATGCTACCTCCTACCTCCTAATGATGAAATTCTTTATGAAAAATACATAGCATTATGATTGTGATTATTGTCTGCAGTAATACTGTAGTGATGATCAAGGGGTGATCATTAAATCATTGATGATTATTATGGAGATTTCTTTGGGGAGGTGTTGAATATCAGATTCAAGAGAATAGGCTCTTGGCAAGGACGAAGTAATCCAAAGGGGACTGCTTTGCTACTAGGCAATTCCCTATGGAGGCCAACATGGGTGTTATCAAGGTAATATGTAAATCACCCATGTGCGTCAAGGTAACCATTAGCAGCCTTTGACCATGTTGAATATGTCTTATAAGCTTTTTGTCAAGGCTTTGGCACTCAAAATTAAGTGATTACTAGCTTAAGTCATCCACCCCGAGCATTATGGCTTCATTTTTTTTATCAGAAGATAGAACATGCCATCCCTAGCCTTGCAACAGCTATTGACTAAGCAATGATTGGTGGACAGGACTACCTCTTAGTGAATGGATTTTGAAAAGGCATGTAATCACATTCCTTAGGATTTCATCTGCATTTACCTCGAAGCAATGGTCTTTGGAAGGAAGTTCTCTAGAATGATTATGACACTCCTTTCAAGTGTAGAAGTTAAGAGTATCCATTAATGGGGCGATCTCCAAATCCTTTGAGCTCAAAAGGTCTATGAGACAAGGTTATCACGTAGCCCTGCTTCTCTATGCCATAGAAATCAGCCATTGCTAAGAAGATTAGACCAGGTATTAGTACCAAGAGGGACCTTGCAAAGCCTAAACATGCACGATGTTAGGGCAAGTAGTAAGTCAATTCTTCGTGGAGGATAACTTCAACATCATCACGGCCCAATGAAGTCAACTCAACACATTGTTTGAATCTTTTCAAGACTTCTCTGGCCTATCAGGCTCAATAATAAGCAAGACCAAATTTGAAGTGTTGTATCTAAGGACACCCTTGAATGGCTTCCACTATTAGGCCAGAAGATAATTAAGAAATGGGAGGTTTTTAGATACCTTGGATTTCCCCTTGTTAGGCATGGGGATCATTATTACCTAGTGCTTCAATTGGCTAAAGACTAAAATGGCTTCAAAATTACAAAATTGGAATGTAGAAGCTATTGCTTTAGGGGTAAGGTTCCTCATCTTAAGTTCTATACTAATGGTTATAGTTATCTTTGTAGCTAGCATCTTTACCTTCAGCAAATAGGCATGGAATGAACTTGGAGAGGTACTCAATCGCTTCTTGTGGGCTAGAGGAGATGCCCAAGCTAGGCATGCCATTTTCATGGGACATTGTCACTCATAATAGTAAGGGGGGCAGTTACATTTTGGGGGGTCTCTCTCTCTCGTATCCTTCGATTGGTCGCCGAATTCCCTGCTCTACGTATCTCTCGATTCCTACAAGCCCTTCTCTCTGTTCGCCCCAGACCCTCTGTCTCTCTGGCGTTTTGCAAATTGGGGCCTCCTTCCATGGTGGGTTTGGCCTCCGCCCCTTTTTCTGCAATGGGTCTTCATCTCCCACTCTAGGTCCGCCGTCCGCCTATTATTCCATGACGTGTTTCTCTGTTTAATTGGTATGCGCGTGCGGATTAGTCTCGGCATCCATTTTCATTAAGGATGTGGCGAAAGTTATTGGTTTTTAAAAAAAAACAGAAGGAAAAAACGGTTACGAAGAGGGGAGAGAGGGAGAGAGCGCTCAGTGCACCCTGTCCCTGCGCTTGCAGCACCATCGTCTGCTGCGGCCTTGGACCTGAAAGACCAAATCGGAGACACAGAAGACGAAGACGAGGAGGGAGACGGGGCCGACGCAACAACCCCAACGGCATTACCTCAGTGCAGAGCCCTTCGTTCATGTGTGAAGCTGGCAAGCAGTCCACGTCTTATGGCAGGCCTCCACATCGGCATACGCTGCACTGCCGTCCTCGCAGGCGTGATCAGGACTGGTGGCGGTCTCGCTGGCATCCACAGTCAGCAACCAGTAGAAGCAGCAGCAGCCGCGTGCTGGTGATCGGTGCCAGGACAGAGAGAGAGAGAGAGAGAGACAGAGCATCCATTGATCATCCTTCCCAGTCTTTCCGTCGATCATCATTCTTAGCAGATCCCTTGATCCCGCCCACGCGGCCTTGCATCGGCAGCCTTTCTGCCGACCGGAAGCTTTTAGAGAATAAGAAAAAGTCAATGGCTGCAAAGGATTGGAAAGAGAGAAAGGAACTAGCAAATGGTCATTACGTTGGCCAAAGGTCTCAGCAACTACTGAACCGTCTCAGGGACCGGAAGCTCGTGAAATGATGACACACTACGTGAAATGCTAGTACTTTCCCTTTTGCCCCTGCAGGTCTGCTGAAAGAACATTTTGCAGCCATTGGCAGCCATAAGTGATGCCATCTTCGTGCTGATTACACGCGAGAGAGAAAGACACAGAGAGAGAGAGAGAGAGAGAGAGAGAGGATGGAATCAATGCGACTGCATTGACCCCCTTCCTTTGCCATCGCCTTGCCATGCAAACTGTACGCTAGCTATTGTCGCCGAGACCTATAGATGTGCTACCCTGCAATGAACCCTTCTCAACATACTATAGACACAGTGGAACAAAGACAAAGATTGGCAATATAGAGCAAAGACACAGAGAAGAAGCGTTTGCAACAACTACCATAGCTTTAGGCAAGTGCAGGTGAGCGACCATGCATGCTACGAAGAATGTTGAGTTTCAGGGCATAAAGCATGATTGTAAGCGCAAGGCGTGCTAAAATGTTGAATGAGAGAGAGAGAGAGAGAATAAAAACTTGGTCATTTGGCAAGAAGGGAGAGATAATTATGAAGGGGGGGGGGGAGGGGGGGGCGCTATCAAGGAAGAAAGAAGAGAGGGCGCCTCATTGCACTTAATGATTCGTTGTAAAGAATGAAGAACCATCTCCATGGAAGCCTAAACAAGATTGGAAGATCGTTGCAGACATCAATGGAATCCCCATGTCTCTTCTACTTCACCATGCCTTCCCTATAATAGCCAATTTAGAGCTTCAATACACTGGTATAATCTGAAGTTATAGGCAGGAATAGCATCTGGGGTAATTGTGGGGAAGCAAAACAAAATGATGAGCTTCCATTTGAATCGACTGGATAGAAGACAGACATTGGCTGGACTGTAGGGGGACACGGTCTCCAAGGACGTGACGACGACCCGCGGTTTTACACGTAAGTGTCTTAATTCGTTTATCTAAAATAAATGATATGGCATGATAATTTCTTTAGTTTATAATTTTTAAAATATGTCTTTTAATCTGTTTTCTCATGCTACATGGTTGTTTGCATTTATCTGAACTGGTTTTTATTTATTAAAAATCAAAAACAGTCGAAAACACTAAAAAATGACTCAAAATTATCATAAATAAAATTTTATAAAATTACTGATTGAAAATTTATGTCTTGATATTTTTCCTATAAATCTTATGAGTCAGGGAATTTACTGAATTCCTATCAAGATTTTTAAATATGTTTTGTTATATTTAAAAATTAGAAAAGAGTTATATTTAAGGAAAAAGCATAGTTTTCCTTCACGTAAAATGTGTTATTTATTGATATAAACTATGGATTCTTAGTGAAATATTGGAAACAAAATCTCTGATTTGTTAGTGCATTTTTGTTGTAAGGGTTAAAGAAAAGAAATAATAATTTAATAATATTTTACTTAAGAAATGCTCGTATAAAGATATGGTGTTTTGGTTTTGAAAGGAGAGATTATACGCGGTGTGAACAATTAGGAAACATGGGAAGTTACAAATAAAAAGTTTGACAACACTTTTTAATAATTTATAATGTTAGGTTGCAGTTATAAAATTTAGTTTAAATTAAAACCAAAATAAAATCAAACAATTTGATGATTGGATGGCATGAGGAAAAAGCCTCAGTATCTATATTAAATTTTTACATGTTATTCATTTTACAATCAACTTCTTAAATACATGGAGTGGAGGGCCACTAGGATAATTTAAAGAAAACTAAGGGGATATACGGGATTTAAAATGAACGTTATATGTGAACCATAAGAGTGTGGAAAGAACTTGTTTTATCATGCTTGATACTAGTTATAGAAGAGGAAAAGAAAGGACGTGATTTTCGCGGAACGAAAAAAATATATTTAAAAATTAAAAGCAACGACGAAATTTATATACGGAGTGGGAAACGTCTACCAAAGGAGATTAAAATTTAGGGGTTTATGGTATGTCAGAAAATTTGATTTGAATGTTTGTTTAAAATTAAACAAATAAAAAGAATTAATTTTAATCAGGTGGAGAAAAACATAAAAAGGAATTTTAAACGGAGATATACAAATAGATCTAAGAGATTTATATCCCTGAAACAACCTTTCCAAAGTCAAACATTAAAAACATTTCCTGGATAAACCGCCACTAGCATGGCAGGAGAATATTATGAGGAGCTGCCTCTGAGAGATGGGGAGAAACCATAGTCATCTTAGGTTTAGCAATTTAGTGCCCAGTATAATTTACTGAAGTTTAGAATCTTTGCAGTTGGAGTACTACAAACAACGTTGTAGATATTAGGGAAGGCTAAGTCGAATTAAAACAATTAGTGCAAATAATCACTTGTTTAGTGCAACAACTCTTAGGAGTTGGCTTGTTAACCTGGGTAAAAGTGGCTTGGTCTTTGGCAAGTCACTAGGCCACGGCCGGCCATGTAAAAAAGGGGACAAGGGGATGACTGCCCAAAAGGGATTTAGGGATTTGTATATAAAGTTGAAATTTAGTGAATGAGAAGCTCATTCTCGTGTGTGGCCAAAAGTGGCTCTCCTCTTCTCCTTCTTGTTCTTGCTTGCTTGAGCTTGTGCTTGAGAGAGGGAGCGTGAGAGTATGAGGGAGTGAGTGTGTAAGGGTGAGGGATTAGGGAGGAGAAGCTCTCCATCTTCTCCTCTCTTCTTCTCTTCTCTTGTCTTTCCCTCGGCAATGGAGCTAGCTTCAAGTAAGATCCATCATCAAGCTCCACGCTCCAAGCGCTTGGAGCGTGGAGCTTGAGGATGGATCTTACTTGAAGCTTGCACTTGGATGGTGGAGCTACGGGAGTGCGAGGGAGAGGAGGTAACTCGATCGGCATGGAGGTAAGCTCACTACACTCATAGATAGATAGCGCATCGGCTATGTGAGAGGTAGCCATTAGTGCTCGGCTTGGAACGCTTAGAACAATAACCTGTCTGTGGGTCTTGGTAGTTGATCGCCTCTACATTTTGGTACTGTTGTGCTGGACAAACGGATTCAAGCTTTAAACGCTTGTACACTTTGAATCAAGCAGTGAAGTAGGGTTTTGCCCAAACTGGTGCTTGAGGTAGATAGGTAGGAAGTGAGGGAGTTTGAAGAGGTATTTGATATCCTTAGTAAATAGATTTTTGGTTCTTTGGATTTAGAAAAGCATGTTAGAGTAGTGTAGGTATTTTCTTTGTGATTTGGATACATTAGGATAGGAAAAAACAAAGAAAAAGAAGAAAAACAAGCATGAGGGTTTCTACTATCATAACAGGGCATGAGGGTTTGATTCGTTTGCTGATTTGCATTTTGGAGTTTATTGGCTATTTCATGTATACAGAACTCTTCCCCTCCATCCATAGCTTTGATCCAAAGGTGTGTGCGATAGGCTGTGACCTAAATCGTGTAATTCGAGCAATTTATTGTTGCATCGACCAAAATCGCGCTGCATTCGGCCTATCAGAGTGATGGCGATTCTGGGCCGAGTCCTAGAATTGGCCCTCGGCCCACCTGCCTTGGCCCACCCGAGTCTGACCACTTGACTCGGACACTTATCGCTCGGCCCATCCAAATCAACAACTCAGACGAACTTAATATTTGACCCAACTTGGCACTCGGCCCTCGGCCCTTTCGACTCGGCCCTTAGACCACTCATCCCACTCGACGACCGAATTCACCCCTCGGACCACTTGCATTCGGCCCATCTAACTCGGCCCTTGGCCTTCGGACGGCAGGCCAAATCGGGCAGTCGGCCCCTCAAATTCGGACCTACTGGGCCGAATTGGGATTTGGTCAAATGTTTAAATCGTAGACCTTGAAACCGATCTAAAGGCCACGTAAAGCTGAAAGCACATCATAGATCTATCAGTGGGCTGAAATCTAGAGCAAGTAGTTCAAAATTTGGCTACAAACGGTCCTTAAAATTTCATATGGTATTTAGTGTAACGGCCCTGCAGGCTGGGGGGAATGGCCTCCTCCCCCCCCCCCCGGACCCCCGCGATGGGGGCTCTGCCCCCTCCGCACCTCCCCCAAGTAGGCTGGAGAGAAAACACGTGTCATGACAAATCCTCCAAATTAGATCCTAGTGTAGTAATAGCTCTACACAAGCATGGATTCTCACTTGCAAAACAACAACCAAAAGCCCATACCCGAACAAAGACAAATAGAGACCCTAAAACCTCAATGGGCCAATCTAGCCAACAAGAGCAAAAATGCAATACCACAGGAACATGTATAAGTGGTGTTTGGATTACATCTAGTCAAAGTAGAATGCAACAACATTAAGCTACAACTATGAGGATGACTAGATATGACAGTCTTGATGATAGATGCACCTTGAATAGCACTGCATAGACAATCCAAGATATCAGTGGAGAATCCACATTTTGTCGTGCAGTTGGGGACTCAAGGGCATTTATCAGAAGGCTTAAATTTATAAGCCAAGACTTGGAGGATGAAGACATATTACCACTTGCTTATCTTAGGGTCAAACTCACCACGAAAAGGGAGCACTGTGTCGATGCTCTCATTGATGAAGGATTTGATTTTAATATCTTGACCTATGAAGCATGGACCCTACTAGGCCCAACCAGAGCTCACACCGACTAAGGCAACTCTTATTCCTTACAAGGGATACTCCCAAGCACTTATAGGAAAGTGAAAAATCCTTGTAACTATTGAAATTGAAAGCTTGCCTATCCTATTCCATGTTCCTCCAAATAGTGCTAAGTGTCAAAAAGAAACCCTCCTTAGGAAGACCCTTCAAAAGGGCGACAAAGTGTGAGGCTGATTATGTAGCACAGATGATACACTTGACACTACCCGGTATGAGGATAGTAACAACATTTAGTAAGGGTGACCTCATCAAACCTTGAGGGAAAGACAAGGAACATTTTGACATGCGAGACAAGCCTAGTGGTGAGAGCAAGGACTTGTTGAAAGAGTTGCTACAAGCGCATGTTGAATAGAGAGAACCAATGAGTGAGTCCAAACTTAAAACATGAAGGTCGGGAGACAATGACAAGGACATGCTTTGGACTTACAAATATCGTAGAAGACCACAAAAGAAGCCCAAGCCTTATAGACGAAGGTATCAAAAGAGAGCCAACACAATGCTGCAATGGATATCCAAAGCATTGCTACATGCTCAAGGGTATTATGCACGTAACCGATGGATTTGGGTATCAAAAACCCTTGCTAAACCACCTCTATCACAGCTGAAGGCAAGATTGCATCAAAAGTAAAGAAGAATATGAGGAAATCTAAGAGAAACTCTAGGTCTCGGGGCAAGAAACCAAACAAGAGTATTCGAAAGGAAGAGCCTCAGCCTAGCATGCTTAATAAGCATATGTCAAATGTAGCAATTGAGCCTACACAAAGACCACTAGTGCTCAAGGAACTTTTTACTTCCAAAGAGGATAATGAGCACCATAAGCACAATGTTGCTCATAAGAAGGCTAATTGCTCAACAAAGCAAATGGAACAATCATCTAGCAGCCACTAGAGCCCCAAGAGGAACACCAAGGAAAAGGGGGTTCTACTGTAAGAAAATCTACCTTGTATTATCAACAATCTTTTATTTCATTCTTTTGATGACCAAAACAAATAAAATAGCAAATCTTCACGCAACATCATAGTAGATATCTCCCACGGATTTGATAGAATCAACCATAATCTTCAACATCTTCATAGAATCCATCAATAGAACAAATAACATAAAAGAATACACCATTTTTGAATGGAAATCAATCACATAGTATTCATCTTCAATGTCTTCATAGTTTTCTCTCTCAATCTCTCATATATAGTTACGCTGTTTTGATAGAATTGGCTATCTTTAGCTCTCTCTCTCTATATATATATCAATAGTACATTATCTCCTCCCTATAATACTCTAATAATGACACTCAATAATCCTTCTTAGGTCGTGGATACACCTCCCAAGAGGTATGTCTAATGTGAAGAGGCACCGGAGCCACTACAGTGTCTCTTCATAGCTCACTAGTGTCACTATCACTTCAGTCTTCTCTTCAGTCTTCATCAGCTGCTTCTTCCATTTGTTTTAGCTCTTTTGAACTTAGATTCATCCTTTTCAAAAGTTAGAAAACTTTTCCGAAGTCACACATACATTCCACAGAACACTTACAGAAGATCTACAGAACAGAACTGAATAGGAACGGAGCAGATACAGAACAGAGACAAAGGCTTTACAGAAGGTCTACAGAGGGTTACAGAAGGTCATCAGAGGACATAAAATCCTTATAACTCATACTAAAACCATTTCAAACTATTAAAAACTATTCAATAAGCTTTCAAAATATTTCAACCTTCATGAATCATCAATCCATGCTTCATACAGAAGAAAATCAAAACAAAACATAAGCTATACAGAAGGTATCAGAATCAATCAGAACCTCAATAGAACCTATCAGATCATCACAGAGCTTCATATTTTCACTAAGAATCATCATGAACTTCCAAAACATAATCAATATCATCCAAAAAATTCTCGAACACTTCCATTAACAACCATACATCACTCTAAATCCATCAAAAATCAATCACTCAGACCTCAAAAACAACAAAAATCAGTCAAAAATTTCAATCTTTTTCCACTCTCAACATATCCCCACACTTAGAAAGGAAGCGTCCTCACGACCTAAGGAAAAGAAGAATATAAGTTCACTAAAGAGCTCAATTTAATCTTCTTCAGTATCTTCAACAATCACTCCACCACAATCCCAACTTATTACCTGTATCTCTAGAAAAGCCCCCAACCGCCGGGGCTTGTATGCCAGCGCTAGCGCCCCCTACCCCGACGTACCTGGTGGTCGCCTCTACGCCCTCGCCCAGTGCCTGGGCTACCTCTCCAAGGCCGACTGTTCCGACTGCCTTTCCTCGCATGCTGACTCCTGGCAAGACTGCGATCACGGCGTAGGGGCCCAGATCCACACCGCCAGTTGCTACTACCGCTTCGAGATCTACCCATTCTACAACGTCGAGATGAGCTAGCTAGGCGTGATCACACCGTCTTCTACAGCTCCTGCTTAGCTGCAGCGTTCGAAGTCCAGCTCCACGCGCTATATATATATATATTACTCAATAAAAATGTACTTTGACACAAAAATTACGTTATTCATTAAAACATCTATAAATAAATAAAAAGTCATAACAAATTTGCAAAGGATATAAGAGGTTTCTTATTCATCATCTCGAACTATCCAACCAGCATGACCACCACTGCAATTCTCCAAAAATGTATCTCTTGAAAGCAAATCGAATAGGCAACCACCACGATCTCATCACATAAAATTAACCCACAACACAAACACTAAACACAACCATCTGAATGACATCTCCAAAAAGAGATATATATCATTAAGAATCATCCAAAATATATTGCAAAAGCATCAATGAAGGTGATCCCTTTTGAAGACTTAGTGATTGCGAAAACGATCCATGGAGAAGGACTCATCCACAAATATCTTGGGAGGATTTTGAAAGAACTGAAGGCAGCACATCCGTTCTAGCAAAACAAGATAGCTGCTAGATAGACAAAGGGTATGAAAATATATGACATCCAACTGTTGGGAATCAATGTTCACATTGACATTCATACAAAGCTTTGGAATGGCCTTTTGATCATTATGGGAATGCCTATGCATATATGCTAAGTACCAAGCAAAATGAGCTGTCAATCTCACTGAAGGATCTAGAGATTGTGAATATTGTTGAGAAAAATGGAGGTAATTTTGGTATGCTTGACTAGCAGTTGTCCAGTCCCTTGGAATTAATGGCCAATTAATCTGTGGTCTCGTGAGAGAATCAGTTTAACTCCATCCTCTTCTTCTCGAAATCTACTGATCAAATCCTTCATATCCACTAACCAACTGAGGGGGTTGAGAAATAGAAGTGGAAGGAGATGGAAGTGGAATAAGTAAAAGAGGATGAAGAGATGGGTAGGAAAAATCATAAAATGAGGAATAAGCTAAAGAAGGAGTGGCTGAAAATTTAAGCGAATCAGTTAGGAAAGGTGTCAATTGATAAGCAGGAAAAGTAGAAGGTATATGGATAGATGGAGAAGGACATGGTGGAGAAGGGAAAAAGACTCGATCTTCAATGAAAGAACAAAAGGTAAAGATTGGAATTTGAGAAAAACCCTGAGGTTGGAAAAGGAGAGGTAAGATAGTTGCTCAGTTGGATTTATAAAGGGAAAAATAAGTATCATAGCGATGGGCCATTTGTTGGTAGTACAATAAGCTAGGAATAGAGGGACCTAAAACAGATCATCAATGGTAGGCATCAAAGAAGGATGACTCAAATGGATGGTTCTTGGAAAGATAAGCTAGGAGATCCACCCTTAGTTGGTTAGTGCTCTGCACATAAGTAGAAGATGTATTCTAACGTTTGTTCAGGACTATAGAATCAATCATTGAATGCCATGAAGTGTCAGGGCAAGTAGTCACTTTAGAAGGATAGCACTGGAACATCTCATATATCCTTAACTCCAAATAGTTGACATATAAGGCAGCTTGTAAGACCACGTCCCCCACATACCAAGCCAGATCTACATCATCTAAAATTAACAAATCACCCCATAGATACATATAAGACAGCAATATGGTGTCCGTCGTCATAGAATCCTCAAAGACCATACGAAAAACTTCTGTCAGCAAATCAAAAGACCAAGTCCCACTCCAACCATCCTTTAGAAGAGGGAGATCCATCGTTGAGAGCTTAATATAGAAGGCCAACTTCTGCAACTGATAGTGGACAAAAAAGGAATGGTTCGGAGGAACATACTTCTGAAAATGCTCAAATGTAGACCATAATAAATCCATCCTGGACTGCAATCTTTCCACTTTATCTTGAAACAATGGACATAATGTGGCCTGTCTCTGGAGAACTGCCAAGTCCTGCTGAGATATAGAAAGAATCATAGGAACATTGGGTCTTGGAGGAATGGACCGTGACTGCGCCAATTGGTCCTGCAACTACTTAATCTGGGAATCTTGGGATTCCAATGTATTGTGAGTAGTCTGCAAAGCTGACAATTTTGTATCTAAAAGAGTCTTAAACTCTTGAGCTTCTTTGGACATTTTCTCTTTCTCTTCCAAAACTCTAGTGACCTTTGATTAAGCCTCTGCTAATTGAATTTTCAAAGAAGATATTTCTTCTCTCTCGGTCTCAATCATTTGTGTCTACTACTCCATTTGCTTAAATAGATCGGCAAGAGTGTCTTTAGCAAAGGCTAATTCTGTGGTCGCCTTATTCAATTGGTCTTTGGATTGCATCAATTCTTCATAGAAAGAAGCATATAACTGTTGAACACAAGCTGTCATCACAGTCTGAGAGTTCAATAGAATTGTGGATGTCGTTACAAAGGAAAGGAATGGCATCCCCTGACACTAAACTGTTCAGCGAAGGATCTGATATTTCCAAAGAACCCTCTCGGTGTGCCCTGAATAAATTGTTGTATGTGAGGTAGGCAAGAAGGTCACTTCCAGAGGTAGCTGGAACTATTACTGAAGGAATGACTGAGGGAGTTTTATCTGCCACACGCTTCAAGCGCTTCCATTGAATGATCAATGGAGGAGGGGAATCAAGTTCCTCTATATCAATGGGTTCTGAATCTTTTGAAGGTGGAGGGGAAGGGACTAGATCAGATGGAGGAGGAGGAAGCACACCCTTCTTAAGGCCTGAACATGTCAAGAAAGCATATAAATATGAACCATAGGTTACATTGGTAACATTCCCTCTAGTCACTTTCACAAATAAGAAGGTAAGTACTCACCCCCTTTTAACACCATCCTGGAAGCTGTGAAGAGCTCCTTGGACAAATAGTAAGAAGGTGTCTTGGTAGGCATGAACCTGTCTTGGAGAAATTGGCAGACTAGCTTCCAGAGAGGATCATTGATCATTGAGAAAGACACTCCTGAAGTGTTAATCACCTTCTTGACATAGAGGACCTCTTTGGTCTGCTTCTACAACAGCTTGAGAATCTCGTCATTTGAGAATAACTATCTGGCTGTAACAAAGGGTTCTCATTTGTAGGGAAGAGACAAAGCCTTCCCTGACCCTCTAGGTGTCAAGACCATGGAAGTACCACAAACCAAGCCCGATTTCTTCCTATATGATGCAAGAAACTCATCATATAGGGCTGGATTGTCTGGAATCAAAGGGAGTGAAGCAGCCACGAAAGATGCAAGGCCTGCTTTCGCGATAGGCTCAAAAGTTAGTAGGGAAGAATAATCCCGGCTGATCAATGGCACATACTGAACAGGAGGAGGAGCTTGAGGCGTCATTCAGATGGAATACACACACACACCACAAACACAGACAATCACAGAGAATGCTTGCAAAACAACAAAATAGCTATAAAAAAGAAATCAATCAAAAGAAGCACACTCAGACGTAACTAACCAATTGACCACCCCAAACAACCCACATCTTAGAAAAAATTCGGCATGACCCCTACACATATGCGACCGAAAGCTTCATGCTATGCAACAAGTAGTCACCTAAGACCCCATATCAGGCAAAAAAGAAAAAAAAAAACTACAAACTGCACACGTAATCGTATCACACAAGCAAACCATAATACCTCAAAAATCGAATCAGGCCCTAACCATAACTTGGATAAACAATATCAATGTAAAGGACTATACGTGCCCATTCCACAAAGCGTATTTATTAAAAAGGGGAAAACAGTGCAGCGAGGGGAATGATTTTAGTGAAGGGTTCATTTTAAGAAATTATTAATAATGGTTGAAATTTTATTAGGTTGTAAACTTTAATAAGAAAACGACAGTTCATTTTTTAAATTATTATTACAATTTATTAATGTGAACGGTGCTTTTAACAAAACCCGGACTGCGATCCCCAGACTCAAGTCTCTAAATACATATTCATTAATTAAAATTTTAATGTGTCTGAAGTGCTCTTCTTTTTCAGCGCATGCATTTTTGTGATGGCTGGTTCGTTTTTATTAGAAAAGTAAAGTGCCTCTGAAGCGTACGTAGCGCATGCAAAGTGAACGGCAGATTGATTTTAAGTTATTAGAAAAATGTGTGTTTAGCGCGAACGCGCGTGAAAAAGTGGGTGAATAAAGTTCATTTTAACAATTAATTGTGGTTAAGGGGGATGATAAAAAATAAATAAAGCACAAAAAATAGATATCTAGTAGGGGTGTGTATGCAAGAGATTGAGCGTGCACTGAGTAGTACCAAATGCAAGGAATCCAACAAAAAAGCAAAAACCACTAACTGGAAAAAAAAAAAAACACCTTAGTTTTTTATTTTTTATTTTTTAATTAATTTATTTTTGTTTTATTAAATAAATATCAAAGCAATATTAGGAGAATCACATTTGGTTTAATTAATTTTTATTAGTGTTTGGGTGAGATTGTTATTTTATTATTATTATTTTTAATTGTAATTTAGATGTGATTTGATTTTGTATTTAATTTTATTATTATTATTTTCTTTCACTTTTTTAATTAATTTTTTCTCTTTTTTGGTATATTTTTTATTTTAAAATATTCCAAAAGCACTTAAATACATTGATGGAATTTTTGTGATTTTTTAAATTTAATTCTACTTTTTAGGGATTTTAAATGAATTTTTCTTAATTTTTATTGAATTTTAAAAGGATTTTAAATATTGTTAAGTTTTTTACAATTAATTCCCTATATTATAATCAACAAAATCAGCCAAAAAAATACCCAATTTAGGAAGGAATTTTTCAGTAAATTTTTTTGTTTAATAAATTGAATTTTTATGAATTTGTTAATGTTTTAAAGTGTTTTTAGGTATTTGTTAGGTATTTTTCTCGGGTTTGTGAAAAATCAGAAGAGATACCCGGCTACGTGTGAATAGTTATGTGTGCTCGGGGATGGCACGCACCACCACATGGAGAAGACCAAACACGCGTCCTCGCACATGAACACTCGCTGGCCACACCCGTACGCAGGCACACCGGGACGTCCGGGCGGCTTGTGGAGGGGAGGTAGAGTGGAAAAGGGGCACGAAAGGGGGCTAAAACGGGGGGAAACAAGGGTTAGTTGAGGTTAGTTGATGAAGTGATCTAAGTTAGGTTAGGCTAAGTAACTCACGCTAGTTAAGTTAATTAAGGTGATTAAGTAAATTAAGTGAATTAGGTGGATTAAGTTGATTAAGTAATATAGGTTAATTAGGTTGAGTAGGTAACCTAAGTAAATGAGGTTAATTAAGAAACCTAAGCTGATTAGGTTAATTAAGTTACATAAGTTAAGTTAGGTTGCTTAAGTTACCTAAGTTAAGTTATTTAGGGAACTAATGGTTAAGAAACTAACCAATAGGAGGAGGAGTGGAAACGGCGGCGGGGCGGCGAAAGAAGGGAGGAGAGGAGGGGAAGTAGGCGTCCGGCGGTGGGGTGGCGGAAGGAAGAGGGCCAGGAGGAGGAGGGGTGGTGGGCGGCGGCCCGCGGAGGAGAGAAGGAGGGAGGCGAGGCGAGGAGGGGAGGAGGCGGCGGCCCACGGAATAGAGAGGGGAGGGAGGCGAGGCGAGGATCATGGGGGAGGAGGATCGTGGCAGGGGCAGCGAGGCAAAGAGGGGAGGATCGTGGAGGAGGAAGATCATGGCAGGGGCAGCAAAGGCGAAGAGGGGAGGATCGTGGGGAGGCGAAGATCGTTTGGGGGAGGGCAAGAGAGGCCGCGGGACAACGAATGAACATGTACGTTTTTTTTTTGTTTTTTTTCATTTGTTTTTCTTCTTTTTTTTGTTGTAAATATGTGTGTTTTATTATGGGTTTTTGGTTTTTTTTTTGTGTTTGATTGGTTTTGTGTTTTGATTATGATTAGTTTTTTTGTTTTATTTATTATTATTATTATTTTGTGTTTAAAATGTATGGAGGTGTGGTTATGTGTTGTGGGGTTATGTGTATTTTTTCAGGAAAAAGTGAGCACACCCCCATCCCGCGTGCATACGTGGGGCGGGAGTAAAAAAATTTGCATCAGCGGGATTAGATAGAGCAGAGACAGCAACATCCAAGGCACCGAGGTCACGGGGGCATCCCGAGGCACTGAAAACTAAAAACAGGCACGTTCACGCGCGACACGAGAGACGCGACCATACGACAAAAAGGAAGAAAAATTAATAAAATCCAAACTGTACACTGGATAAAAAATTGTAAAAATGAAAAATGTGCCAAGAGGCGAGTGGAAGATGATAGAAAAATGTGACATGGGTTCCGGGGCAAAATCAAGGTATTCACATGGAAAAAATGCCAAAAAATAGACTTGAAAACACATACGTGTGTTAATATCGAAAAATCTGCTCGTCGGAACGAAGTGTGAAAAGAAGGAAAAATGTGCAAAATAATGTGTCCAACAAGTCTATCATGGTAGAACACAGTTGCGATCGAGATAGGATACGTTCACATGGAAAAATCTCCAAAAATAGACCAAAAAATGGACGCAGAAACTAATACGGGAAGAACCAATTGCCGAAACAAAGTGCAATAAACAAGAAAAATGTCAAGGAAAGGGGATTCACAGGGCTGGTGCATCAAAACTCAGTTTGGGGGGAATTAGGAGGGTTTCACATGGGAAAAATAGGGAAAATATGCACGAAAAGGTCTCGAAAACCCGCAAAAATTAATAGTGGACCAACCGTGCATCAAAAGGATAGGGTCTAAAAAGGAAAAATATCAGGGGGAATGGGTAGGGTAGGGCTGGAATATCATATCAGTGTTCCGAAGCAATAAAGATGCGTTCACATGAAAAACTGTCCAATTTATGGGAATTACTTTAAAAAATAATAACTCAAGAACTAGCTATCGAAACAAGGGTTGGTAAAAAGGAAAAATGGGCAATTCGAAAGGATGAACAAGGCTGCAAGGTTGAATGTGAGTCTCAGTGAACGTAAGATGCATTCACATGAAAAAAAATCGTAAAATAAAGTATAAAGGCAAACGGATAAGAAACAGCCCCAGGAACAGGGTGAAATAAAAGGGAGGAGTGGGAAAGGGACCCCATCAGAGCATAAAAAATGAATTTCTACATTTGGAGGTGGATAGATGTATTTGCATGATGATATGCAGAACAAATGTGCAAGGACGCATCCCCACACTTAAGACCTTAGCAGGAAGGGTAAACCAAACAACAAGGACCTAGTACCACACATCAGACCAACCACGAATGTCCCCACACTTAAAACATGACCGTCACTGAGAAACAGAAGGTGTAGGGTTAGAAAAACTTGGCCCAAATTACCGAGGAGTAATGTCGACTATCGAGGTTGCGTCTTGTGTCGTTGTTGGCTGCAAGAGGTACCAAGGTGTCTTCACAGCACACGTCCTTCATGGCAGGAACCACGCAACAACACCCAGGGAGGTAGTTGGTTGAAGGAATCGCAAGAAATTCGTCGATGACGAGGGATATCACACTCAAGTCACGATCACTCAAATGGAAATAAAGAACAGTCACTCGCCCCATTACTAACATCACTCAAGTGAATATTGATGAAACCCAAAGCTCACACCCGGTTTAGGAATCGACAAGGAGGTGGTGCAGAGGGAGTATGCTAGGGTGCACTTTTGATGGTGTATTAGTGCGTCCAATCTGTTTGGCATAGGTGCAAGCAGGAAGGCTAGGGAGCCTTGCAGTGCAGTGTTGAGAACATAGTGACATGTCCTGTGCTGATAGGAGAGACCCATCCCGTGGGTGCATAGGGAAACGAGAACGTACCTGACTCCAATAGTCATAACTTTCCTCAATCCTCACCTCTCAATAATTGATTGAAGAAACATCTGTCACACTCAGTCCACCCTCTGTCTCACTCTCTGTTGATAGATATAGGAGGGCAGCCCATTCCTGAAACCCATTAATGTAATCCTCACTATCACATATGCAGAGGGTGTATGCCTTGTGTGCATTTGATGGTGCAACTATGCATCCCACCCTGTGCCGGCATATAGTGCAAGAAGGAAGGCCATGAAGCCTTATGGTGCAGTGCACAGGAACAGATCATGCGTTGTGCATTGAGAGGCCCAACCCATGTGTGCAACACTCCGTTCACACTCTCAACTCTTATTTGATTTGAAGGGAAAGACTGGTCATTCACCCCACCCTCTGTCTCACGCTCACTGATAAATACAGAGGGCAGCCCATACTCACGTCCCCATCTTGTTAGGATGAAAGCTCACGTCACTCAAGGGGTTGGTGATGAAGATTAGGTCGGCTGTTGTTATCAAGATCTTGAAGACAAGGCGTACCCAGGGAGGCAAAACCAACAAGTCTCGTACTTCAATGACTTATAAGAAAGATCGTCTATTAATAAGGACAGACGGACTGATATTGCAGAGATAGTGCACCAAGGGAGGTTGCTTCAAATTACTTACTGGAAAGGTTCTGATGATGAATCAACTATCTTGAACTGCGGGGTGTTACCACCTTTTCCAGAGTCAGCTTCGCGCCCAAGGGTGTCTCCACTTTTTCTTGGAACGAGGCCTGTTATGACATGGAATTTCTTACTTTTCTCCCATAACAGTTTTGTTGGTTTTTTTTTTCTTTTTCCTTTGTTTTTGTTTTTGGTCTTCGTTAAGAAAGAAAATGGTAGAAATACCACGTGTTAGGACCAACCTTGCCACCGATGTTGGATTAGATGAGAAGAGAACAAGGTCGGATTGAGAGGTATCTGTGAGGGGCTAGCAAAACGAAACCCCTCATGAGGAGAATCATAAGGGCTATCAGAAGCACGAAGAGAAGGACGGTGCGATGCCCAAAAGGGAGAGCGTAGGTCGACTATGATTGTCAAGATTCCCAAGGAGAGAAGTAGTTCTTCAACAAGCGATAGCCATTAATCAGGAAAGGATAATCAAAGGCATCAACGGTCTGCACCTAAACAGAGCCATTAGGATTGACAGTAAGTACCTTATACGGGCCCATCCACCATTGTTGAAGCTTGCTAGGAAACATGCCAATCATAGGCTAGGATAAGATCACCTTCTTTGAACTCCTTGTGCTTGATGAAACTATCATGATAGGCCTTGCATGTGCTTGAGTGGTTTCCATACACTGTAAATGGTGCACAGATCGGATGTCGTAAGCGCGTGTAGTGAGCATCAGAAGCTCCCCAAGAACAAAAGAACTCTACTTTTTGCACACAAACCAATGTAGAAAGCATACACGACATGAACAAGAGACCAATTGGGTGCAATCTCCCCTGATGCCTTGTGTGAGCACTCCACAAAGCATGTATTTTATGTATTAATCATCTTCAAGCTCAAATAATAGCCCAAATTACAAAATAGTATGCTTTTGGCTTTTGAGTTTGCTTTTGTGCCAAATAGAAATAATACTAATGGATGGGCACCCAAGAAGTCAGGCATACCCAATACAATATCCAAATATAAATATCTAAATCTTGTGCCCATGCGCATACAAAAATAAAAAATAAATATCAAACACCTTGATAAATAGGCGCGACAAAATATAGGCGCCATGCCTAAGGTATGCACCCATCAAAATATAGATGATAACTCGAATACACGCTATCCTCCAATGCTTTCCATCGCCACTACTGCTATCTCTACATATCAACTGAAGCATTCACAATCGTTAGCAAAATAATATAATTAAACCGACAAAAGTGAATACCTAGTAGTCTTCAACTAAATAAATAAATCAATTGGTTAGAAATCAATCCTAACCTTAATTTATCACGAGTGTGCACTCTAAACTCATAAACGTTTATTAATTTAAATATGTATTTTGTGGAATCACCCGCTATGGAATCACCCATGTACACACTAAATTAACAAAACGCCCGAAAAGGATAGGCGTCCCCATCGACTTCTCGCACAAAGAATCCACTTTGTGTATGAGCCCCGGTAATAAAAGTTTACGGAATTCACTGTAAAACCTCACGGAATCCACTGTGGCATGGAATCCACCGTGTAATATGCCTCCTGGCATCAGTAAAGCCATCCCCATATCTCATCCAAGCATTCCAAGTGCAAGAGGTGACATTGCAGTGACTCATCATCTCCCAAGTGTTCTTTAATTGCCACTCGCAAAGAGGGCAATTCCAGTTCAACAGGGAAGACGGCTTCTGTACCATGCACTAGCTGGAAAGGGGTCTGTCTTGTAGCTGCCTTATGGGAGGTTCTGTATGCCCAGAGGGCCTCTATAAGTCGATCGTCCCAGTCACGATGATGTGCGACAATCGTTCTTGTCAGGATCAAGCAGAGGATGCGATTTGTGACTTCAACTTGGCCATTGGCTCTGGGGTAATAGGGAGTGGGCTTGCAATGGCGGATCTTATACAGCTCTGTCAGCTCCTCCATGATTTTGTTAAGGAAATGAGTACCTCTGTCACTTACCAGCTCGAGGGGACTGCCAAAACGGGTGATAATATTCTCATACATGAATAGGGCTACACTATTACCATTGTCCCGCTTTAGAGCTTTAGCTTCACACCACTTCATGACATAATCCGTACATACTAAGATGTATCTGTTCTGCTTCTGTCTGGTGGGTGGATCAATGGGACCCACAAAATCGATCCCCCACTTCTTGAATGGCTTTAGGGGAAGAATAGGTTGCAGTGGCATGGCACTTGTTTTGGTGGGTTTCCCCATTCGCTGAAGCATCACATCTCTTACAATAGTCATATGCATCCTTGTGGAGGGTCGGCCACCAGTATCCTGCTAACAGAGCCTTCCTAGTTGTCACTTCTCCTGTGAAGTGTCCACCACATGGTTCGTCATGGCATGCTTTCAATACTATGCCGATTTCATCCCCTGCAACACATCTTCTCAATACTTCATCTTTGCCTCTCTTGTATAATAGTGCACTACCTAGCAAGGTGTAAGGGGCTGATTCTAACAGAAGCTTCTTATTCTCACGGATTGAGATACCAGGAGGATACTGTTGAGTTGCCAAGAGGTTGGCTATGTCTGCATACCAGGGAGTAACTGTTTCAACTAGAAACAAGGAAGCATCAAGAAGGTCTGGATCATCCTGTTCCTCTTCTGCAGTTTGAGGAATCCATGATAGATGGTCGGCTAGGACATGGGAACGGCCAGGCTTAGTGACCACTTCAAAATTCGAACTCTTGGAATAGGAGAAACCATCTCATCAGTTATCCTTTAACATCTGCTTTATTCATCAGGAAGGACAGGGCTTCATGATCCACGTAGAACTTGACCATTGCCAAGCACTCAAGCTCTGTTTACTGTATTGTTCCGTTCCCTATCAATGACCTTCCGGCTTGCATAATATATTGGTTGATCTAATTTAGAGGGGCCCTTTTGACATAGGACAGCACCTAGCCCTTCAATTGATACATGTGTGTGCACATGAAACTCCTTTGTCCAATCAGGAGGCTATAAGATAGGTGCTTGGATAAGGCACTATTTTAAGGTATTAAAGGCTTTTTCACAATCATCAGTCCAAAGGAAATCCGCATCTTTCCTTAGGAGCTTGTGCAGAGGGGCTACCTTGGTTGCAAAATGTGCAAGCCAAGGCAGCAATCTTCTCAATCTTCACCAGGTCTATTGCAATCCCTTGTGTAGAGACAATATGGCCTAGAAGAACTCCTGATGAGATGCCAAAGACACATTTTTCAGGGTTGAGAGAAATCCCATACTCTCGGCATCTGTCAAAATTTTACTTTAGGTGTCCCCAGTGTTCATGGATCAAACTATAGACACAAAAGTCATCAAGATACACCTCAATGAAATCATGTAAATGATTCTGATAGGCAACCATTATTACTCATTGGAAGGTGGAAGGAGCATTACAGAGCCCAAATGGCATCACTCTATAGGCATAGGTCCCCCATTCTATGGTGAAGATTGTTTTGGATTGGTCCTCTTCTGTGATTTGGACTTGGTTATATCCGCTGAATCCATCCAAGAGGGAATAGAGCTCATGGCCTGCCACTATATCTAACAATTGGTCTGTAAAAGGGATAGGGAAATGATCCTTCTTCGTCTTCAAGTTGAGCTTTCGAAAGTCTACACATATTCGAAGTTTACCATTCTTCTTGGGTACTACCACAATGGGTGAAACCCATTCACTGTTAGCCATGGGATAAATGAACTCAGCTTCAAGAAGTTTCAATAATTCAGCCTTTACCACAACAGAATAATTAGGATTCATACGCCTTTGTCTTTGCCTTATAGGTTTGGCATCGGGCTCTAGGTCAATGTGATGTTGGCATACTGTGGGATCAATCCCCTTTAGATCTTTATATGACCAAGCAAACAAACCTAAGTTCTCCTTTAGTAAGTCTCGCAGGACCACTAGTTCTTCCTCGGGAAGATTGAGACCCACTTTTAGGTGACGTTCAGTACCGTCAGTATCCAAGAATGTTACTTGCCTTTCACCTTCCACTTCACGAATAAATGTCCCACGGATTGCTTCTGGATAGAGGTCTGACTCTTTCAAGGAAGTAGTGTCATCGTCTGATGTTCCACTAGAACCAGTGTTCTCCTTCTGAATAGATGATTCATTTGTCTGTTGAGGTTGCTGGAAGGGTATCAAAGCTTTGTTTGCTTCTGTGTGAGTGGTAATTTCTTCTAGATTTAGGGATTCATCTTCAGAGGATGCGTCCAGGAATGTCACATAGCACTGACCTTCTAGAAGCCATGGTTTTGATGGCTTTGGCTTCTGTTGATACAGGAAGCATCATCATCATCTTTTCTCTGGATTGAACGGTCAGGGGCAATAGGAGCCACTAGTGAACTTAATTTTTGTACCTTTGATCCATTGCTTATGTAGATTCTGCATACTTTGTGGTCCATTAGTCAACCCAAATGGAACCATAGTCATTCCATCCAATACCCTAAGATCTTCAGCCTCTGAGGTCTCTGTAGGGACATCAACAAGATCATCCACTATCAGAGGATCTTCTTCAACTGCACTTTCATAACCTGCTTCGTTTTCTTCCTCATTATTTTCATTCTCTTCCTCTGGAGGCTCTATCTTTGCTTTTGTCGAGGCTCTGTGTAGGAAAAGAACAAATCTTCTGTCTCTGTATCTATTTCTGCTTCTGCTTCTGTCTCTCGCTCTGTCTCTATCTCTGCTTTTGACTCTGCTTTTGCCTCTGTCTCTATTACTCTCTCTGCGAGACTACCATGTAATAGGGAGAACAATACATCCATGCTTCTATTTCACTGTCAGAGGTGATTTCAGAAGTCAATTCTAGTTGAGGCAGGAGGTATTCTCCCATGGACAAGGACTTTGCTTCCCTTGGTAGTTGGCTTACAGTGCCCATTGTTAGGGACTGCGCCTTTGTTTTCTTGGGAAAGATCTGTTTAACAGTCTCTTTGTCTCCTGATGTACCATTTGTTACTTCGTTGGAGGAGTCAGTTATGACTTCGATGGATATGGATCCATTGCCTTTTTGCAATCCATACAATTTCAACACCACTTTGTTGGGTCCTCTACCTAGGGTTACGGTTCCTTTGAACCAGTCCATCGTGGCTCTCAAAAAAGCCAAGGTCTTCCCAACAGTAAAGGATGTGAGGTCCCATACGAATTTGGTTTAACCACCAAATATGTCAGCCAATAGTCTCTTCCTGCAAGGGTTGTTTTTACGTATGGGAGGATGCCCAACAGTTTAATTCTGCTTTGGTCTGCCAATCTAATAAGCCACTGTGTAGGTTGAATTCCTTGCAACCCTAAGTCCATTGTCACATCCATTATTATGTTTACTGATGATCCTCCATCAATCAATGCATTTGAAATAAAGCATCCTTCTATCCATACACTAATCTCTGGGGTTCCAGGATCTAAGAAGGTGTTAATCACATCTACTTCCTTTACAAGCTCCGGGGCCTTATTAGTCTTGGTCACTATTGAATGAACAATCCTTAGTCCACGTCTTCTTGTCAAGATGCTTTTGAACTTCTTTCGACAGCTGGGAGACAGCATCAAAAACTATCGAAATGTTAAGTTAGGTTTAAAAGTGTCTAGGTCTTTTACCAAGTCATATTCTTTGATAGGATCCATAGGCTTCTCCAGCCTGCTGGAAAATGGAGCTACATCCATTTTCATATTTTCTTTTTCTTCTAGTAATGGCAGCATCGGCACTTCTTCTATTTCTGGAGCTGCTTCTACATCGTCTATCTCTTAAACCTCTGATCCTGTTTCTGGGACTGTCTCTGTGACTCTCTGTGGCACTACAGTGCTCTGTATACTGCACTATTCTATCTTATAGTGCTCTGTCCTTCTATTGGTAGGTTGAACTTCACAATCTTAGCAAGAGAATTGTTCTCTTCTTGGACAACTAGTCCCTTCTTCTTAGCGCACATGACAATGGCAACTTCCAACTCTACCAAATTGGAGGAAGGCTCTTGTACCTTCTGTTGGCTTCTATCAGTGCCATTGTCCTTTACAAGGGTTGGACTTGGACAGTCCTTTGCAGTGTGGCCTTCTCCTTTGCATCGGCTACATAAGGTTGTTGAGATATCGAGCTCCACTCGTGATAGGCCAGGGTGACCGGTGTGTATTTATGTCACCGACTTGTCAGTTGCAGATGTGGTTGGTACACCGCCCATGAAAAATAGCTAGATGACAGCTATCCTTATCTACTCTAGTTCGTGGCCCAGTTAGTATGCCACCTTAGTTAGTTGAGTTTGGTTTGAGACCCATATGTAGGGTTCTTCTATTTCTATGTACGTGAGTTCTTTTGGCTTACACAACTAAGAAGAGGAAAACTATTTTCAGCCTCCACCTCTGTGTGTATTCCCCCATTGTGCAAGCAAGAAAGCTACAAGTGAGACTCCTTCCTTCTCTCCCACAATCTTGACATGGTATCAGAGCCTTGTTTGTGGTAAGGAGCTCAAGAAAGCAAGCCAAGCTCGCGGTGGTCTGGTGAGAGGAGCAGTGTTGCTTTCATTTTTTGTTTTGGGAGCAGATCTCTGCAGGCAGCACAGCCGGAAATTGCAAGAGTGCATTGTCTCAGGTTGAGACACCCTTCGCGGTGAAGCAAGAGGGCAGTATATGCTGCGTGCGAGGGCTTTAGCCCTCGACGACCCTGTTTTTTTGATTTGAGGCCATTTCGGGGCCTATTTTGGAGGCGGAAGTTTTCTGCACGCACTCAGGAAAAAGCCCTATTTTATGCTGTGCGACCACTATTCTACAGGTCGGTGAAAGTTACCACAGATATTGCATCGTATGCTCGTGTGCAGAGACATTGGGAGTTACAGAATCATCCTTGGTTCCTGTATATGCAAAATCGTCACTAGGAAGTGACTGTGTGGTCAAATACCACTTTTGCCAGTTTTGCAGATTTGACCTTGTGAGGCTGAAGCTGTGTTCTTTGCAGTGACAGAATTTTTTGCAGTGTTCTGTAATGGCGTCTGATTCTCTCTCACAGATTGTCACTGAAAAGCTTGACAAGAACAACTTCCAAGCATGGAAGTTTAGAATGACGAATTTCCTTATGGAAAAAGGATATTAGGAATTTGTTGCAGGAAATGAAGAAGAACTAGTTCTTCCTGATGTTCCCAATCAACAGCAAATGCAGGCATTTAAAGCATGGCATGAGAGAGCCAGGAAAGTTATGTACTGGCTGTCTATCAGCATTTCAGACTCTATGATTGTGCATATTCAAGATGCAAGTACGCCAAAGGAGGCATGGGATACTTTGTCAAAAATGTATAGCACAAATACGCAAGCCAGGAAAATGCAGCTCAAGCAAGAGTTGCATAATGTGCAAAGAGAAAGTATGAGCATCAATGACTACCACATGAAGGTGAAGAAGATTGCAGATGCACTTGCTTCCATTGGGTCGCCAGTGGAAGATGATGATTTAGTTTCTGTGACCTTGAATGGTCTAGGAAAGGATTATGCACAGTTTCGGACATCCATTTCAGTTCGTGAAAGATTTCCTGATTTTGAGGAGTTGATTGCTCTTCTAATTTCTGAGGAGCAGAGAAATGGTGGTGCATCTTCTTCAGGAGGAACTTCAAAAGAAACTGTCTTCTACTCAAATGCTGGAAGAGGTAGAGGCAGAGGTAGAGGAGGCCGATTTGGAGGCCGTGGTAGAAATCAGAATATGCAAATAAACTCAAGAAAACCAGTCCTATGGAGGAGGACATGGTAACTCTAGATGCAGGGGGAGCCAAAGAGGTCGTGGTGGATGGCAAAGAGGCCAAAATGCAAACAGTAATGTTGAATGCTACTACTGTGGTAAAATGGGTCATATGGCTAAAGACTGCTATAAAAAGCAGAATGACATCATGAATGGAAAAATGCAACAAGGAAATTATGCATCTTCTAGTAGACAGGGTGATGACAGAAATGAGCATTTATTTATGGTGCAGCACATGAACAATTCTGTGACAAGTGCAGAAGAAAGCAATGATGTATGGTATGTTGACTCAGGTGCATCAGACCACATGATAGGTCATGCAGAATGGATGGAGGATGCAAGGAAAATGGAAAAACCAGGATTTGTGGAGACTGGTGATGATACTGCACATTCTATTGTGCAGATTGGAAAAATTTCTTTGTCTATGCAGGATGGGAAAAAAAAATACATGTCCGATGTATTTCATGTCCCCAATATCACCAAGAATCTGATTTCTGTTGGTCAAATGGTTGAGCAGGGCTTGCAGGTCAGATTTAATCCTCATGGATGCTTTGTTGAGGATATGAAAAATAAAGGTCGCTTGATAGCAAAAGGAAAGAAGAAGGGCAGAATGTTTACGTTGGATGCAGACATGCCTGAATTGAGTGCAGCAATGTTTGCACATGGGACCGGTGTAGTTGCAGATATTGATATCTGGCATAAACGCATTGGTCATGTTAATGTACAGTGACTTAAATCAATGCAGGCCCAAAATATTGTTGTAGGATTGCCTAAATTCAAGGTTGCAGAAATGCATAAGGTATGTGAAGCCTGCCAATTTGGAAAACAGACAAGGAAACCATTTCCTAGACATGTTCAAGAGAGTGAGAAGCCATTGGAATTAATCCACTCTGGTGTGTGGACTACTAAAGCTGCATCTCTTGGAGGCTGTCATTATTTTGTCACTTTTATTGATGACTATAGCAGAAAAGTTTGGGTGTATTTTATGAAAAAGAAAAGTGAAGTTTTTGGTCATTTCAAAACTCTTAAAGCTATGGTTGAAAAAGAAACAGGCCTGCAAATAAAATGCCTAAGGTCAGATGGAGGGGGAGAGGACCTCTCAAATGAGTTTGCAAGGTTCCTGCAGGAGCATGGCATAAAGCAGCAATATTCATGCAGTCATACCCCACAACAAAATGGAATTGCAGAAAGGAAAAATAGGCATATTGGAGAGGTATCTCGTGCCATGCTCAACGAAAAAGACTTGCCAGATTTTTACTGGGCTGAAGCAGTTGCTACAACAGTCTATATAATGAACAGGACTTCCACTGCAGCAATACATGGGATGACTCCAGAGGAGAGGTATACTAGTAGGAAACCAGATATTTCTCATTTGAAAATTTTTGGTTGCATTGCCTATGTACATGTGCCATATGAGTTGAGATCCAAGTTGGATCCAAAAGCTGAGAAGTGCATCTTTATTGGTTACTCTCTGCAGCAAAAAGGGTATAGATGCTATAACCCTTCTACTCGTAAGTTTACAGTGAGCAGAGATGTTGTTTTTGATGAGATGAGTAGCTGGTATAAACCAGTAAATGTAATTGATGATGTAGATGCACAAAATGGTAATGCTGCACAGAATTCACAGCAGCAGTCACAAAATATTAATGGACCTGGAGCGTCCTCTAGCAGTGGTTCACATTCTTCACCATGGACAGGCAGATTGAGATCAGGAGAATCTTCTCAAAGCAATGTAGATAGTGGTATGCAGGTATCACGAAAAGGAAAAGAGAAGGTTGATCAGCCCATGTTTGATGTGAATGCAGGTCACTCTTATGTGGATGGTGAATCCAGTGGCTCAGAACAGAGCATTGATGATGAGTTGGGTATTCCTTCTATTGTTACACCTAGAGTAAGGAAGACCAGGGATGTTTTGAGAGCACCTGGGAGTGAACCTATTTTGCGCAGGTCTACGAGAGCTAGGTATCCTATGGATAGGCTGAAATATGATGGATTTACAGCCATTCACTATGCATATATGGTCAAAGTGATATAGGAACTAGAACCCACTTCTTTTGAGCAAGCCATGGGAAAAGAAAAATGGGAGAAAGCCATGGATGAAGAAATGGATGCCTTGGAAGAAAATGCTACATGGGAATTGGTACCTTTGCCTAAAGGTAAGAATGCAATTGGCTGTAAGTGGGTTTATAAGGTGAAGCACAATGCAGATGGTTCTGTGAACAGATACAAGGCAAGATTAGTAGTCAAGGGGTATGCACAAACATATGGCATTGACTATGAAGAAACATTCAGTCCGGTTGCAAGGATGGCAACCGTAAGAGCAGTCATTGCTATGGTTGCATCAAAGGGATGGTCTTTACATCAGATGGATGTAAAGAATGCCTTCTTGCATGGTGATTTGCAAGAAGAGGTCTATATGGAGCAGCCACCAGGTTATGTGCATGCTGTTCATCCTGAGTTTGTTTGCAGGTTGAAGAAAGCCTTGTATGGCTTGAAGCAAGCACCTAGAGCATGGTTTGACAAGATAGGACAGTATCTTGTCACTATTGGCTTTCAGATTTCCAAGGCAGATTTCTCACTTTATGTGAGAAAAACAGAGAAAGGTATTATGCTACTTGTCATTTATGTTGATGATTTGATTATGACAGGTGATAGTGATGAAGATATCCTTCATGTGAAAATGCTATTGAAGCAGAAGTTTGAGATGAAGGATTTGGGAGAGCTGCGTTATTTCTTGGGCATTGAGGTGATTAGATCACCAAGTGGGATACAGCTCTTGCAGAGGCAGTATGGATTGGACATGCTGTCCAAATATGGGATGACAGGCTGTAAGCCTATTTTAGTGCCTTTGGAGCAGAATGTGAAGCTGAGCGCAGATGCAGGTGAGCTTCTGGAAGACCCTACTATGTACAGACGCATAGTAGGAAGCTTGATTTATATGACTATTACCAGGCCAGATTTGAGCTATGTTGTTGGACTGGTAAGTCAGTTTATGCAGGCTCCAAGGAAACCGGCTAGACACATACTCAGGTATGTGAAGTCCACATTGCAGTATGGATTATTTTATGAGACTGGGGTTCAGATACAGTTGCATGGATACACTGATGCTGATTGGGCTGGTAGCATTTCTGATAGACGATCTACCAGTGGATATGTGTTCTCTTTTGGGAGTGCTGCAGTCACTTGGAGCAGCAAGAAACAACCTACAGTTGCCTTGTCCAGCACAGAGGCTGAGTACAGGGGTGCAGCAATGGCTGCATGTGAGGTAGCTTGGTTGCATAAGCTACTTTATGATATGCATCAGCCTACAGATGGGCCAGTTGTCATTTATTGTGACAACATGAGTAGTATACACTTGGAAAATAACCCAGTCTATCATGCTAGAACAAAGCACATTGAGGTGCATTATCACTATGTGCGGGAGAGGGTTTTACTAGGTCTTATTGATCTAGTTTATGTCAGCACAGAGGATCAGGTAGCTGACATATTCACGAAGGCATTGGGCGCAGAGAAGCTACGCAAGTTCAGAGACCTGCTTGGTGTGCAGGAATTGGGATTGAGCTCGAGGGGGAGTGTTGAGATATCGAGCTCCACTCGTGATACGCCAGGGTGACCGGTGTGTATTTATGTCACCGACTTGTCAGTTGCAGATGCGGTTGGTACACCGCCCATGAATAATAGCTAGATGACAACTATCCTTATCTACTCTAGTTTGTGGCCCAGTTAGTATGCCACCTTAGTTAGTTGAGTCTGGTTTGAGACCCATATATAGGGTTCTTCTATTTCTATGTACGTGAATTCTTTTGGCTTACACAACTAAGAAGAGGAAAACTGTTTTCAGCCTCCACCTCTGTGTGTATTCCCCCATTGTGCAAGCAAGAAAGCTACAAGTGAGACTCCTTCCTTCTCTCCCACAATCTTGACAAAGGTCTTGTAATCCACAGATCGTCTAGGGTTTGGACAGTTCGGGGAGATATGACCCTTTTCTCCACACCTATAACATTCCACCTCTAATCTCTGACCACCGCCAGACTGCCGTTCTCTGTAACTTTGAGAGGGAAATCTCCTTGGACCGAAATTAGGACCAAACTTCCTAGGATTTGGTCCAATATCCTGTGTTGTCATTTTGGATTCTAGTAAGTTGAATCTTGCATTTTCATCTTTTTGTCTTCGTTCGTGCATCTCTTTGAAAGAGAAAATATCCTCTATATGGTTCTTTCGCAAATATCAGGAACAGAAGGCTCCAAGAATGGTTGGTTTTTCGGTACATTCAGTTGCTAAATGTCCCGCTTGATCACACTTTCTGCACCATATATTAGAACGCATCACATCTCTCCCAGCTCCCGCAGGAGTGGATATATTGGCAGTATTCACCTTTAACATCTGTAACTACTCTGTAATCACATCCATAAGCTCTTTCTTGATACTTGCAACTGAGTTGGATAAGTAGTCCTTCAAATTTTCACCTCCTGAAGTACTTGTAGTAGGGTTTTGTGAAGCTTATGTAATTACTACATACATTGGTTGGGTTGATCTAGAGGGTCCTTTGTTCTAGTTTTGATTCAGAGCTCCTATTGAGACTTGGGATTTTTGATTCCAGTTGATAGGGTTCCAATGTTGTTGAGTCGCTATTGGAGGAACTTTTTGAGGCCACTGTTGTTGTGGTTGAACCATCATTGGAGGCACTATCATCTGAGGTAACCATAGTGGATTAGGTGCATTATACTGGGGCACTGTTTGCATCTGGGGATAGGGGTAGGGAGCTGTCCCTGGGACTACATTTGGTGAGCATACCATTCCTGGCATGGGAGGAGGTAAGACTCCTCTTCCTGGAATCATTGACAACCTTGCTTCAACTTCGTCATACAATCGTGCACCTTCCACTGCAGCTTGCAGATTGACTGGTCTTCTCAATTCCACAAACTTATGAACTTCTGGTTGTAGGCCTCTAAGAAACACTCCTTTCTAAATGCCTTCGTCCAAATGATGGTTAGTCCATCTCTTTAGGATGGATTCCATTTGCGAGACATAAGCTTCTACTCTTTCTCTAAAGGACTGACTTAGGTTCATGAACTCTTCTCGCATCTGCTCTTCAAAACCTTCACGCCTGAATTTAGTGAGGAAGGCCAACTTTAGGTCGTCCCATGTGCCAAAAGTTCTTGCTGCTTGTCTCTCATACCACTAAAATTCCGCGCCCTTGAAAGTGGCGGGGAATATTGCTAACCAATGCTCAGGGGTTTTGGCATTGTTAGCCACACATGCTACCATAAATTCTGCTACATGAAGATCAAGGTCTTCATTGTATTCTCCCTTAAAAATTGGCAATGGGACTACATTTTCTGGCCTGTCATCAATATTTTCAGGATGAATCTGACTAGGAAGGGGACCTTGAGTTGCCATGGGGACTTCTGTAAAGAGTGCTTTTAGGGCGTCAAAGGAAGCTTCTGCTGCGAGCTTGTTCTCAGCTTTGATTTTTGCCTTCTCTCTTCTCACGTACCTCTGGACTCATTCTAACGCTTGCCTCTTGATTACGTCATTCATCAGGGGATTGGCTCCAAGCAGTTGTTCAATACTCAGGAGAATAGAATCAAAGAGGGACTTTAGTCTCTAGGGGATTCTCTAGCCAACATCTCTTCCACTTCCTTCTTTTCAACATCTCTAAATTCGGCCTTCAAACCACTATAGAGGGGGAGATATTCCATTCTGAAAGTATCAAAACTCATTCTTCTTAGGATCGTTGTTGTGCCATTATAATAATACTAGCTTCTGAGGGTTTCAACAGTGTATGTTGTGAAAAGCACTCTGTCTACCAACTTCCAGTGGGTTGCTAATTGGACAAACAGAAGATTGTCAGTGCACCAAGCATCCCATGTATCTTGCTATTGAGCATCCATGAACAAATTCCAACTCTTTTCCTTCTTGTTTTCGTGAACCTCCACAAACCACCACTCTTGAAGCTTCTTCACGATCTCCCACTTGATGATGTCTGGAAACTTCTCAATGAATACCAAATAGTCATTCTCTCTACTTCTACTCTTCAGTTTGTTCCCAAACAATTTTCCACCAAGATGCAAGTTTCTGCTGCCTCAACACGAAGAGGAAATAGTCCACCACATAGAGCATGCATCACGATGGTAATATGTTTCTGCCATTGTGGAATGAACTTCTTGTTGAAAGTGGCTTTGGCAATAAGAATCTCCAACTCTTCAGTGGAATAAGGAAATTTACAAGCATCCATTGAATTCTTCTCTTCTTGGCAATGCCATTTCCTTCATTTTCAACCTCTTCTTATGCTTGTTGATTGCAAGTTTCCCTGGCACCAAAAACATGGAGCCCCAAGAGGAACACCAAGGAAAAGGGGATTCTACTACAAGAAAATCTATCTTGTAACATCAACAAGCTTTTATTTCATTCTTTTGATGACCAAAACAAAGAAAACAGCAAATCTTCATGCAGCATCATAGTAGATATCTCCCATGGATTTGATAGAATCAACCATAATCTTCAATATCTTCATAGAATCCATCAATAGAAAAAATAACATTAAAAAATACACCATTTTAAAATGGGAATCAATCACATAGTATTCATCTTCAATGTCTTCATAGTTTTCTCTTTCAATCTCTCATATATCGTGACACTATTTTGATAGAATTGGCTATCTCTAGCTCTCTCTCTCTCTATATATATATCAATAGTACATCATCTCCTCACTACAATACTCTAATAATGACTCTCAATTCTTTGAGGCACCAGAGCCACTATAGTGTCTCTTCATAGCTCACTACTATCACTGTCACTTCAGTCTTCTCTTGCCAGGAAGATCGAGACCAAGAGCACTGAAGAACTGAGGAATAAAACATCAAGCCTATCTATCAATGAACCCATTGCCATCTCTTCTACTAGTAGTGAAACCTCAGACACATCCGTGTGTTCTGAAAAATCAAAGCAACCATTGCCATCAACGGTTTCTTGCAACACTCAATCCACCGACAACAAAACTTTCTTTGACCAACTAAGAGTGGATACAACACTGTCACAAAAAGGTTACGAGACTATATTAGTCACGTCTGAGAAGAACCATGACACAATAATAGCAAAACCTCAAGAAAAACACAAAAACCCCGGGACTATAAGCAATCCTAGCATTGACCAATCTTGCTCATCTAGGCATGACACCCCAGCTATGCTTAAGCCTAGAAAAACTCCCAGAACCTTGCAGGAGATAGAAATCGAGCAACCCTTCATCATAGAATGTAGGAGTGTCACAGAGTGTTTGATTGAGAAGGATGCTAAACTCAAAGTATTTGCATGGGTCTACGTCCTTGCAGACATGGGCGCATTCCCTAGGAGGGAGCAACTTGAAGAATACTTGCCATTTTTCCTATCTTGGGAAGAGCAAGAATTTCTTGACGAGCACTATGACAAGCTCTTGCATGAACGCATGTGACTCATCTCTGACGAGGAAGCCAACAGACTACACTTAACTGTGACATTCAATGACGTGCTTTGCCAACCAAATCTCTTAGAGATAGATGAAATAAAGCGACAATCAGAGAGTCAAAGTCAATTTGAAAAACATTGGTTTGAAAACCCGTTACAATGACCGAACTGGGAACCCAGATTATGATGGTCTTAAAGGAGAAATTGGCCAAATGGCAGTCTCAAAGAGACCCAACCTACGTGGTGCCAACTTCCTTTCGAGTACTGACGACCATTGGGGGTATGGATTTAGCTAGAACTAGCCAAGATAACTCTTTGAATGATAAGGTTCTCACTGGAGGAGGAGCTACACGTTTCAAGTAGACTCGGACAGGGTACCATGCTACTTGATGTTGCAAAATATCTATTGTTATTGAGTAAGCTACCATGAGTACTGGTTGCATGTGCCACACTCCAGTACAATCCTGAGTTCTACAATTGGTTTTTATCCTCACAAAGTGACATGGATCCATAAACTTATACATAAATAAACAATGAGTTTTGTGGCTGTGTATAGATAATACCCAAAAAAAAAGGCCAGCACACACACAAGCAATGATAATCAAGTGCAGGTGATATGCATCGAAGTCAATACCATGGGATTTAGATAAGTGATGTCTCTTTGAGCTCACAGGGGATTCACTAGTAGTAATAAGGAGACGTCACCTGCATGCAAGAAATATATGAAAATACCCCTTATCTACCCCCTATTTAAGGGACCTTACCTTATAAAGTGTACCTTTCTTCACTTCTATAACCTCCCTCCCTTACACTCACGTGATACCATACGGTAAACCCTAGTGGGCCCCCGGGGTTTGAGCTGAACTTGTTCGTTATGGGGATTGAAGCGTATGACTTGCATGTACTCTCACGAGTTGCCAAATGAATGCAAGATAACATAGGTCTCTATACAAAAGCGTTCAATGTCCTAGTCACCATAAGACCACCAACCCCACGAAGAACCATTATGGAGAAAGTGACATAAATACTAAGAATAAAGAGCCATGACAAAAGCCCTACTACTGCTGGAAGAGAAAATCATCCCTGTAGAAAGCACACATTGCATTTGAGCATGGCCCAAAGCATTGTCATCGGCTACTCTCTCTTTCTTGGCCAGACTCTACATCTGGGGCAAGATTAAGGTGGCAAGCTCTCATTCACGTTGAAAGAGCAAGCAAAGTACGACTTACTGGTGGAAAGGAAGGGTTTCAGCTAGGTCGCATTCAAGTTTACCCTAAACCTAAAAGACTCCAAAATGGAGGAGCCACTCGTAAAACCACTCTTTGACCAGTGCAGTCTATAGAAGTATGTAGAGAAGGTCGGGCAGACAATAGATTATAGCAAGTGCACAGAATTTCTGAGGAGCTTGGGTGCCAAAAGAAACTATTGCATGGTGATGGTAAGAAGAGGAGAAGAAGCTCATCAAGTAGAGGTGGAGTTGAGCCCTACGATGGTGGAGAAGGCCCTGGGTTTATTAGCTAGCAGTGCAGGAATGAGAAACACCCAAGGAGGGATGTGTATAATATGCTGGGGGTGAGCTGTCATCAATCCAAAAACAAGAGGGAGACAAAGTTCACAAGGAACAGCAAGACAACATGAAGAGAGCTACTAATAAAAAGGAGAATGACCAAGCATCTCAACAGCAAGAGAGCAAGAGGACAATCCGTAAAGTTAAGCCGAAAGGAAATATCACACTCTCAAAATCCCGATAAGAAGAAATTGATCCACCTCCAAAGAAAATAGAGAGCTGCAAAGGGTGCAGAAGGAATCGAAGAGATTAGAAGAATAGCACAGGTAAACACCAGAACAGGAGGAAGAACGACTAAGGCAAAAAGGGAGGAGGAGATTACTCTAGTGAAGATGGAATCAAAGAGTTAGCCTAAAAGCTAGTACATTGCTGCAACATGGAATCCATGCCATGAAACCTGAGCCTAATACTGGCTTAGGAGTAGAGGAGAAATGTGCTCCCCTAATCTCAACTAGTTGAACCTCATAGTAACTTTCCTTGCTAGGGGTTTGGGGGAGCCAAAATAGCAAATGCAGCCGCCTCAAAAGGAGCCACTAGAGCTGGTCCACAAAGAAGGACATAACTCTAAATCAGATCAACAAAAGAAAGAACAAGTATAGAAACCAAGCCCCCTCCATGGCCACAACAAGTATAGTCAAAAGAGAAAAGGGCTCCATGCCAAGCCATTCATTCCTTGGTAACTCTCTTAGGCCTCCTTGGAATGTAACCATTGTAGAGCATGAGGATGATGTCTAGCGTGCCCCCTCCCAATGCATCCCAAAAAAAGGAAAAATAAATAAAAATAAAAGATAAAACAAACAAAGACCCATGCAAATAAAAAGAAAACAAAAAATGAGTTTTTCCATGTATATCAGAGTGCCACAAACACTACACCTAGGGGTCCTTAGGTTAAGCATGTATGGTGGCCTTGGATAGTTGGTTGTGTGCCTAACTCCCTAGCCCTTCATGTCCCCCCACTTCACACTTAGGGCACATCAATGGCAGGACACACCTAGGGAGTTTTTGCTAGCCTACGGTTAGATCTGTCTCCATAAGTGACACCCATAACACCTCCCCATGTACACAAACTAGGTCCTCAAGTGTGGGACAACACCACAAGCTCCCCTGAGGTTCGATTGGACTCCCAGTTCCACTAGCACAGAAACCATGCAACACTACACATTGAGGTAGACACACCCCCAGGTAGTGCACTTCCTTTTTCTTTTTTTTTTAGTGCAGGACCACAATCTATACAGAGTTTGGGTCCTCAAGTGCAGGACAATAATCTCAGCTTGCTTAGAGCTTGACCTGCCTCCCAAACTAATCAAACTACGTCTTGTGCACGATGAGAAGACTAGCACTACCCCCAAGGAGAGACCACATATGAGAGGTTTTCAATTGCAGGTATTGAAAACTCCAACAAAAGCACTATCAGCTCTTCATCGACACTCAACTCTAAATTATTATCATTTATCATCCTGCAAGCCCACCAAAGAATCAGAATCCCCAGAACATCAACACCTGTGCTAGACATGAGTGCAACTCCCAACAAAAACCAGTCCTATCACCAACTTCAACAACCATGTCACCTGCCAATTAGGCCAACAATGTGTCCCCAATGACATTCATCCACACCACCACCAAAACTCCTCCACGGCAAACCATAGCAGTCCCTTTCAACCATGTCTTCGGTGCATGCAAAAGCGTGCTACCTACGATGGTGAGTGCCGCGGGACTAGCACTCGTCTAGGAGGGGGGTAATGTTAACCCTCAAATGAATAAGGTGAAAAATCAATAAAATTCAAAGTAGAAGACAAGGCCAAGGCAAAAGTGAAATGGAAGATGAAGGTGTGCCAAGAAAAATATGGAAACACAAGAAGAGTCCTAAATCAAGGAGAACGGCGCACAAGAAAAAGCGCAAGTCAATTCTTTTGTAAAAGAGCACAAGGTGCACCATGATTTATTTTAAGAGCGCCGTGAAAATTATAAAGATAGATGGGTGGTAGGAAGGAAGATAGGAAGATAGGAGGACAATGGGAAAAAGGTCCTAGGCCAGGGTGGGCCATGTAAAAAATGGGATAAGGGGATGACCACCCGAAAGTCCTATGAGCTGTTGTACATGAAGTTGAT
Organism: Lygodium microphyllum; assembly: GCF_053477565.2. Lineage (NCBI taxonomy): Eukaryota > Viridiplantae > Streptophyta > Polypodiopsida > Schizaeales > Lygodiaceae > Lygodium > Lygodium microphyllum. The sequence goes on along the minus strand of NC_141136.1, from coordinate 22,334,789 downwards.
GTGCAGCGATCACATGATGATAATTTTTTATGGTTGCTTGGCAAGTTGTAAATACTTTGAACACTTGATCATTAAGCCATTTAGTGTAACCGAGCAACCCATTTCCACCCTCACATACATACTTCAACAAATTTGTGATTCCTGAGAAAGTTGGAGGTCTATTGTTTAAGGGGTCAATTGGGTAGATTCCTCCATCAATTCACAAGTCCACATGTTTCAATCTCATTTGCTTGTAACTCTACAAAACTTGAGGGTTAACATTGGCATGCTGGGTTCTTTTGAATAATGGGGCATATTCAATCTCTACCTCAATATGCAGCGCCTTCTTTCTTGTATTTGTTTTACTATTAATAGAAACGGGGAGTCTACTTGGTTGTCACAGGAGGTAGAGTGGAGATGCACAGAGAGGCACACAAAGTTGCCAAGAGAAAGGAGGGTGTAAGTAATTCACTATGTTAATGAAGGTTGCATGAACATAGAGGGGAGGTCATAATAGAGCCATGAGAGAGTATAGATATGGGGGAAAATAGCTCAGAGGGTAGGGATATCCAAGAGTTTTTGTATTTTAGACATTTCTATTTTACCTCCAAAAACATTTCCAAAAAACAAGTTGGTTTTCTTTTTAACCAAAAGCTAGAATATTAAAAATCCCCAAAATATCTTAAAAGGAACTTCCAAAATTTCATTTTCCTTATTCTCGATTAAAAAATCAATTACCTCGTATCTACTAATCATTTTGCATTGAAAACGAAGCACCACACTCCTGTAGCTAACTCCTTTTTAATATAAAATTTGGTTGAAAAAGACTTCTTGAATGAGGAGAGAGAAGGAATCTGAGTTTATCTTTGTAGATAATATAAAAAAGGCAAAACAAGATTGCAAAAGTGGAGAGAAAAGAGGATTATTTTACTATTCTTCTCTCCTCTTTTCCTTGTTTTAAGGAGGAGAGAGGGGGGCTAAAAGGAGCATTTGTGAGTTCATTTTTTCCTAATGTAATACTCAGGTGAGACCTCAATCTTTGACTTTTGAGGAGTTTTGTGCATTGTTAATGGAGGAGGAGTTGAGGCTCAAAGCCCGAGAAAGAAGTAATAATGGAGATGCTACATTCTTTGCCAATGCAAAAGGCAAAGGCGGCTCCTCCACCAAATGATGGTGACAAAGAGAAGGGTGGTCAAAAGAAATTTCAAGGACAATGTTTCTAGTGCAAGAAGAAATGACATGCAATTTTATAGATTGTCATGTCAAGAAGATAGATGAAAAGAATGGTACCCTTAAAGGTAAGGGAAAGAAAACATGGAACACATTGAAGCAAAGCTAGAGTTATTCATGGCAACCATCGAGAAATTTTAGCACAAGAATAATCTACGACTAATAGATGGGTGTTGGATAGTGGTACATCCCGTCACATGACCAAGAAGAAAGGCTTATATTGTTCTATGCAGCCTCTACAATATCTACCTTCCATGTCTAATTTGCAAGTGATTTTTCCAAGCTAGCTAGCTCCTTTACTTTTCTCATAATCTCAACCATCAAGGCCATATTGACTATGTGAGAAGAAGCCCTTCTTTGCTCTATTCTCTGAGACCTCCTTGGTCCATCTTCCTTCTTCTCAACATATGTGGATATAGGCTTATTTTGGTCATACAACTGCTTCACTCATCATGGCAATGGCTTTTCTGATGGTGTGATGTTGGGTTGGTGAATTCTTACTCCTCCTTAAGGATAGGGGTAGCTCTTGGGAGATGTTCATAGTGGACTACTTCTTCATGTGATTGATAAAGTGAAAGAACTTGCCTTCTACTCCTTCACTGTATGTGGCTGCTCCTTGAACACCACATCATGGCTCACTATGATCTTCTTTGTCTCTTGGTCATACAATTTGTAAGCCTTTTTCTCATCACTATAAACCAAGAAGATATGTTTTTTACTTTTTGGTTTTAATTTGTTTCTTTTCTCATCAAGAACATGTGCATAGCATTCAATCCAAAGGTTCTAAAATGTGAGACAAATTGTTTCTTACCAATGTAAGCCTTATGAGATGTTTTTCCCTTGGAATCCTTTGTGTAGATTTGATTGAGAATGTAGACTAAACTATTTACAGCTTTGACCACAAAATGGTTTGATAATCCCTTGCCTTCTAGCATACACCTTGCCATCTCCACAATGGTGCCATTATTGCATTCCACGACACCGTTTTGTTAAGGTATACGAGGCATCATCAATTGATGCTTGATCCATTTACTCTTGCAAAAGTCTTAAAACTCCTTTGAGTTGAACTCACCACCACCATCTATTCTAAATTTCTTCACACTTTTCCATGTTTCATTCTCAACAAGTTTTAGCCATTCTTTAAACTTGCCAAAAGATTAAGCCTTATCCCAAAGGAAGGACACCCATATCTTCCTAATGTAGTCATTGATAATAAACATGAATTAAGAAGATCCTCCCAAGGCTTGTGTAGGGATCTTATTGCACAAGTCAACATGTACCAACTCTAGAGGAGCATTTTCTCTATTCTTGCTTTCTTGTGGAAATTCCTCTCTTTGTTGCTTTCCCATCACACAAGCTTCACATGGATCCTTCAATTTAGTAACTGTAAGTAGGTGAGCAACCATACCTTACTTATGCATCTCCTTCAAAACTGCAAATCCAATGTGTCCAAACCTTTCATGCCAAAGCTTACTTGTGCCCACTCTAGTGGTGGCTGTAAGAGCACTTATCTCATATAGGTTATTCCTCCTTTCTCCTTTGCCAATAACTTTACTAGCAGTGTCAAGAATTTTTGTACTTGTCTTGCTGAATCTCACTTCATGACCAATATCATTTATGGCAGCACAAGCTGGCAATAGATTTCTCGTAATTTTTGGAACATACAATACATTTGAAAATTTTTTGACTTCACCATTTACAACAACAAAGAAAATAGTACTTGTGCCTATATCAAGGCATTTTGCATCATTTCCAAACGTCACAATGATGGATTATGGAAATTTGTATTCACAATCCTTGAATATGCGCATCCTATTTGTACCATCTCTACTCTTCTTGTGCACTGCAAGTTGGGACGCCATCATGGGGCTTTGAAAGCCCATGAGATAAGCTTTCTATCCATGTAAACATTTTGGGAAATGATCAAGTCTACAATACACACATAGCAGAAAACCAAGCCAGCACAGAAACCCTAATGAAGACTCCATAGCCAATCTTTCAAAAGTTGTATCTATTCTTCATTTTCTCTCCTGCCACTCAAGCCACAGTGTTATCACTCAAATATTTTTGTATTTGACATACATTCGCACAACAAATCATTAAGGAGGGGAGATCTTGGTGATTTTTTTTGCCAAGATTGAAGCATAGTCAAGCATAGTGTCTGTTGACATTGATCTAGTGGCTCTTGTCGCTTGTGTCATTTGACACAATCAGCTTTGCCTCTGATCAAATCTGAGTTTTTGTGCTACTCCAGCATCAAATCAAGGAGGGGAAGACTCGAACTTGCAAGACCTTGAAGACCTCAAATATCTTTGAAGATTTCAAGTTCAAAGGGCATACTAGTCACGTAGTATATCTTGATACTAATCACCTAGTGCTTCTTGGCACTTTGCTACTAATATTGCAATCTCAACATGGTCAAGGACACACTGACAGTTTGATTCAAAGGGGTTGGGTTTCACACCTTGCAGACCCGCATCAAACTCATTCTAATGAAGAAGGGTCTCTGGGCCATCACAAATAGCAAATAGAAGAAGCCTTGGGATGTGGACCTTGCAATCACATGGAAAAAGAATGATGATAAGGAACATGCCATTATCAAACTGGAATTGGATGACATCTACATCCACCATGTGGATACATGTGGAACCTCTAATGATTCATGGAAGAGATTACATGCTTTCTTTGGTGCACAATCAAAGTCATCCAAGTATAAATTACTAATTGAATTTTTCAGGCTAGATATGAAATCAAATACATCTCTTGCAACTCACTTAAACTACATGGAAAACCTCTTAACTTAGCTTACAGGAATTGATCTCAAGATGGATGAAGATATTTGTATTGGTGTGTTGTTAAAAAGTGTGCCTCCTAACTATAATAATGTGTCAACTTAATTGATCAACATGCCTAGACCTAAAATGGTTGACATTAAGGCCTCCCTACTAGAAGAAGAAAAGAAGGTAAAATCCAAAGAAGAACCAAGCACCTCTAAAGATGAACAAATGTTATATGTAGATACTAGGTACAAAGGCAAGAAAGATCACAGCTATTATGTAACTTTTGCAAAAGAATTGGGCACACTTTGAAATTATTTCATGCTAGGAAAAGGTCCCAAAAGGCGTATCTAGTTGCTTTTAAAGAAAAAGAAGACCATGGAGCAAAAGAAGAAGAAGAAGAAGAAGAAGAAGAAGAAGAAGAAGAAAAAGAAGAAGACCACCAGGAGAAGGAAAAATCTCATCAGTCCTTCTATTCTGATAGACTTTTTAGCCTTGTATTGCCTAGCCCTAATGCTTCTGACATAAGCTTGTAAACTCCTCATGTAACCTTATACTATTTGTGAGGCCCCTGTTACAGCCTTTGGATGTCCACCATGTTTGTGGGACCCACACTTAGCCTTTTTTTGAGATAGCCTCTAGTGTTTACCATGTTTGTGGTATACCCATACTTTGCAAGTGGTGCTCACTAAAGCCTCTACGCACTTTTTACTTCTTGGTTGTGATTGAGGAGGGGTGTTGAGATTTGCAATCACATCCATGCTGCCTCTTTGTATGAAGCAGATGGGCAAAGGATATGCAGGCTGCTTGAATCTCATAGGCATAGAGGGGAAGACTGCCACCTAAGACTACCACCTACCCTATTCTATATAACATTGTACTTGGATGTCACTCTCATATATGATGAATGCAATGTCATTGTCTTTTTGTTCTTCAGCTTAGTGTACTTGATTTACTTTTGTTTGTACTTCTAGTCAAGTCTTGATTCTTGTCATGTCCAAGTACTCATGAATCTAGTGTTGCTCTATGAGCCACATAGTTGCCATGCTCTAGATCCGTGTTTTTCACTCAGGGAAGTTACTATATGTATATCCTTTACATCACGTGCATTGAAGGCCTATTTATCAATATCCTTATCTGTGAATTTTTCCTAAATAAAACATGACCCTTTTCTATTCAATCCGTTAATAGCCCCTTTATATTACACCCTTCTGTATGCAAAAAATGTATAAAGATGGTGTTTTAAAAATACCTTATTTTGAACCCACATGATGCACACATATATTCATGAGTAACTTACCCAAGGTTTTTCACAAGACTTTGTGTTTGTATGTTTTTAGTAGTCCAACAAATAATTCTTTTCCCACTCTTCAAAAGGAGCCCCTAAACATGCTGGTGTTATACATAATGTAGTACACACACAGGGAGCACTCATCGGTTGATCATTGCGACTCCACTACAACTCTCTTACACCTCAAGGATTAGCCCCAAGATGCACCATGAACATAAAACACATTCAAAATAAATTTCACTCTTTTGACAAATGATCCAGGAGATGAATATATAAACCTCACCAAATAACTCCCAAGGAACCGAATATCTAGCCCTATGCCTTGGGATACCTCACACTCTCAGCATCGGGTCATCACTATTCGATACCATGAAGTGCATCAATGCAAGTGTGAATATGACCGTCATGCTCAAATAAATATTCATTGAAAATCAAGAAATGGAGGATAATAGTGAATCTTACTAATCTTAATTATATCAAAAAATAAAAAGATAACAATAATTATTGATAAATAAATAGGAAAAATAGAGAAAAATGGAAAAGAAATAGGATTTATGCGTTCAAAAATTATGGAAAAATTATACATGTGTCCGTGGATATACTGTAGGGCTAAAATATGAGTTTAATCCTCAATTTATTCCTATTTCTATGTCAGATTTTGCATTTATGGCTTTCCAAAAACAATATACTAAAATACTCTTTAAACCTATCATTGCATGCACAACACTTAATGTTAGGGAGGAGAGGGAATTGTGAGTGCTGAATATAGGCTAAAATTCATCTTTATCTAATACCATTTACATATAGGACACATTTTGTTTTAGGGTTCAGTAGCACGATTATACTCAATTGTGTTCCCTATGCAACAAAGCAAATGTGTTAGTATGAAAAGCATCAAGTCTAGAACTCTTTATGCATTGCCACAATATTATTTTGAATAAATAAAATGGTTGAGCATGATAGATCATGCACTCTTGCATTACATTCATTACATGGTATTGGAAATATATATCTTGGATGCATAGCACCTGCTTTCATGAATGTTGACCCACGTTGAGGGTGAGGAGTCCCAAGCTGTAGGGTTAGTGATCCATTTCCTTTGGGGGACTTATTCAGTAAGGATTATACTTTATCTCTAGGAATGATTGATGATAAGGAAGGACTATGTGTCGTATGAATTATGTGTGTGAAAAGCATATCTTGGGGCCATTTCCCGAGGTGTAGGAGAGCAAAAGTGGACCACAACAATCGGGCAAGGGGTGCTCCCTATGTATGTAATATGAGGTGCTAGTAAGACAGCGATCTGTTTGGATACTCCTTGTGAGGAGTTGGGAAGGGATCCCTAGACTATAAATAATATAAATGCATGTTTAAGCTAGATCAATGTGTATAGCCTCCAGATGCTCCTGACCATAAGGGCGTGGGGTTTTTTGATTGAGCATAAAGACTCTCGGCTAGAGCCTTAGAGCCATTGTCGGGCCTAGCTTTGATCCTAGCAAATTAGTAAAACTGACTTTTAAATTCTCTTAATAAGTATGTAGAGCCACAAGACCCTTATTGGATTTTTGAACCCACTCCTGGAAAGTCTTGCAAGTAATCAAATTGGTATCTTCAACGTAAAATTCTTTTCGGAGTGTCTTCTTTTGAGCACATGTATGTATGCATATGTGCAGGTACATTCTTGCCATTAAACAACTTCATGTCATGCTTTACTACCTACAAAGCATTTATCACGATAGTTTTTGTTTGAGCAAAAGACTACATTACCTATTGTTTTTGTTGTACCTACATAAGCATTGACATATTCTGCACCAACTATTGCAAAACATCACTAGAAATTGTGGTTGAAGTTTCTTCCATCTTGCCTTCCCTTCCGAGCAATGAACTTTCATTTCTGGTTCACCAATGTTGGAGGGGCTTTAGTAGAAAGATCAAATCTACTGGGGATAAGAGAGAGAAGGAAGTAGAGAATATGAGATAGAAGAGAAAAAAAAGAATAGGAAAGAGATTGAAATAAATCTCGAGAATGCTAGAAATCAAGTTCTCTTCAAGAAATGACCATACATCATGAATCAATCACAAATGTTTTTGCTAGGTCTACCAAATCCTTTACACAATCTAAAGACAAAGCTCAATGATTCGAAGCACTATGTATTGATAGAACTTGAGAAGTAAATAAAAGTCTTGTATAAAACTCCACATACACTTCAATCTTGTGTATTTCTAATTATTAAAGCAATCATAAGCTGATTGTTTGATGGATAAGCTCCAAGACAAATGGTTCTTGGATTATCTAGACAATGTCTAGTACTACTCGAAAGTCCAAGTATTAGATCTCCTTAAGCTCCTTGTTATAACAAAAATGCACTAATGGTTTCATTGGCTCCGAAATGGGGGTAAAAACCTAGCACACCTGCAGAGATTTCTGAAGATTTTTCCTTCTCCTCTCCTCTTGTTCTTTTCGGAGTGTTGTTTGCTACCTGAAAACTGTGGTTGCATGTTGTGCGAATTTAGGAGCCCTTATTTTTGTAGTATACTTTAGGACTTGATACTTGGATATGTAAAAAGGAGGAAGGTAAGCGCATTATGACCTAAGGAGAGTAGGACATTAGCCTCGGGTCTTGTCTCAATATCCAAGAACCTAGCAAGCTCTTCCAAGCTGACACTAAATTGTTTTCTTCTTTCACTCACTTTGTCAAAGAAAGGAACTGGGAGAGAGAAAGAGGAGAGAGAATACTACGGAGAAGAAGAAGAAGAAGAGCAGAAGAGAGAGAAAGACAGTTATGACGAGAGAGAAATACTAGAAATAGAGAGAGAAAGACTAGAAGATAGGGAAGGAAGACATGGAAGTTTGGAGAGCAAGGTGAAGGAGAAAGAAGACTTATATATTTATCTAATAATGAAAAATTAAGTCTCTCTCACCTTATATACCAGCTTGTAGCTAGTATTTCCCCATTATTAAATCCCCCTCTCTTACATTCCATCCCCACCCGAAGGTTTTTGCCCTCAAAAACAATTTGGGCATGTGTGGTAACTGAGAGGGGCGGATCAGAGTACTACTCTGTGGCATTATTACAAGGGTATACTGATGAATGAAGAGGTATTATTGTGTATGATGGGCCATGGGGTATGTATGATACATGGGCCTTATTGGGGAGTTATAAACATGAGTTTTTGACCCAAATATTTGGAGTAAATGCGGGCTGCAAACAGTGGACAGCATGCTGCTTACTACAGGACCCTACTATAATAAATCTGTCATAACTTTCTGTGAGAGGCTCCAAACGGGGTATACTATACATCAAAACGGATCTCTCGAGAAGTACTTTCAGCCCATGTATGGTGTGCATTGCTGTCCATAGTGTAGAATAAAATCTTCTTTAAAATAGAGTGTTGTTTGCAATCTGTCTGGGGGAAAACAGGGCCATAATTAGCTAGATTTCAGCCAAATCTGCTTCTAAAAGGTATGGGAACTCTTCCAAAAATGAAGCTGGCCTCCAAGAAGCTTCCTCAAGTAGCAAACCTTGCCACTTAATCAAGTATTCCATGATCGAGCGAGAGCGAAGCCTTTTTTCCCTTTGTCCTATGACTTTTTTGGGTATGTATTGAATGATGCCTTTTTCATCTATCGGTGGGAGTTCCTCAACATAGTCCACTACTGAGCCAATGAAAGGCTTCAACTAACTCACATGGAAGACATTATGAATCTTCGTAGATGGGGGTAATGCCAATCGATATGCCAAGTCTCCCACTCTCTTGATAATCCAGTATGGTCCATAGAACCTGTGTGCCAACTTATTGCTAGACCTATCTTTAAGGGAGGCATATCTAGACTTAGGAACTTTCAAGAGCACCAAATCCCCTTCTTAGAACTCCACATCCTGTCTTTTGTCATCAGCATAATGCTTCATTTGATCTTGGGCTCTCTTCAAGTTAGCTTAACACTGCTGAAGTAAGGCCTGCATTCTCTCCAATTCTTCCTTGCTTTGTGGATTTATTTTATCATTGAAGATAACCATAGGAAGGGGCACCTTGTAGCCATACAAGGCCTCGAAAGGTGAAACTCCAATACTAGCATGTGTAGAGTTATTATAGGCAAACTCAGCCAAGTGCAACCATGAGTCCCAAGCATGCTGTACATCATGACAGAAATGCCTCAAGTAAGTTTCCAGCCATTTGTTAGCCCTTTCTGTCTGACCATCTGTCTGTGGATGGTAACTAGTGGAAGGGGCTAATTGAGTGCCCATAGAGCTGAAAACTGCCCGCCAAAAGTTACTCATAAACTTAGCATCTCGGTCATACACAATGACCTATGGTAAGCCATGTAATTTGAAAACATATTCCATGAATTGGCTGGCTACTTGAGAAGCATTATACTGAGTCTTTGTGGGAATGAAATGGGCAGCCTTTATGAGTCTGTCTACAACTACATAGATGCTGTCCCAACCTTTCTTGGTCACCAGTAGGCCGGTAATGAAGTCCATAGTGATGTGTATCCACTTGCCTTCAGGCATAGGCAATGGCTGAAGTAAACCAGCTGGTTTTAAGGTGATGTCCTTGTTTTGCTGACAAGGCACGCAGCCCAAGACAAAGTCTTTCACATCTTTCCAAAGGCCCTTCCAGTAAAAGCTTTTAGCAAATTTGTCATAGGTCTTAAAGACTCCCAAATGACCAGCTATAGGGGCTGAATGCATCTCCTACATGATTTTCTGCTTGAATGGGGAGGTATGAGGGATGGCAATTCGGCCATTATACCATACAAACCTATTTTTCAGCTGATACGAAGAGTTTTCCACACATTGTCCTTGTTGTAATTTCTGAAATACATTGTTGAAATCAGCGTCTAATAGGTAAGCCTCCTGAAGCTCATGTATCCAATCACTTTGTAACTCCATGATAGCAAAGACTTTACATGCCCACATCCTAGATAGGGAATTAGCCACTACATTGTCCTTCCCACGAGTGTGGGTGATGTCAAAGTCATAGTTCTATGAGGTGGCTACCCATCTCCTCTGCTTTGGAGTCAGATCTGACTGAGACAAGAAGTACTTGAGTACTCTATGGTCACTTTTCACTCTAAATCGGCTGTCATACAAATAATGATGCCATTTCTTGATGGCATGAAGGATGTCTAGCATTTCCTGATCATAGACATTCATAACCCTCTCATTTTCAGTCGGCTCTCGGCTCTCAAAAGCTATGACCCCATGTTCTTGCAGCAAGACTGCACCAATTCCTCTCCCACTAGCATCACACTAAATGGTGAATTCCCTAGAAAAATCAGGGCATACCAAGATAGGGGCTAAAGTAGGCAAATCTTTCACCTGATTAAAGCTTCTATCTGCCAATGCATCCGAGAAAAATGCTTCTTTCTTCAGCCTATCAGTGAGAGGGGCTACAATAGTGGCATAGTGCCGAATGAATCTGTGGTAAAATGAGGAGAGACCCAAGAATCCTCTCAAAGAGGTAGTATTTGCAGGTGTGGGCCAATCTCTGACACACTGCACTTTCTTTGGGTCAGCTCTAATGCCTGCCTCACTGACAATGTGTCCCAAGTACTCAACCTCAGTCTTCATGAATGAACACTTTGTCTCCTTAGCAAAGAGTCTATGCTGTCTAAGTATATCAAATATTTTCCTCAAGTGCATAAGGTGAGCTTCCTTTGAGCGACTATAAATTAGGATGTCATCGAAAAATACCAATACAAATTTGAATAAGTAAGGCTGCAGTATTTTGTTCATGAGGCTCTGAAATGTGGCTGGTGCATTAGTCAAGCCAAAGGGCATGACTAAGAAGTGATAGAGCCCACGATCAGTCCCTGAATACAATCTTTGTCTCATCCCCTTCACACATGCATATCTGATGGTAGCCGGATCTCAAATCAATCTTTGTGAAATACTTAGCTCCCTTCAACTCATCTAACAGGTCATGCACCCTAGGAATAGGGTATTTATTCTTGATAGTGATCTTATTCAGCTCTCTGTAATCAATGCACATCCTGAAAGTGCCATCTTTCTTTTTGACCAACAAGACAGGTGATGCAAAAGGGGATGAGCTAGGCTCAATGAATCCCATATTTACTAAATCTTTGACCTACTTGGCCACTTCTTCTCTTTCACATTTGGACAACCTGTAAGGGGGTTTATTGACCGGCTTGGAATGGGGCTCCAAATCAATGGGATGATCAACCACTCTCTTGGGAGATAATGCTGTAGGTAACTGAAACAAGTCACCATACTCCGCAAGTAGAGCCTTAAGGGCTTAATTATCATGCATTTTGCGGGACTGATCTGCATTTTTCTTATTTAATTACAGCACAAAAATCTGGGAGCATTTCTTGAACTCTTTCTTGAGCTGTTTGGCTATAATAAGCTGAAATTCACTGCTGTTTTTTAATTCCCTGCAACAGGTGAACAAGCTGTCTAGCCTTGAAAAACTGCATGTACAGCAATGAAAAATCCATGGAATGGTGCCCAAAAATTTCAGCCAATTGCAGCCCAACACAATGTCTATCAGCCCCATATTGAATGCAATCAAATCCACTTTTTGCTATAATTTTCAGCAAGCTTAATAGGTACAGCTGGGCATACATGAGTACTAATTTCCTCACTCCCATTGGCCATTTGCACCCTCATTGGTTGTTGTAAATCAGAGACAAAACATTTCAGCCTGTCCATGACTGCTCTATTTATCAAACTGTGTGTGCTACCACTATCTATCAAGACAAATACATGTTTCCCGTGAATCTTGCCTTGAAGACGAAGAGTGTTGGGGCTCTTAGATCCTGATGCCAGGAGGCATATTCCACGGTGGATTCCGTGAGGTTTTACGGTGGATTCTGTAAACTTAGATGACCGGGGCTCATATGCAAAGAGGATTCTTTGTGCGAGAAGTTGATGGGGATGCCTGTCCTTTTCGGGCGTTTCATTAATTTAGTGTGTACATGGGTGATTCCATAGCGGGTGATTCCGCAAAATGCATATTAAATTAATAAACGTTTATGAGTTTAGAGTGCGCACTCGTAATAAATTAAGGTTAGGATTTATTTCTAACTAGTTGATTTATTTATGTAGCTGAAGACTGCTAGGTATTCACTTTTGTCGGTTTAATTGTGTTATTTTACTAACGATTGTGAATGCTTCAGTTGATGTGTAGAGATAGCAGCAGTGGCGGAGGAAAGCATTGGAGTCTAGCGGTTTTCGACCTTTGGACTATATTTTGATAGGCGCCACGCCTATATTTTGTTATGTCTATTGAGACATCGATTATTTATTATTATTTTGTATGCGCTTATGCGCCTGGTTATGTTATTTCTATTTGGACATTGAGATTGGGCGTGCCAGACACTATGGGCACCGTCCATTAGCTTTATTTTCCTATTTTTGGTAGAAAGCAAACTCAAAAGCTAAAAGCTTGTCATATTTTTGTAATTGGGCTATTATTGAGCATGAAGATTGGAAATATACATAAAATACATGCTTTGTGAAGCGCTCACACAAGGCATGGGGGAGATTGAACCCAATTTATCTCTTGCCTCTTGTTGTGCTTGCTTTTACATGGGTTTTTGTGCTAAAAAGTAGAGAACTTTGTTCTTGGGGACCTTCCGGGATTCACCACGTGAGCTATCTGCGACCGATCTACGCACCAGTGGTATCAGAGCGGAGCAGAGATCAAGAGCTTCCAATCGCTACCAATCTCGGGCGAAGGCGGAGCTCGAGGAACAAACGGCCTCTACAGTCAATCTCGTCACGAACCGTCGATACAGGCAGACTTCTGGCGATCAAGAACCCCTGTTTCCACTGTCAGATTGCGAAGGACCAGGCTCTGTAGGCGAAGGACCACTCCCTAATCTCCATAAACAAGTCGTGGATAAAACAGTAAGAAGCCATATCTTTTTCTTCAAAAATCTTAGTCTACAAGCTTAAAAGCTTAAGGAAGTAAAGAAGCTCCACAAAATTCATCAACGAAGTAACTGAGTGGGTCCGAAATTTGCGCGACGTCATCAAACACATCCTCTTGACCTCCACGAATCGCGCCGTTTTCTGACGGCTCTTCATCCCCACAAAGTCAATCTACTAAGCTTATTAAGCTTAAGCTTAATTCATTAAGCTAAGTCACACAATCTTCTGCAAGTCACACTAGGCAGACAAGTTCAGTAACTCCGGGTCTCGCACTCCTGAAGTCAAGTTCCGTAAGTCGACGGTAATCAAGTTCTGCAAGTCGGCCTAAGTCTAGCAAGTCAACAACTCTGTAAGTCTGTTAAGTCTGCAACTCTGCAAGTCAGACTAAATTAGAACTGACTAGTGCTTAAAACTCATAGAAGACTTGTTCGTATGCAAAAACTCTGAACTGGAAAGTTGTTCGCAGCAAGCTGTTCTACCTATCTACAAGTTCGTTGAAGTACTTTCAGCAAACGGAGACAGAAATATTGCACAATTTCTGAAAATTGAAGAAGAAAATACCCAAAAATACATAGCCTTGTAACCCCAAATTTGAGCTACGCTCATCCCGCTAACTGATTTTGAGTGAGAAAGGTTTGTTGAGTTTTACAGGATGACTACCCTACATATGGATGATCCTATGGCTGAAGATGATCTACCCGAGCCTACCATGGAACAAAAGCTGGATCTTATCATGTTGCAATTGGAAGAAGAGCGAAGAGCTAGGCAAGCCTTGCAAGCGCAATTGACAAAGCTACAAGGAGCGTCCACTGATAAAGAAGAACCGCAAGCTGAAGATTTGATTCGCCGTACCATCGACGCCACTCTTGAAGCACAAACCATTCGCAAGGAATCCAAGATAAGTAAACGAAGTTTCAAGTTTCGCACTTTCAATGGCATAAGAGAAGGAAAGACTGTTTTATCATTCATTAGCCAGTTTGATGACTATTTCCATGAGGAAACTTATCCCGAAAAAGATAAAATCAAGTGTGTTACTAATCATCTGATAGACAGAGCATCACTTTGGTGGACTGTAGTCCGCAAGAGTATAGAATGTCCTGCTACATGGGAAGATTTCAAGAAGAAGTTCATGCAAAATTTCCTTCCATCGCAATTTCATGAGAAGGCTATCAAGCAATGGGATTTACTTCAACAGCGAGATCGTGAGTCTATTCCACAGTATACAGAGCGTTTTTGGAATGCACTCCTACAACTACGCATGCTTGAAGACGTACCAGAGACGACACATAAGCGGAAGTATATGTCTGGACTTCTTGGACATTACTACACTGAAGTGAACATGTTCAAGCCTGCTACCCTTGAAGATGCCATCTCCTTAGCTCACGACATTGAAGATAAGTTACGCGGAAGAGATCAACGACCACAGCCATTCCAAGCAAACGGTAATTATGGATCTAAACAATTTAATTCCAATTTCAGAAGGTTTAATCCAGGTCGTTTCTCATCACCATCTTTCCGCAAGAATTGGCCTAAACCACCTGCATTACCATCCACTGTCAATCCAAATCCTAAGCCTATTCCATAAGCAAATCCAAATATACCCAGACTCCCAGCCATTGCAAATAATGTGACCAAAGCCAAGCCCATCGTATGCTACAAGTGTCACCAGCCAGGGCATCTCGCAGCAAATTGTCATTCAAAGAAGCCATCAGCACATATCAACTACCTTGGAGCTATGGACGAAGACGAGCATGAGGATATGCCAGATTTCACTGAAGATGAGGATGATCCTACTACTACTTCCGACACTTTACCAGGTATGCCTACTTCACATTCATTGTTGACTATGAAATATATGGTGCATGGAAAAGAAAGAACTATATTGCATGATGACGGTAGTACCCATGGCTTTATTTCAGCAAAATTGGTAAAGGAATTGAAATTGCATACTGTACCTACGCACTATCGCATAAAAGCTGCATTTTTAGGCACTAGGTACAATGGCACACAAGAAGTTCAAGATTTAGAAATTCAAATTGGTCCATATATTGAAAGAAGAAATTTCTTAGTTGTCCCATTACAGTCAAGCGACATTATCCTAGGAATGCCATGGAGACACCAACATAATCCCAATATAGATTATTCCACACACACAATGAATATTAATTTTCAAGGAAAATCTATTACATTATTTGGTATGCATGCATCTCATATTTTTCCACTGTTTTCGCATACTCAAGCAAAACGTGCACTACGCAAGAATACTAAATCATATCTCATTTGGGTGAATGAATTGCACGCAAAGGAAAATCATATGCACCCTAGGCATAAGGAATTTCTCGCATATTTTAAGGACTGTTTTGTAGAAAACCTACCACCAGGTTTACCTCCATCACGTCCAGAAGACCATAAGATTGACCTAATACCTGGCACACAACCACCTTGCAAAGCCCCATATAGGCACTATCAAATAGAGCAAAAAGAAATCCAGAGTCAAGTTGAAGAATTACTAAATAGAGGCTTAATACGACCTAGCAGTTCTCCATTCGGTGCACATGTGCTCTTAGTCAAGAAAAAGAATAATACTTATCGGATGTGTATTGACTACCGAGCATTAAACAAGATCACTGTAAAGAATAGGTATCCTATACCTAGAGTTGATGACCTTATGGACAAACTGCAAGGATCTTCTATATTTAGTAAAATTGACCTTAAGTCTGGATATCATCAGGTGAGGTTAGTTAGATCCGACATATTTAAGACTGCATTCAGGACACAGTTTGGCCATTACGAATTCTTAGTCATGCCATTCGGATTAACTAATGCACCTGCCACTTTCAGTAGAATGATGAACCGTATTTTTCTAAAATATCAATATTGTGTGATTGTTTTCTTTGATGATATTTTAGTGTTCAGTCAAAGTGAAAAAGAGCATTATGAGCATTTATCATTAGTTTTTCAATTACTGAAAGAAAATCAATTGTTTGCAAATCCTGACAAGAGTGAATTCTTTAAGACAAAAATAGAATATCTAGGTCATATTGTATCAAAAGAAGGAATAAAAGTTGATCCTAAGAAAATTGACGCAATATTGCATTGGCCTATTCCTAAAAATGTACATGAATTACGCTCATTCCTTGGTCTTGCTAGTTTCTATAGGAAGTTTGTACGTAATTTCTCATTACTTGCTTTACCATTGACCAAACTTCTTAAGAAAGGCATTGTTTATCAATGGACTGAAACTCAGCAGAAATCCTTTAACTTACTCAAACGTGCATTAACCAATGCCCCTGTTCTACAATTGCCTGACTTTAACAGACCATTCTTTTTAGTTGTGACCGATGCTAGCGGATCAGGAATAGGAACCGTGCTAATGCAAGACAACCATCCAATAGCATATTCTAGTTCTAAGCTGAAACCCTCTGAGCTTAAACATTCCACTTATGACAAGGAACTCTTAGCAGTTGTACAAGCATTAAAACAATGGAAGCATTATTTAATGGGTTCAGAATTCATGATAAAGACCGACCAGCAAAGCATTAGACATCTACTTAGCCAACCCCAAATTTCTGACCGTCATATCAAATGGGCTTCATTCATTCAAAGTTTCCATCCTATCATTCAATACCAACCTGGAAAAGAAAATGTAGTTGCTGATGCATTGAGTAGAAGACCTGCAATTCATAACATCTCTATCATATCTTTTGATTCTTTGATTGCTATGAAAGATACATATCACCAGGATATTACTTTTCATTCTGATTGGCAAAAATTAGTTCAAAATAATTTCACTCCTGTTGATTCATTGTCATATAATGATGGATTCATGTTCTTTGAAAAGAGATTGTGTGTTACTATTCCATTCCGATATTTTGTTTTGAATGAAATTCATTGTCCCCCATATCAAGGTCATAGAGGTATCATTTCTACATTACGCATGTTAACTGAAGATTTTTATTGGCCGCATATGGATGCAGATGTATCTAATTTTGTTTCTGAATGTTTGATTTGTCAAAGAATAAAGAGACATCATGGTAAACAGTATGGATTATTAATGCCTTTGTCTATTCCATCTAAACCTTGGGAACATATATCTATGGATTTCATTACTGGTTTACCAAATACTAAATCTAACCATGACATGATTTGGACAATTGTAGATAGATTTAGTAAGCAAGCATATTTCATTGCATGTAAGAAAACTTTAACAGCATCACAAGCAGCACAGTTATTTTTGAAAACTATTTTTACTAACCATGGATTGCCGAAAGTGATTATTTCAGATAGAGATTCTAGATTTTGTAATAATTTTTGGATTACACTGTTTGCAAATCTAGGCACAAAAATTGATTTCTCATCTGCATTTCATCCAGAAACGAATGGACAAACATAAGCCACAAATAGCACCATTTTAGATCTTTTACGTGCATACACTATCTCTAAACCTCAGACATGGGATACTCATTTACATTTATTACAGTTTGCATATAACAATACACCGCACACATCTACAAAGAAAGCACCTTTTGAAGTTATTTATGGATATAGATTATCTACACCTGTTGCATCTTTGTCTAATAGAATACAGAGTGCTGATGATATTGCTGTTATGCATAACACTATTTTTGATGAGGTCAAGGATATGATTGCTAAAGCCCAACAATCATATACCAAACAAGCCAACAAGAAAAGACAAGCCATGAATTTCAAAGTTGATGATTATGTTTGGCTTAGAATAGAAAAGCGTAGACTGCAAAGTGTAGATAGACATCGAGTTGTCAAATTAGCTCCTAGATTCTACGGACCATTTAGAATCATTCATAAGATTAATGACAATGCATTCAAGTTAGAACTGCCATCTCATTGGAAAATTCATAATACATTTCATATTAGTTTATTGAGACCATTTAGAGGGCAATTACCTATCCACCCTGTCTATGAAAACCCACCTTTACTAGAAGAAGAGACTGAAATACTTGAACCAGAAGCCATTATAGACACTGACTACATGACCACTAGAACTAGCCGAAGGTATTCTAGATATCTAGTAAAATTTAAGAACCATCCTGTAGAGGAAGCACAATGGATGCACGCTAGAGACCTAAATGCTTTCCCCACTCTGTTAGCTCCACATTGAGCTAATAGCAATTGAGGTCAATTGCTATCCCACCCCGGGGGTATGATGCCAGGAGGCATATTCCACGGTGGATTCCGTGAGGTTTTACGGTGGATTCCGTAAACTTAGATGACCGGGGCTCATACGCAAAGAGGATTCTTTGTGCGAGAAGTTGATGGGGACGCCTGTCCTTTTCGGGCATTTCATTAATTTAGTGTGTACATGGGTGATTCCATAGCGGGTGATTCCGCAAAATGCATATTAAATTAATAAACGTTTATGAGTTTAGAGTGCGCACTCGTAATAAATTAAGGTTAGGATTTATTTCTAACTAGTTGATTTATTTATGTAGCTGAAGACTGCTAGGTATTCACTTTTGTCGGTTTAATTGTGTTATTTTACTAACGATTGTGAATGCTTCAGTTGATGTGTAGAGATAGCAGCAGTGGCGGAGGAAAGCATTGGAGTCTAGCGGGTTTTCGACCTTTGGACTATATTTTGATAGGCGCCACGCCTATATTTTGTTATGTCTATTGAGACATCGATTATTTATTATTATTTTGTATGCGCTTATGCGCCTGGTTATGTTATTTCTATTTGGACATTGAGATTGGGCGTGCCAGACACTATGGGCACCGTCCATTAGCTTTATTTTCCTATTTTTGGTAGAAAGCAAACTCAAAAGCTAAAAGCTTGTCATATTTTTGTAATTGGGCTATTATTGAGCATGAAAATTAGAAATATACATAAAATACATGCTTTGTGAAGCACTCACACAAGGCATGGGGGAGATTGAACCCAATTTGTCTCTTGCCTCTTGTCGTGCTTGCTTTTACATGGGTTTTTGTGCTAAAAAGTAGAGTACTTTGTTCTTGGGGACCTTCCGGGATTCACCACGTGAGCTATCTGCGACCGATCTGCGCACCAGATCCTGTCCAAGAATCCAGGGAGATAGTACAAATAGTGGCAGTAGCATGTGAATCATTCTTATCACCCATATTTACATCTACATGACCGCTGGGGTCAAATGGGAAGGTGTCAGCGAGGTCAAAGAATTCTTCTTGCCCACATTCCTCTTCAACCTCATCATTTTCGGCCATGATTGCAAATGCACTAGCATCCTCATGATCCTCATCAGATTCATCAAAGACTAACATACTATGTACCCTTGCTTTTGCGTTCCTGTAAGCACATTTAGATGCATACTCGGCTGTATACTTTTCCCCACATTTAAAGCAAAGTCCTTTTTCTTTCCTCTCTTTGTAGAGGTCCATTGGGATAGAGCGTTGACCACCAAAAGCTGAAGCATTTTTCCCCTTGCTGTCCCCTTGTCTATTTTCAGCTCGTCC
This sequence comes from Lygodium microphyllum, assembly GCF_053477565.2. NCBI lineage: Eukaryota > Viridiplantae > Streptophyta > Polypodiopsida > Schizaeales > Lygodiaceae > Lygodium > Lygodium microphyllum. Next base: position 22,315,146 of record NC_141136.1, on the reverse strand, counting down.
TTGATTTGCAGTCCTGAAATTACTGTTTTGCCTAAAGGCATTAAAGGTGGGGTTTGTGGGGATCTTTGGGGTGCTGAATGGCATATTTCCACCACCATAACGTGCTCCAAATTGCTCGGCTCTTACAGCACTTCTTTGCTGCCCAAAATGTGACTACATAGGTCCTCTTTGCTGCCCAAACAGTGGCTGAGATGCCCCTCTTTGCTGCCCATGCTGAAATGAAGCATCTCGGCGGTACTTACAAGAGTACCTCTCAGCCAACTCAATAGCTTCGAACAAATATGATGGGCTTTGGGCTGAAACATCAACCGAGAGTTGGGGATCCAAACCATAAATGTACTTGTGAAGCTTTGCATCGTCACTAATGGACTCAACATACATTGTGAGATTGAGGAATTGGTTTGTGTAATCACGCACCATCATCCCACGTTGCTCTAAACCATACCATTGCCTTGCAAGCTTCTCCTTCTCAACTGGAGATACAAAGTCTTGAATCACAAGGGCTTTGAATGCATCCCAAGTGTCAAAAAGCTGTTGATTTTCCCTCTTTATGTACTGCCACCACGTGTGGGCAAAGCCCTCTAAGTGTATCGTGGCAAAGTGTATCTTTTGATCGTCATTTCTTGGCATTATGTCAAAGTAGTCTTCAAGCTTCGAGAGCGATTCTTTTAATTCAGCCGGGGAGGATGACTGGCCATTGAACTTTGAGAAAATGATTTTGTCTCTCAACTCCCTTTCATGGTTGGGGGGCTGTCCCATATACCCAAAGTGGGGCTGATCCATTGGGTTGCCAAGAAATGACCCATTGTTTGAGTGATTCCTTCCAAAAGATGGCTGAGCATGCATAGGTGGCATGGGCGCGGGTGGTGGCTGAGAGTTACTTCTCATCCCATTTTTTGTGGGCTCCTCATGACTTTGCGAGGGCTCTCCTTGCTCAAAGTTGATGTTGGGAATGCCCATTCTTCCCAAAATACCTTGGGTACTTGCATAGGTTGCATTCACGGATGGGATGGTCACTCTTTCAGCTTGCATACTTGGACTATCCTCTTTTTCCTTGCCTTTCATTTGGGACTCCATCCATATTGAGAACTTGGCTGCAAGTGCTTCCATGGTAGAGGTCATTTGGCACATCTCCGTCACCATTCGAGCTTGACCTTCCATTATTTCCCTATGCTTCTCTGCATGTCTAGTCTCGTGTGAACTGAGGGTATGATTGAGTGCACTAAGACTTCCCATGGAGTGAGAGAGGCCTTCCTCTTCAACCTCAAAGTTGGTGTCATCCCTCGGGGTACGTGCATCCCTTATCTGTTTGCTGAACATCTTCATTTGCTTTGTTTTCCCCCCTGTTACCTGCCATGTCTAGGTACAATCCTGTGAGACCACCTGTCACTATTTTGGCTATAACTAGACCTTTCGATTGACTTACTTTTTTGTTCAAAGTGGAGGTAGCGATGCCCTCTTCGAGGTGAGAATATGCATGCATTCCCAGGTTTTATATAGAAATTTCTGTAATCAGAAATGTGGGACTATTTTGTGTAGTCCAACACCCTGTCCACACCTAGGAAAGGCCTGTTTTGGGCTATAGGTATTTGGTATGCTCCAAGTGGGTATCCAAAACTGAATGGGGTTCTTAGCAAGGCCTGAAGGTACTCTCCAAGGTCAGCACCTAAATTCTTGGGAGTGATAACACCTCTGCAAATGCAAGCAATTTCTCCAGCACTCTGAAATAGTCACAAGAGGGCTGAAATTGGGTTCTCCTTCTATTGCACTGTGGGATTCACTGTTTTCTTGGTATCATGCATCACTTGAGCACCCCTTAGCATGTTTGGCATCACTTCAGCATTACTGAGCACAAGAATAAGCATTTCCATGACCATATCAGCAAGATAGGCTCTCATACATGCATAATCACTGCCATTACTGCATATATGACTGCGTAGGTGTATCCAATGATACATACATCCATCTTCAACCCAACTGAGGCAATGCATTCCCATACATCACTGCATACATAGCTGCATGTGTATCTAAAGATACATTTGCTGAGGTACATCCATACATCCCATGCACATAAGAGTGTGTCATGTCATAGTCATCAAAATTCCATCATGCCAAGTCAATTTTCCAATTTTCTAAGAAGTACCTACACCTGCAAACGCGTTTTGGGCTCCAGATCACCAAGAGGTGGGCAAAGTTCCCCCCGGGCCGGGTTGTGCACCCCTTCAAGGTCTTTGATGGCAAGGGGGGTCACCCCTCTTTTCTCTTGCCACCTCGCCTGGCATCGGGCTTTTCCTCACCCGGAATATACATGGCAGACATTTATTAATTAAACACCCAACATGAGATGCATTTTAGGAATGGAAATTTTGGGCTTTTCATGAAGTGCATGGAATTGGAATGGGGAATAGGAATAGAGAGATTACCGGCAATGACTCACTGCCTACTCACCCTTATACAAGGGATTTCTTAATCAGTTCTTGGCGCAGCCAATTCATAAGAAGCCAAACGGGTTATGGGTAAGCAAAATATAATCTCAATGAAGCTTCAGCATGAATAAAATCCATTCCAATGCCAGAAGATCAAATGAGAATGATTGAGATTAATATTCAGCATGCATACAATGTTTGGGACTCCTATTACCTACTTGGACTCATGCATCCTCTCAAAAAAGTGGATAGGATTCAACAAGAGGCTTAATGGGAGAGAATGAGAGCCAAGAATCGGTTACGTTGAGTTGTTTGATGAGGAAGGCAGCCACTAATGCCACTTCAGTCCTTCATGAGAGCTCCAATTTGATCCCGCATGCTCCATAGCTCCAAAATGGTTGTGCTCCATCAAGAAAGGATGAAGTCAAGCTTGGGGAAGAAGGATTCTTCCATGGGGAAAGGGCATTGCTTGCATAGACTGATCAAGGGGATGATTCCTTCCAAATGGGCACTCTATAATGCCTTCTTGCTTCCAAGAAGCCTTCAAATATTGAGAATGAGCTCCAATGTGGCTGTAGCTTGGGGATAGGATGGCTCAGACCTTCCCATGAAGAGCTCTTGCTGAAATTGAAGCTCTACTTCCATAGTCATGGCTGCCCACAAGTGCATGTCTTCAAATCTTGCTTCTAATCTTCTTCCTGTGCTTCTTGGTGGCCAAATCTTGAGCTAGGCTTGAAGAGGGGACTCTCGAGACCAAGAAAAGACCAAAATCTTCAAGATTTTTGAGCTTAATGCCAAGCTTTCATGGCTGCCATGGACTGCACATGATCAGGATTTCTTGAGGTGGAAGAGGAGTCCAAGAAGCTGAGAGGGAAGGCTTCAAACTTGCCCAGGGGACCTGCAATAAGCTAGGAGTGAGAGCTAGGAAGGAGAGGAGGGATGGGGTGCTATCAAATAGGTCAGGAAGCAGCCCGCATTTTGCGCCAGATTTTACGCAGCTACTCCTGGGGGGTTGGAGATGGTCACCACAGCTTAACCCTGCTTGGTTTGTTGCTCTTGAGCTTCAAAATTGAAAGGGAGAGGGCTGACACTTCATGAGAGGAGAGGGGAGCAAGATTTGGGCCTGATTTCCTCCATGGAAGCTTGCAAGAAGCTTGAGAAATGAGGAGAGAGAAGACCCTCCCTAAAAAGTAACCCCAACTAGACTTTCTTCTAACTCTTGTGACCATGGTTACTAAGAGTTTACCTTCAAAATGGGCCAAAAATGAACCACGAGCTGCCAAAGTCGGTCTTCCCTCCTCCAAACTTGGTCCAAGCCACCATTAATGCTCCTGCCTACAGTCCTTCTGGTCCATAAATCTTTGGGAACTCCCTTACTGCTCCCTGTACCTGTGTACTTGTGACTCAAAATTCCATGTGACTAGAAAGTTGTAACTGGGTAAAATGAGGGACTAAATGGGACCAAGAACCTAGGCTCTGATGCCAATTGTCAAAGAGAGGAATTGGGAGAGAGAAAGAGGAGAGAGAAGACTGCATAGAAGAAGAAGAAGAAGAGCAGAAGAGAGAGAAAGATAGTTACAAAGAGAGAGAAATACTAGAAATAGAGAGAGAAAGACTAGAAGATAGGGAAGGAAGACATGGAAGCTTGGAGAGAAGGTGAAGGAGAAAGAATACTTGTATATTTATCTGACAATGAAAAATTAAGTCTCTCTCACCTTATATACCAGCCACTGTAGCTAGTATTTCCCCGTTATTAAATCCCTCTCTCTTACACACTTTTATTTTTCCTCCAACCATTTTTACTTTTTTCATCTAAATTTCACCCTTGGGAAGACAAGGTATTAGCCCCAGGTCTGACTGGTCCCCCTAGGAACCTACTAAATCTTCTCAAGGCAATGATCATCTGCTCTTGGAAATTTTCTTTGTTTATTATTTTATTTTAAGGGTTAGAATCCCTTTTTACACACCTCCGTATTGTATAGTTTTTTCCAAATATATTTATCATTTTTTCTTGTTATTTTTTGTAGGCTTCCCTGGCTACCTCACAACTAATAAAAGCTCCTAGAAACAGCTACTAGCAGGCTAGCAAGACATGGTCACTAAAGACTACTCTTAGAATAGATATAGGAGGTGGAGAACTTCCCAAACCTCCCAAGACACACCTAACTTAACCCTCCGACTTCATGCCTTGACTTGCCAGTCCCAAAAAGAAAAGAAATTTCCACAAACATCTAAACATTCAGACTAAGGGATAAAAATCTCAGAAAGAAAGGAATAACACTTGGACTTGGTCACAATAAGCTTCCACGCAACAAGAGGCTCCCTCCAAGCACTTCTTAAGATCTATTCAGTGCAACACTAAAACGGCAAACCATCAAACACACCCACACCAAACAAACAAATGGCCCTCTTGGCCTAACAAAATAAACCCCTCTCTACAAGAACAAAGGGCCCTCTTGGCCTAACAAGAATATGCCATTTTGATTTATCAAATACATGATCTTCTTGGCAGGTATACTGCATCTTACTAGATTAACCAAGGTAACAAAAAATTCCATAAGATATGAGGGCTAACCTCATGCTCCTTTTGCAACTTAGCTTACTACAATCTGATCATCATAGTTTAATCCTGGGCCCTTGTATATCCTCTAGTTCAAGCCTTCCCATTGATATCATGTCAATGTGGGCTATCTCTTCTTGGGTACTATTAACTAAATGGATGATCTCATTGGGCTCATGTGTCCCACCTTGATTAACATTCAAAAAGATTGACCATTTGAGCTTCCTAAAGACCCCTTCGATAGAGAGAATCACATATTTATGCTTCCTTAACCCTTCCCTATTTGGATTATTGCACATATCAGTGTTATAACCCAAACTAGGTAGGGTTTCAATCCTAGGCCCATCACATAGATGCATCCTAGATTGGTGCCTAGTGTTAGATGTATCATTATGGCCTTTGGTCTCATCCACATGTGGATTGACCATGTTATATCAACCTAGAATTCTTAGCCTTTCATCTAACACACCAACCACACTTTTAGAGATTTTGGGTCTCCAAACTAATCTCATATTCCTCTTCCTATTCTTTCACTGCCTGAGAGTGGAGTTTTGATCCCGGGATAGAATTTAGGGGAAAAATATTTAACGTCGAAGGCGGTGGCTGCAGCTAGGACGATTTTAAGCACCAAGTGAAAGACTGCTTTTAAAAGGTGCCCGAGCGACACTTGTGGATTTTTGATAAATTTTTCGACTATGGTGCAAGATGACAGGAGCTGCCAGTCAATGCGGGATACCGAGACGGACACGTAGGATTTTTCAGAGGCTAAAACAGAGTCCGGATGCGAAAGAGGCCAAAAATTGGCCAAGATTTGAAGAGGTGGACAAAACTTAGGCCAAAAGGGGGGTGCCCTTTGGGACCTTGACCCCCCTCCCTCATTTTTTCATGTAGAGATATGGCGGCATGTCATGATCAGCAACGCGGCACAAAAATCGCTACCCCCCCCCCCCCCCCCCAAAATCGATTTTTGGGCTGCAAGCAACCCATGGAACAGAGATTGGCCACAACCTTCTCCCTCTTTCCTGATTCAATCGCCGGTCTTCCCACGAGATATGGCTGTCTAGATGAAGAGATTAGAATCTAGTTTTTCTCTCTCCTCCCTCTCTCTCCTCTCTATGGGCTGTTCATGCGCACTATCTTGAAGGAGGAATCGGGAGGGAGATTGAAGCAAACGGTGATGGAGAGTGGTGGAGATACTGAAGATTGATGTGCATCATTGTATTGAGAGCAATGGAGGCTCCGTCCGCTGGTCATGCAGTCATTTAATGCATCTCAGGTTTCGAAAAAACACGGTATGACCATTTTTATGAAGAAAATGAAGGCTTTTTGGTATTTTATGATGGTAATGATGTTCTTATTGGATGAAAATTTGTTTGAGTGCTGGTTCATCATGATTAATTGCTGTTTATCAAAAAATTTTGATTTTTCAATGATTTAAATGTGCTATTTAATTCCCGTAAGCCCGAAATGCAGCTTTTAAGCGGTAAAATGATAGTTTTGTCGTTTCGGGTGGGTGAAATGTGTTCCTATGGGGAAAAAATGGAAAATAAATTGAATGTTAGTATGTTGAAGTGATTGGAATAAGAAAAATCAGAAAATAGCATATTTTATTGCCAAATAAATCAAGAAAATAGGAAAAATAAGGGAAAAAATAGAAATACGGCTCACAGAAATAAGGAAAAATATAATGATTATTTGTGGATGTATGGTAGTGGCAAAGCATGAGGTTTATCCTCAGTTTTCCCTATCTCCTTGTCAACGTTTGTGATTTACCGCTTTTCATACATCAAAACACGACAAAATGAACCTCTACACCTATGCAACGAAAGAAATACCTAAACGTAGGGGGTTGGGATGTTTGAATGGTGTGATTTGCATGCTGATTGTTGCTGATTTTATGATGCATATCATGACATAGAGGTTTTGTACTTTAATTAAGAGGATAGTAGTACGAGTGTTCTCTCGGTGCTATCCTTACATCGCCGCAATGAGTTAGTGAATGAGCATTGGAAAGCCTGGTTGTGCACAACACGTTTCTGATTTAAAATTATGTTTGAGCACTTTAGGATCATCCACTTTTGCATGTGCATGTCAACCATGGTATCAGAATACAAAAGATTGGATGCATAGCACCTATTTCCGATTACGATGACCCACGCTTGAGTGTGGAAAGGTAACCTAAGCCATAGGATAGATGCTCGTTTCTTCGGAGATTATTTGGTAAGGACACGTGGTATCTCCTCGAATGCGTTCAAGATGAAAGAGTGGAGTTTGTTCGTTTGTTTTATATGTTGAGCGGTGCATCAAGGGGCCAATCTCTGTGATGTAGGAGAGCTGCAGTGAGGCCGCAGTGATTCCACCAAGAGGTTGCCTCCCATGTATGTGATTATCGTGGCATTTATTGCCAATGTGTATGGGTTCTCCCTTTGTGGATTTTATAGAAAGGGAAACGTTTAACTACAAAACTATAAATTCATAGATTAGGCTTTAGTCCTTTAGCAGTAGACGTTCCTGGCCCGCGAGGCTGTGAGGATGTGTTTATCTGTTATGAGCATGAGGTCTGGCTAGTGCCATAGCCAGTGCCGGCCCATTTGAAGTCCCATCAATGGTGCGTTTGCCGAGAGCTCCCAACAAGTGGTGGTTCTCGAATCTAGGGTTTTTAGGGACCAAAAAGTTGGTTTATGTCCTCTAACAAGGACCGTCAAGCCGAAATACAAAAAGCAGAACGTGCTGAGAGGGCTAGATGGCGGTTGGAGATTGTAAGTCGCTATTCTCCTCAAAGGAGCAGCCCGATACGCATAACAGGCAATGGCCTTAGTAACCTAACTGCTGCACATAGTCCTTTAGGTACAGGAGGAAGCGCAAGTTCTTCCTCTCTTCCACTAATTCAGCCCACTTCAAGTGGAGGTGTGATCCCATCAGTCCAAACTCCTATTGTCAATCCGATTGTCGTCATGGCACAACCCATTGCAATTCCTGCAGGGACGCCGGATCTACCAGCTTTAGGAGTGCCTTTGCCCAGTTTTAATAGGTTAGCTGAAGAAGATGCGGAGTTTCACATTTGTGAATTCCAAAGATTAATGTTTAATTACCGCATCCAAGATGAGGGACATCTTATGATGTTATTTAACATGACATTAAAAGGAAGGGCTGTAGTATGGTATCATAGCATAGAGACTGGAACCATAACCACAATCGACCAATTTTATGTAGCTTTCTGAGGAGAATATGCCCCTGAAAGAGGTGGCCAATACTAGTTTCATGTTTTGAATATAACACGCCAAGACCCCCATGAGAATGTGAAAGCCTATGCTAAGAAGCTTAAGGAAGTATTTCGTAAGTTACAAACTTACATTCCTATTCCGTCGGCTGCCCAATTGCAATACTTCTTGCATGGATTGGATTTCAATATTCAGGTACAATTGAGCAGTGTGGCTTTGGCTGATATAGACACCGCCATCACGCGGGTAGAAGGAGTAGAGTCATGATTACAAACGGCCTACTCCTCTTGAATAAATCTTAATGCGGGTCTAGTACCTGGAGGCAATTTACCATTGACAAATGGAAGTCAAGGGATGTGGGAGAGAAAGCATGGTTCAAAATGTACCTTTGCTGCCAGCTCCTCCCAGTGTGACTATGCCTATGGCTAGTTAGTTGGCTCCACCAAATGTTGGAGGCCAAGCTTCGAACCCTAATGTTGTTCCTGTGAGTCAACAACCAATGCCTAATCAAATTGTTAGGCCAATGGAACGACAGATAGATAATCAAGGCTATGAGTCAAGTGCCTCTAATGTCCTTGGCAAAGTTAAGGATATGATGAAGCACTACATCGACATGATTTCTAAACAATATCGGCAAATAGCTGTTGACGTCAATTTCCTGAAGAAGCAGTAGAATCTGATAGGGAGTCGACGCCCTGAAGAGGGTGGTCCCTCAAGATTCAGCTGTAAGTGGTGTGGCAGACAACATTTCCCTAGAAACTGTCCAAATGTTAAATGTGATATTTGTGGGAAGTCGGGCCACTTAGCCGCTACCTGTTGGAGTAAGATTAGTTCCCTCCAACAAGGGAGTAAACAGCCAGGTCCAGTTAATCATAGAGCACAAGGTAATAACCTCCAACAAAATGATGGACCAAGACAAATACTGCAAAGGGGAAAGACCACTATAGAGGAGTTGCCACAAGGCAATGGAATCAGCCTTATCGAGGCTGTAAACGTCATGGTACTAAAACCTCTAACCTACGAGCCGTGACAAGAGGCCAAAAGGCTAAAGAGGGTGATAGAGATAATGCAAAACCGATCGAGGAAAACCCTAAGCAAGGAGATAAGGGGACATAAGTCCTGAATCCTTGCGTGGAAGGTGGACCTCTAAGGCCTGTTGACAAAAAAGTCGATCCTAAGAAGGATGAGGAAGTGCCAAGAACGAAGGCAAGAGATAAAGGAGAAGCACCAAAGCCAGTCCCGAGACCAAAGGAAAGTATGGTTTGGCGAGAAAAGAGAGCTTTGGCTACCTATCATGATTTTGATTTAGCAAGTTCTCTTTGCGAAGTCAAACCAGATGCAAACCTCTTATAGTTGATTAAATTATCCCCAGGAGTACGCAAGGAATTCAAAAAGATACTGCGTATTGGGTATATTGTAGAACCTTTGGGCATAGCACGAGTAGGGGAAGATTGGTTTGATCATGCTGAAAAGAATTGCCCTAGGGTTCCAGCATACGTGGATGGAATATTAGTGGAGCATGCTATTGTAGACACTGGGTCCTCCGTCAATATCATGAGTTCAAAGTTGATGGAGAGGTTGGGTCTAGGCATCCAAAAAGATAGCTCCACCCTTCTTAGAATGGCTGATGATAGTCTAAGGCAACCAGAAGGTTGCGTTACTAAAGTCCATGTTACAGTTGCAAGTGTAGAATGCTTCTTGGACTTTAAGGCGATAAGATTTGTAGGACGTCCTAGCTATCAAGTCTTGCTAGGCAGGCCTTGGATCTTACGAACAGACTGTCAAGTCGATATACTCGCCGATCGAGTGGTTCTAGGTAGGGGTGCTAATCGAGTAATAGTCGATGCTTACCCTAAGTCTCCTCAGAGTGAGAGAGCTCCTTTATCCTCCATTGAATTAGAGACATCAGATGATCCATCTGGTAGTGAGACATCAGCCAATGATGAATCTAAAGAGGAGTCCACTACAAAGGATATTTATCAGATAACTCTAAATGAGCCGATAGAGCCACAAGATAGGATAAGAGACGCAGACGTGATTGAGTTAGACCTTGGTACACCGAATGATTCGCAACCAATTAAATTAGGTTCCATGCTCAGTTCAGCAAAAAGGAAGTACTATGTGTCCTTGATTCAAAAATTCTGCGATATCTTTGCTTGGAGTTATGATGAGCTGAGAGGCATTCCTCCTAGCCTGACTATTCATACTATTCCTGTAAAAGAAGGCAGTCTTCCTGTGCGTCAGAAAGTAAGGCATATGCCTTTTGAATTGAGGGACGGGCTGTTTGAGGAGTTGCAAAAGTTACGGAAAGCTGGTTTAATCTTCCTTGTACAGCACACAGAATGGTGTTCACCAGTTGTCATCAGGAAGAAGAAAAACAACCAGATCCGACTATGTGTAGATTTTAGAGAGCTGAATAAGTAGACGGTTAAGGATTACTACCCGTTGCCATTTATTGACCAAATTTTGGATCAATTAGCGGGTAGGGAAATATATTCGTTTATGGATTGCTTTGCGGGTTACAACCAGATGGCAATTGCAGAAGAGGACAAGTTGAAAACAACTTTCATTACTATCTTTGGTACTTTTGCGTACCATGTGATGGCCTTTGGTTTGTGCAATGCACATGGATCGTGGCAACGAACAGCAGAAAAGACCTTTGGTGACATCTCCCCAGACGAGTTGAAAGTATTTATCGATGACCCGGGGGCAGCCACTGTAAGGGAAAGGATGTTGATTATCTTAAGAAAGTGCTTTGAGCGCTGCAGACAATTTTGTATCACTCTTAACCCACGGAAGTGTGTCTTTGGGGTGCCTTATAGGCTATTACTAGGCCATGTGGTCAGTTCAGTAGGAATCGCAACTGACCCTGAAAAGATCAAGGTTATAGTCGTTATGAGTCCACCACGCACTCTGAAAGAGGTACATAGCTTTCTGTATCGGAGGTTTATAAATGCCTTGGCAGAAAGGACGTTGCCATTAACGAACTTATTATCCTTTAGTTGTCTATTTGTATGGAGAAACCCTTGTAAGGTAGCTTTCGAGGATGTGAAACAAGAGCTAGTAAAAGCACCAGTTTTAAAAGCACCTAAAAGAGGCGAGGTATTTTACATATTTTCAACGTGCATAGTATCAGCTGCTGCTTAGCCCAAATCTGGGAGGAAAAGTGGTATCATCCGATAGCTTTTGCTAGTCGAAAATTGGGCATATCAAAAATCAACTACACCTACATAGAGAAGTTGTGCCGTGCGATGGTCTTTACGACTAAAAAATTCAGGCACTACATCCTTTATGAGAAGGTAGTTTTCTATACGAAGTCGGAAGGGCTTAGATTGCATATGAACAAGCTACAACCACCTGATCGTCTGGCAAAGTGGTTAATCACTTTGCAGGAGTTCGATTATGAGATTAAGAGTAAGCCACCGAGGTTGCAGGGGATTGTGGAATGCCTTGTGGATTTCAGGGAGCCAAAAGAGACTTTGGCTGAAGGAAGTGATATTGAAGAAATGTTTAAAATTGATACAGCTTCTATCCCATCTTGGTATGCTGCTATCACGCATTATCTATCAACGGGAGAGATTGGAGCTAGTTTATCAAAATCTGAAAATAGGAAAATCAAACAACAGGCTTTGAAGTTTTCCTTGATCGCAGGAACACTATATCGGCAGGGTGTTGATGATATCTATCGCCGATGTGTGATGCCTGACAAGGTTCCTTTCATCTTGGAGGAGTGCCATGACTCTGCATGTGGAGGGCACTTCGCTGGACGGTTGATGGCACAGAAAGATTTAAGAGCTGGATATTGGTGGCTGTCCATCTTCCAAGATTCCTTTGAGTATGTTAAGAGATGTGATACCTGTCAAAGACATGACAACAGAGAGAATAGGAAATGCCCACTTACGCCTATCATGGCTATCCTTCCATTTGAGAAGTGGGGCATTGACTTTGTGGGTCCTATCACCCCGTCGTCTACTACTCAAAAGAGGTACATTATAGTAGCAACTGATTATTTTACAAAATGGTGAGAAGCGCGGGTGACGAGGCATGACAATGCAAAAGAGACTGCAAGTTTCCTTTTAGAGTAGATTATCTGCCGTTTCGGTCCACCGAAGGAACTAGTGTCGGACCGTGGAACCCACTTTTTGAATAAGGTAATCAAAAGCATGACTGAAGCTTGGCAAATCAAGCACAACAAAACGACCCCCTATAATCCACAAGCCAACGGGCAAGTCGAAAGTACTAATAAGTAGCTTGTGGGTATTTTGTCTAAAATAGTCTCTGAGAAGAAACGAGACTGGGACAGGAAGTTGTATGTGGTGCTATGGGCGTATAATACAACATTCAAGCAAGCTACCAGCCATACTCCATTTAAATTAGTTTATGGGGAAGAGTGCGTGTTACCCCTTGAAATTGAGTTCCCAACCATACGGTTTGCAATTAACCACTCTTTGGGAGACGAGGATTCACTCTTTGAATGGTTCACGACCATACCCCTCCTGGATGAACTGAAATTGCAGAGCTTATTACACCAGGAGGTAGCTAAACATTGGATGAAGCAGTTGCACGACCTTAAAGCAAAGAAGTATACCTTTAAAAAAGGGCAATTAGTTCTGTACTACGATGCGCGTAGGGAGCTGTTCCCAGGGAAGCTCGAACCTAGATGGGATGGCCCCTACAAGATTGTCAGGATAGGAAAAAATAGGTCTACGGCTCTACTAGCTGATCTGCAGGGAGTAGAATTTAAAAATATGGTTAATCTTAATAAGATTAAACCTTATTATTTGTGAGTATGCTAACACGGAGAAATGCATTGCAGGTCCATGCTGGGGCTGATTTGAGACCTGCAAAAGAGCTTAAAGCTGGTTGATGGGGTGGTTAATTCCTTACTTGGAGCACCCATATCTAGAGCAGAGGTACCATTAGGGGAAACTTATCTGGTGGAGCAAAGGATACAAAGTGATTGAGCAAGAGGACGGAACCTTTGTGTGGAAGATCAAAGTCTTCTGCCATCACTGTTTACGAATGTTGACAAGTATCCCAGTTGAGTTTAATGAAGAAGGTGGGATGGAGCCGTCAGTTCATCCTCTAAACATGCTAAATTTTGACTATCATAATTACGAATAGAGGAGTTTGTGATGGCAGGCTGTGTAAACCCATTGTGGATGTACACATTATATTTTGATGGAGCGTCCAAGGGCCCTAATAAAAAAAGTGAGTGTTGGAGTACTAATCCGAGATCCCCGACATAGAGTCACGATGAAGTTAGCTGCTTATCTCGGGGTAGGATTCACTAACAACATGGCAGAGTATAAAGCCTTGATTATGGGACTGCATATTGCCAAACAAGGTGGTATTCGGCGGTTGTTAGTAAAAGGGGATTCCCAGTTGATCTTGAATCAGCTAGATGGGACATACACAGTGCGGAATCCCATCCTTTGTATGTATCATCGAATTGTTATGACCCTACTTGAGGAGTTTGAGAGAGTGTCTCTTCAGCTGATTCCACGTTACTGGAATCAGTTTGCGGATTCACTGGTAAACCTTGCTTATGAAGAAGACATTTTCTTCAACTATGGTCCTAGTTTAGATATTGCTATCAATAATGAGACAGGACCCGGTCACTTGTGGGGAATGTTATCAGAGCATGCAATATATGGCAGGCAATGGTTGATATGGGTGATGCAAAGAGTAGCCGAGACCCATCTACTGTTGTTATCTTGGACCCATAGGTTGATTAGACAACATGTTATGCATACGCCTCTTGCTATGTATGTAGGAGGGATGGGTCATAATCTTATGCATTTAGTTTAGGGATGCGAGCCCTCTTTTCCCTCCTTGGAAAGGAGCATATTATTGTATATCTGTACTATTTCAGGGAGGGATGTGTAGGTGCTATTCTGTTTGATCTCGTTAGGCCAAGAGGGTCAGTTTTGCGAGGTTTTCAATGTTTTATTTCATTAGGCCAAGAGGGCCAGTCGTCTGTTTAGTATGGGTGCGGTTAATGGTTTCTTGTTTTAATCCTGTGCTAGACAGGTTCAAAGAAAAGCTTGGAAGGAGCCTATGTCGTGCAGAGGCTTTTCGTGGCCCTATCCAGGTGATATCTCTCCTTTACGAGTAACGTGTTTTTATGCTATATGTGTCTGTGTACTTGTAAGGGATTTTTTTTTTTGGGATCAGCGTCCAAGGTATGAAGTCCCAGGTTTAGGTTAGGCATGTCTGAGGGAGGTCTGAGTAGTCGTTGCCTCTTGTAAAGACATTGCCAGGCATCGAGAGACGTATTTCAGAAAGTAGTCCTAGTGACCCTGCTCTGCTAGCCTGCTAGGCAGCCATTCTAGGAGCTCTTTTAGTTGTGAGGCAATTAGAGAAGCCTGCCAAAGGGAAAAATGATGATGATAGGGAAAACAAAACCCCGAATATCTCAAAGAAAATAAATATATACAAAGGTATGTAAAAAGGGGTTCTAACCCCTATAAAAATAGAAAAGCAAAGAAAGGAAAATTTATAAGCAGTTGATCATCGCCTCGCGAGGGCTTGGTAGGTTCCTGGGGACGAGTCAGACCCGGGGCCGATGCCTTAACTTCCTAGGGGTGGCATCTGGCTGGAAAAGAAGAAAGTAAGGAAGGTTGGATCGAAAATAAAAGTAAGCGGCAGAAAAGGATTAAGTGCCGCCTTGCGAGGGCTTGGTACGTTCTTGGGTACCGAGACAGGACCTGAGGCCGATGCCCTGTTCTCCTTGGGTCACTACGCTTAGCTCCCTCCTTTTTACACGCTCGAGTATGGGGGAATAAAAACCTAAAAGAAGAAATGTGCTAAAAGAAAATACTTCTTGATTAGGCTATAGGAGTCCTCGCCTAGTAGGAGCTCCTGGTTGTGTTGTCCTTAGTTAGGTAGGTAGTTTGGACCACCACTTAGGGCGACTTCTTTGATAGTTCTTTTTAGTTTGGCCATGTTGGAGCAATTTGTTAGTGACTAGCTTCGGCCCTTCTATCAGATTATGCTAGGCCTACTCCTTGTGGATTTCATGCCTTGGTTTTGTCAGGGGGTAGGGTGAGCATTGTGCTGTGTTTTAATTTGTATCAGCTTGATGCTTCCTTTGGTTGTTTTGTGCAGATTTGTTGTGGGATTCGACGGGCTGAGTCACCCTATCCCGTGGTCACCAATGAGAGCAGATTTTTGAGCCCGAGATGTGCCTAAAATTTGCCAAAAAATCTGGAATTTAGGGAAAAAATATTCAACATCGAAGGCGGCGGTTGCAGCTAGGACGATTTTAAGCACCAAGTGAAAGACGGCTTTTAAAAGATGCCCGAGCGACACTTGTGGATTTTTGATAATTTTTCTAACTGCGGTGTAGGATGACGGGAGCTGTCAGTCGGTGCGGGATGCCGAGACGGACGCGCAGGATTTTTCAGAGGCTGAAACAGAGTCCGGATGTGAAAGAGGCCAAAAATTGGCCAAGATTTGAAGAGGTGGACAAAACTTAGTCCAAAAGGGGGGTGCCCTAAGGGACCTTGACCCCCCTTCCTCATTTTTTCACATGGAGATATGGTGGCATGTCGTGATCAGCAACGGGGCGCAAAAATCACTACCTCCCCCCCCGCCCCCCCCCCACCAAAATCGATTTTTGGGCTGTAAGCAACCCATGGAACAGAGATTGGCCACCTTCTCCCTCTTTCCTGATTCTATCACTGGTCTTTGCACGAGATATGGCTGTCTAGATGAAGAGATCAGAATCTAGTCTTTCTCTCTCCTCCCTCTCTCTCCTCTCTATGGGCTGTTCATGCGCACTATCTTGAAGGAGGAATCGGGAGGGAGATTGAAGCAAACGGTGATGGAGATTGATGGAGATGCTAAAGATTGATGTGCAGCATTGGATTAAGAGCAATGGAGGCTCCGTCCGCTGGTCATGCAGTCATTTAATGCGTCTCAGGCTTCGAAAAAACACGGTATTACCATTTTTATGAAGAAAATGAAGGCTTTTTGGTATTTTATGATGGTAATGATGTTCTTATTGGATGAAAATTTGTTTGCGTGTTGGTTGCATCATGATTAATTGCCGTTTATAAAAAAATTTTGATTTTGCAATGATTTACATGCGCTATTTAATTCCCGTAAACCCGAAATGCAGCTTTTAAGCGGTAAAATGATAGTTTTGTCGTTTCGGGTGGGTGAAATGTGTTCCTATGGGGGAAAAATGGAAAATAAATTGAATGTTAGTATGCTGAAGTGATTGGAACAAGAAAAATAAAAAAATAGCATATTTTATTACCAAATAAATCAAGAAAATAGGAAAAATAAGGAAAAAAAATAGAAATACGACTCACAGAAATAAGAAAAAATATAATGATGGTTGTGGATGTATGGTAGTGGCAAAGCATGAGGTTTAGCCTCAGTTTGCCCTATCTCCTTGTCAAAGTTTGTGATTTACCACTTTTCATACATCAAAACATGACAAAATGAACCTCTACATCTATGCAACGAAAGCAATACCTAAACGTAGGGGGTTGGGATGTTTGAATGGTGTGATTTGTGTGCTGATTGTTGCTGATTTTATTATGCATATCATGACATAGAGGTTTTGTACTTTAATTAAGAGGATAGTAGCATGAGTGTTGTCTTGGTGCTATCCTTACATCGCCACAACGAGTTAGTGAATGAGCATTGGAAAGCCTGGTTGTACACAACACGTTTCTGATTTAAAATTATGTTTGAGCACTTTAGGATCATCCACTTTTGCATGTGCATGTCAACCATGGTATCAGAATACAAAAGACTGGATGCATAGCACCTGTTTTTTATTACGATGACCCATGCTTGAGTGTGGAAAGGTAACCTAAGTCGTAGGATAGACGTTCGTTTCTTGGGAGATTATTTAGACACATGGTATCTCCTGAAATGCATTCAAGATGAAAGAGTGGAGTTTGTTCGTTTGTTTTATATGTTGAGCAGTGCATCAAGGGGCCAATCCCTGCGATGTAGGAGAGCTGCAATGAGGCCGTGGTGATTCCACCGAGAGGTTGCCTCCCATGTATGTGATTATCGTGGTATTTATTTCCAATGTGTATGGGTTCTCCCTTTGTGGAGTTTATAGAAAGGGAAAAGTTGGATTACAAAACTATAAACGCATAGATTAGGCTTTAATCCTTTAGCAGCAGATAGATGCTCTTGGCCCGCGAGGCCGTGAGGGTGTGTTTGTCTGTTATGAGCATGAGGTCCTACTAGTGCCATAGCCAGTGCTGGCCCATTTGAGGTCCCATCATTGCCTCAATTTTCTACATTGGTCTAATAGACCTAACGCAAATGTATTGCTATGACCAAATATCCTGACGTACTTATGACTTCCATCTAGCATAGGCTCACCTTTCGCATTATGCATCTTTTTAACATGGGATGCCTTTACCTGCCTTTGTCCATATTGTGACTTCTCACTCATAGGTATCATGCTCTTACTAAGAGGAACAACATCCACCCGAAAGCATGATTAATTTATATATAACAAGGCCTCTCAAGAACCTTTCTAGGAGAAAAATGAGAGCCACTCATAGGACACTTATCCACAATTGAAGTCTGAATGGTCCCATCAATTTTTCCTTCACAGCCACCCCTCATGTGAGTGTTGTAAGCCCTACTACCTGGGACTTTCTTGGCTTGGACTCTTTTCATCAAGAGGCATACTATCACTGCTCATAGAATTTACATTTCCTCTTTGGAGATTTTGACTATCAAGGCTCCCCACAGAGGTTGTCTTGGTATTAGCAAATGAATTATCTCTTTGAATAAGAGGTTGGATGCTTGGATGCACTTGCAATGAGTGGGGGAAACTCCAAAAGTTTTCCCAATACCTCTGGATATACTGTTCATAGTCAAATGCCTATATCTTAGCCTCACTTAATGAATTGCAATCTCACATTCTCACTTGGATTTTTGTATTAATCACTAAGCTACTCACATAAAGAGGTCACATAGCACATCATTCAGCAAGACATTGGCTCTTCTTGGCTAAAGCCTAAGAATGTCATCCAAGGCTCTTGCATATTCATTAATCGAGGTATATGAGTCTTGTCGAATCTGCATAAGCTGCCCTAAGACTGAGTCATGGAAACCTTCTTATCATACTTGCCTAGGAATTTATTACACATCTCCTCGAAGGTTCTAATTGACCCTCTTAGGAGATACCATTACCATTTTTTAGCCTCCCCCTTTAGAGTACTTGAAAACATGATCATCCAATGCATATCATCAAAACTACTCACAAGGCAAGTCAATACATACTCTTTTAAATGCAACATCAGATCCTCATCTAATTTCCCAAAAAACACGGACATCCCTATAAGGAGGAGGTCATTTAGTCCTCTTCTTTGGGATCAACACTAGGTCCTCTAGATCTTCGTACTCACCTTAACGTAATCCCAATGTCTCATGGCCTCTAATGTCTTATAATTCCACCTTTACCAGTATAGGAAGGTTTATATTTCCATTGACCTCCCTTTCTACCAACTCATAGAGTGGTCTAGGGAATCATATGCTATGCAATAGGGAGTCTACCCCATCCCTTCTTTCGGTACTTTAGCAAGTTTATTCTCATTTACCACCATTTTCCTAGAATCCAAGACATGTCCTAATAGAACCTTCCTTTGTAACAATGGTTTCCTACATACATAGATATCATCCAACACTTTATGGGTCTAAGAAATTGCACTTCAGTACCCAATTGCTAGGCATTAGTATTGAATGCATCTTTCAATCATAGTCATTTATTACTCCAACCATTGACATCATAGTCTTTTCCTCCAAAAAGTTATCCCTATCAAGGATCATAGATGACTGTGCTATCCTAGGATCACTTTTGCTTCCTAATCTTTCCTCTAGCTCCCATGGATTATTACTCATGAAGGCCACTCCATGGATACTTTTCCATAGTAGCCCAAACCCAAGCATGGTATCACTTTTGGGTAAAAGGATAAAATAATTGGCTACACGACTAACCAAAGATCCCAATGAGCCATTCAAGATGGACAAAGTACCTTTCGGGTTATGGGGATTATTTGGATTACTCATCATGCTAATGTTTGTGGTTTTAATTATCCTCATTTAGCATCCACTACTTCAAGGTAGCACTCAATTAGAGACTAGAAATAACATGTCTCTTATAGCCAAGGTTTGAAAACTGCCACTTATTAGTAGCTCCCACCAAATGAACCACGTGTCGGGAGCCCAACACTAGCTCTAGGGCTCTAGCTAGCGGACCTCCTATACTCACTGAACAACCCCATGACCTCATGGCTGAGAGTGTATATACACTATGAACAAATTTAACTGAAGAATGCATTTGTAAATACCATCTCTACAGTGTAGTCCAATGTGATGTCCTTCCTGACTCCAAGCAGGAGTATCTAAATATATCGGTGACTAGTATCTTGTAACATAAATAAAGAAAGCAACCCCCAAATTATGGCTATGGCCCCACTATGGCTCTCCTACACCCAGGGATTAGCCCCAAGATGTGTTGTTTCAACATATAACACATATACACAAATTCCACTCTTTTGATATTCATTCCAAGAGATATTATATCCTCACCAAATCAATCCCCCAAAGGAAATGATCATACTAAACCTACAACATAGAGAACCTCATACTCATCATGGGTCAATAATTCAAAACCAAGTGCTATGCATCCATGAGATAATTCTCTTTCTACCATGTCGATGAAAATGCAATGCAAAGTGGAAGACTTTGAGTGCACAAACATTTTACTTAAATGGAATCATTATCATGAATATTCTTTCTATGATTTTATTCCATTGAAGACGTTGCTACAAAGATAAGGAGTGTCGGACTACTCGGTGCCATTGTACCTCTTAATATTTAAAATAAGAGCAAAGTCTATGTAAAAAATATAGCAAACAAATCACATTTTGAATCATATTCAATACATAAAACTCCCTCTCTCCCGACTATTTAGGATTTTGCTTGCGATGGGTGGGTTAAGAGGTGCTTCCATGTATGTTCCTTCATAACGTTAGTAATAAATACGTTCTAAAACATACAAATGGGGATAAAATGAGGTAAATCCTCGTGATTTACCTACCTTCCTTACAAAAATTTATCCCTAATGCTCCATAATGTTTCATGTATAATATCTAATTTTTTTCTCAATTAAAATTAAAATTTTCTATATTTTCTATAATTATTTGTAACTAAAATTTTGATTTTTCTACATTTTTTAATGAAAAATGCTTAAGAATAACAGAATTCATTATTATTTTCCATTTCCCTCCTTGGGATTATAATTTGCCATGATGGAACTCATAAAATTAAACATTTAGAACTAAACCGCAATTTTACATATTTTACATAATGGGTATAAACAATTAAGACTTGTGTTCACGTTCACATTTTTTATAAAAAAAATCATTTTCAAAAACTAAAAACCAATTTCAACCATAGGGAAGCCGTGCCAAGAAGCACTAGGTGATTAGTTAGTATCAAGAGATACTAGGTGACTACTATGCCCTTTGAACTTAAAAACTTCAAATATATTTGAGGTCTTCAAGGTCTTGCAGGTCTGAGTCTTCCCCTCCTTGATTTGATGATGGAGTAGCATGAAAAAATCAAATTTGATCAAAGACAAAGCTTTTTGTATCAGATGACATAGTGACAAGAGTCATTGGATTAGTGTCAAGAGACACTATGCTTGACTATGCTTTAATCTTGCCAAAAAAATCACCAACATCTCCCCTCCTCAATGATTTATTGTGAGAATGTATGTCAAATTCAATGATATTTAAGTGGTGACATTGTGGCTTGAACGGCATCTTCCTGATTACTTGAGGAGAAAGGTGAAACTAAAGGCTATAAAATATATTTTCCTTGGCTAGCCAAATGAGAAGGGTTATAAATTCTATAATTCTATCATTGGAGAGGTCTACAAGCAAGGATATAAGATCCACTAAATATGAGTCTTGATATAGGCCTAAAGCTACAATTGAGATTGATTATGAGAGCAATGATGATGGTGGTTATGGGAACAAAATTGTAGCAAATAATAGTTTTTAAAAAATCATCATCCATAGAATCCTCTTCTAAACTCTCACCCATAGGCTTCTTCCCTTGTGCTATATCTACCTTCTTCTGTACACTCCTTAACCTATTAAAAAAATATATATTCAAATTGTTTTACAAGTAAAAATCATAGGTATTTACATCACCTTGATATAGTGGGTAAGGCTAGCTACATAAGTTGCTTAACAAGGCTATGCACAGGCTTAAATTCCACTTTTTTCCTAGCTAATTTCTTGAACATTGCATAACAATCAACAAAAATTCATGGGGCTAGAGTAGATGGCAAAGTGCTCATGGAGCTAACATGGTAAAAAACTATATTGTTTCTAAGAGACCACAAATTGAGGACATTGATCCCTTTTACCATCCCCCAAATCCTCTTATGTCACAACACTTAAGTTTTAGAGTAGTCCCAAAAAACATGTTTGATACTTTCTTCATGCTTTCTACAGAAAACACCCAAGGGAGATACATGGGCAATCTTGGAGATCATGACTCTAGTCAGGAGCTTTTTTGAGACTATTCTCTATAGTTATAAGTTGATTTTGTATGAGGGGTGGCTCTCCATGTCTTTTTAAGCCTTTTCTTCCATGTCTTAAGTGTTTTTCAAAGTTTTTCCTTCTTCTAAGACTCCAGTGCTCTGAGATACCACCTCGAATTAGGAAGATGAAAATCAGCTAAGGTTAAGGACATATGGTCTACATCTATGCCACTTAAAGATACTACTGTCATCAGCTAGCATAGATGTAGATCATATGTCCTTAACCTTAGCCAAAGCATCATGAAGCCCTTTAGACTTTTTGGCATTAAGGCCAAATATTTCTATAATCTAATTAAGTGGTTTAAACATTGATCTTGCACTCTCCTAGGCATCCTACCACCTACAAATGTTTTTTTTGTATGCTAATGCACGCCCTAGGATTCCGCTTGACTTATTTATAGTCATCCTCATAATGAAATGGGACTAGCCATATATTTAGAATAAGAGAAGCATTAGGCCTACCTCAAGATCCGCCTTGCCATTAGAAGAGTGAGGTCATTTGCAATCAAACTTCAACCACCTGTTTGGTTGCTTTAGATGGTTGAATGTTTACTTTGGTTGCTCTCGTTGATGTTAGGCCACACTTTCCCATAGATTTTGGATTGGCCAATCCAACTACATATTAGAATACCCTATCAATGTCCTTCACAAGCACATTTTAGGAGGGAGGCCGACATCCTAGTTGCTTTCTCATGGAGGGGCTCCAAACCTAATCCTTCCTTTTACATTGGAGAGGTAACATGATCCCATAGGATGGATGCCCACCCTCACTTATTTCCATACTCCCAAAGACTATTCTTAAAGAGAGATCCATCAATCAGCTAGATTGAGTAAAGGAAAAAAGAAATCCTGTAAAGACAACCATAGGAGACATGACCATTTTAAGCAAGACAATTGGCTGTGCAATCCCAACAATAAAAGGAAGACATCTTGACATCTTGTCTTGAAATTTACTATAGAACCAATTGAAACATCTATTGAGCAAGATTCCAATACCTATATGCACTAGAAAGGTAGTGTATAAGTTGACCTTTGGGAATCTTGCTAAAGCCAAATAGACTTAGCCCCATTGGGGATTGTATTCCCATGACAAAAAGAGTAGCTCTATCAGAGTAAATTCCTAGCACACCCTATCATATGCCTTTTTTGAATCCATGTTTAGTAGCAGATAGTCCTTCTTGAGTGATCACACATGGTCTATGCCAAACAACATATTTAAGATTACATCTTGGATAGGTCTTCCATGCACAAACCATATTAACATGCATGCATTTTCATCCCCAAATATATGCTTAATAGGCAGGGCTAATGCTTGATCCATAACCTTGTATGGCACACCAAGCATTCTTAATGGCCTCCAATGCCCAGATTTTTTCATTTCTCAGTCCTTGCTACTCGATGGAGTCCTAGTTGGGAGGAGCATGAACATCTCTTCCAAAAAGTCTCTTGGTGTAGGTTGAATATGTCAAGAATCTTCCTCGAAAGCGTCTCCAGTACTCTCATTTCATATCTTCTTATGCTCTAGTGATGAAATCTGGTGATGCTACGGTGATTGCAAATGTGACAACCAAACACACCACTTCTAGTCCTTTTCTACGCCACTGGTATGGCCATTAGCTTGAGATCACTCATGTTGGTAGTCATCTTCTAACCACTATTTAGCAATGGCATGCCATTAGTAACCTATAGGTTGATAATACCTATCATTGTCATGTTTTACTCCATGCTATCATTTTGGCTCGTGAACTAGAAGTCCCATCCAATCTATAGCACCATCCCTTATTTAATAAGATTCATACAAAGGAGGAACTCCATGTGGCTAGTCGCTTTGCTAGTCCCTATTTAATCACTGATATTACCTTTTATTTGTGTGGTTTGGCTATGAGACCACTTAACCTAGATGCCTTTGCCAAATTAGAGTATAAATTTATACTTGGTGGCTGCCTTTTCCTCATCTTCACCCTCCATCTAGTTGTCTTTGGATTTTCTATGTACATAATCAATCTAGTTTGTCTTTTTGTTTTCATTGGTGTTTCCTTGCCATCTTTCCTAGCCCTTTGTTGTTGCATGTGAAAGCTAGGAAGTTGCTAGCTCCTTTTGTTTACAAGGGGAGAATTGGGCCAATCAATTTTGACAGTATTTTTTACAACAGGCAAAGGTATGGTTTGACTATTTTTTTGTTGTTTGGTTAGCTAGAAATTTCTCAAAATGTGCTCTTATTTTATGATTAAGTAGATGGAAGGTTCACAATCTGAAATGTCTACATTGGTGGCTATTGAGGAGTCTCGCTATGAGGACAAGGGAGTATTCACCATGGAGCAATGTAAGGAGTTTGGTATAGAGACTAGTTTATGGATCTTTGGAGCCTTGAAGCTTTGTCAGCTTCCTAACCTAGAAAACATTCTCAATAGATATTCTAAAGTTAGGGGGTTGGTGGATAAATGTGGGTCAAACAACTATATATAGGAAACCAATGGGCCTATTCACTTTTCCACTTGTTACAACTTTGTGCAAAACTATGATCCTAAAACTGAAACAAGTGTGATAGGGTATAGGGAAGGCAGGGAACAACAAAGAAAGGAAGTGGCACTTACTCTAGAGCAATCCCTAGATCTCTGCCAAGGTACTGGGAAACATGGTAAACTCCATAAAACTCCTCTAAACACAATATTAGTGAGTTTGGGAATCTCCCAATTTCCATTTTTTGAATACTAAATAGGTGGCACCCGGATAACATGCCCATAAGTTTCTCAAATCCATATGATGTGACCTGTCATTGGAAAGCACTTAAAAAATGGAATCTATTGAGCTATAGAGCGCTCAATTTGGAGTTATAGTGTTCAAGTTATGACAAATCCAAAGATTTGACCACATGTCCCAAACTTATGGGAAATTCCCATGTTCCCCAGTATGGTGTTTCTAGTGGATGAAAGGTGGGATGATAAGCCTGGTGTCAACTCCTATGGATTATTGTTTTCAGCTATTGAGGAGGAGGATCTTAGGGCCACGGCATAAGTTTTCCGCCACTTGTTTACTTACAACAAGACCAACACTCATATAGGAAGGATTCCCAAGGAGTTTATGGATGATGTTTTATTTTCCAAGATACTTGAGGAGGATTTCAATAAAATCTCGTTGGAACAAGTTTGTGAGATCCTCACCAAGGTACATGTGGTTCATTCCAAAACTCCTAACGAGAATCTCACCACTGCTAAGACCAAGTTGTGCTTGATCAACTTTAGTGGTGCTCTCACCAAGTTATCACTATAGCTCTAAAGCTCTCAAAACCATTATTGGTGGATCCAAGAAAAGACAAAAGACCAAAAGAAGAACAATAGCCAAGTACTCAGAAGCCCCTCAAGTAGATGAGCCATACCGAGGGGGGGGTAAGAGAGGGAAATTCCAAATGAAGCACCATGTGGGCATCCAAAAATCTTTGAAGAAAGCTCTTCCAAAGCAAAAGGAGGACTTGACTAGAACCATGTAGAGATCATATGAAAATGACATGTCAAGGAAGGAAGTTTCCAATGCACAAAGAGTTGATAAAGGAATTGTTAAGAGAGTGGGAGGCTCTGGCAAAGGGAAGGGAAAGGATATAGTAGAGTAGATAGTGATGAATCTAGGGTATCTTTAGATGTTGAGGACCACCTTACAGACCATGTAGGTAAAGATCAATGCATTGGAAAGGGGTAAAAAGCATGAAGATATTACAGTGACTTCTGGCACAGAAAATCAATATTAATTGATAGAAATGGATTAAGCTAAAGAAAACCCTATATAGGTTTTATTTTTGTAATTTAGACCTATTTTTATTATGTATTACAATAGTACTAAAATGATCTTGAGATACACCACGGTCTCTCAAAACTATGTCTTTTACAAGTACAAAGCATTCCCTTGTCCACCCACCAGAAGAAATTTCAATTGGTAGAATTGGTTGATGATGAGAAAAGTCTTGTATGGGCCTAGTTACATGAATTCCAACACCTATTTTATTGTTATGAACAATGGTAAAGGTTCTTTTATGCTGCCCCAAAACCATCCTAAAGAGGGTTCTTCGTATGCTTCAAGTAATATACTCATTGTAGACAAGCATATGCATCTACTATTGATCCTTGTGTTCAAAGATTCATATTGAAAATTCAAGATAGCGATATGGAGCCTGAATATCCTTTTTTACCCTATTTCCCATAGCTCATATGAGCCACAAACTCATTTCTTTGCTACCTAAAACCATCAAAGGTCTAGGAGTTTTCTACCTTATTCCTCTTCACCAAAACCTCCAACTTGCATGAGTTTTCATCTCCCTTCTTCTCAACATTTTCTCCAAGAATAATCTAGTGTAATTGCATCTATAGATCATGTTGAAATGCTACCCCTTTTTCTCCCTTTTTCCTCCCATTTTGAACCAATTAAAAAGTGCCACGAGTTTTTTTCTTTACCCCCTACATAGGGTCACATGCCTTCTTACTTGTAGTCACAAACTTATTTGACTTCCCTTTCTTCTCTTGAGTTCAACCGCATTACCTATGACTAAACTATGAGTAAATCACTGAATCCAAACTTGGTGGTGTATCTAGATCTCCTACAACTTGTCTTGTCGTATCCTTATATAGACTCCTAAATTCATGAAGTTATGGGATCTCATATGTCTTCATTGTATAGATATAAAATCATATGGCATCCACCCCCTCCAAACTAATGACACCCAAAGAACCACAAAAACAAGTTATAAAATTATAGATGCATTCACCACATTTCCATTTTTTATGGGGAGAATAACATTTATATTATTTCAAAATCACTAAAATACACCCTTACATATAAAGGGGATACATCCACATCCATAATTGAGAGCGGAGTTTTGAGCCCGGGATGTGCCTAAAATTTGCCAAAAAATCCAGAATTTAGGGGAAAAATATTTAACATCAAAGGCGGCGGCTGCAGCTAGGACGATTTTAAGCACCAAGTGAAAGACGGCTTTTAAAAGGCGCCCGAGTGACACTTGTGGATTTTTGATAATTTTTCCGACTGCCATGCGGGATGCCAAGAGCTGCCAATCAGTGCGGGATGTGAAGACGGACGCGCAGGATTTTTCAGAGGACGAATCGGAGTCCGGACGAGGAAGAGGCCACAAAATGGGCAAGATACGAAAGGGTGGACAAATTTAAGGCCAAAGGGGGGGTGCCCTTTGGGGATTTTAACCCTCCCCCAAATTGCATGAAAAAAAAAGCGTGAAGTTGAAGAAAACATGGGCAGCAATAGGCGCCGATTTTTGCGCCATGATTCCTCCACATGATGATTGCAGGCTGAAAGCAACCTATACAACCGACATTGGGCCTCAACTTCTCCCTCTTGGCTGACTCTATCGCCGGTCTTCGCGCGAGAGATGACTGTCTAGATGAAGAGATCAGATTCTAGTATTTCTCTCTCCTCCCTCTCTCTCTTCTCTATGGACTGTTCATGTGTACCATCTTGAAGGAGGAACCGGGAGGGAGAATGAAGGAAATGGTGATGGAGATTGATGGAGATGCTGAAGATTGATGTGTAGCATTGGATTGAGAGCAATGGAGGCTCTGTTTGCTGGTTATGCATTCATTCAAGGCGTCTCGGGTTACGTAAAAACACGATATGACCATTTTTATGAAGAAAATGAAGGATTTTTTATAGTTTATGATGATAATTATGTTCTTATTGGATGAAAATTTGTTTGTGTGCTGTTTGCAATATGAGTAATTGTTTTCTATCAGAAAATCTTGGTTTTGCAATGATTTACATGCTTTATTTAATTCCCAAAAACCCGAAATGCGGTTTTTAAGCGGTAAAATGGTAGTTTTTCTGTTTCGGGTGGGTGAAAGGTGTTTCCATGGGGGGAAAATGGAAGATAAATTGAATGTTGGTATGCTGAAGTGATTGGAATAAGAAAAATCAAAAAATAGTATGTTTTATTGTCAAATAAATCAAGAAAATGGAAAAAATAAGGGAAAAAATAAAAATACATCTTGGAAAAATAAGAAAAAATACAAGGATTGTTTGTGGATGTGTGGTAGTGGCAAAGCATGAGGTTTAGCCTCAGTTTTCCCTATCTCCTTGTCAAAGTTTGTAATTTATCGCTTTTTATACATCAAACCATGATAAAATGAACCTCAACGAAAGCAATACCTAAACGTAGGGGGTTGGGATGTTTGAATGGTGTGATTTGCGTGCTGATTATTGCTGGTTTTCTGATGCATATCATGACATAGAGTCCATGTATGTTAATTAATAGGATAGTAGCACGAGTGTTGTCTCGGTGCTATCCTTACATCACCACAACGGGTTAGGGAATAAGCATGGAAAAGCTTGGTTGTGCACACCACGTGTCTGATTTGAAAATTATGTTTGAGCACTTTAGGATCATTCACTTTGCATGTGCATGTAAACCATGGTATCGGAATAAAAGGACTGGATGTATAGCACCTGTTTTCAATGACAATGACTATGCTTAAGTGTGGAAAGGCATCCATAGGATAGACGTTCGTTTCTTGGGGGATTATTTAGTAAGGACACATGGTATCTCCTAGATTACTTTGGAAATGAAGAGTGGAGTTTGTTCGTTTGTTTTATATATTGAGCAGCGCATCAAGGGACTAATCCCTGCGATGTAGAAGAGTTGCAGTCGGGCCACGGTGTTTCTACCGAGAGGTTGCCTCCCATGTATGTGATTATCGTGGCATTGCCAATGTGTATGGGTTCTTCCTCTGTGGAGTTTATAGAAAGGGAAATGTTGGACTACAAAAGTACAAAACTATCAACGCATAGATTAGGCTTTAGAACAGTTCGCCCTTTAGCAGTGGATAGACGCTCCTAGCCCATGAGGCCGTGAGGGTGTATTTGCCTGTTATGAGCATGAGGTCCGGCTAGTGTCATAGCCACTGCCGGTCCATTTTAGGTCCCATCAGTGGTGCATCTGCCGCGAGCTACCAACAAGTGGTGGTTCTCGAATCTAGGATTTTTAGGGATAAAAAAAGTTGGTTTATGTCCTCTGACAAGGATCGTCAAGCCTAAATACAAAAAGCAGAACATGCTGAGAGGGCTAGACGGCGGTTGGAGATTGTAAGTCGCTATTCTCCTCAAAGGAGTAGCCCGATACGCATAAGAGGCAATTGTCTTAGTAACCCAACTGCTGCACATAGTCCTTTAGGTGTAGGAGGAAGCGCAAGTTCTTTCTCTCTTCCACTAAGTCAACCCACTTTAAGTGGGGGTGTGATTCCATCAGTTCAAACTCCTATTGTCAACCTAATTGTCGTCATGGCACAACCCATTGCAATTCCTGCAGGGATGCCGGATTTGCCAGCTTTAGGAGTTCCTTTGCCCATTTTTAATGGGTTAGCAGAAGAAGATGCGGAGTTTCACATTTGTGAATTCCAAAGACTAATGTTTAATTACCGTATCCAAGATTAGAGACATCTTATGATGTTCTTTAACATGATGTTAAAAGGAAGGACTGCAGTATGGTATCATAGCATAGAGACTGGAACCATAACTACAATTGATCAATTTTATGCAGGTTTCTGAGGAGAATATGCCCCTAAAAGAGGTGGCCAATACTGGTTGCGTGTTTTGAATGTAACACGCCAAGAACCCCATGAGAATGTGAAAGCCTATGCCAAGAAGCTTAAGAAAGTATTTTGTAAGTTACAAACTTACATTCCCATTCCACCGGCTGCCCAATTGCAATACTTCTTGCATGGATCGGATTTCAATATTCAGGTACAATTGAGCAGTGTGGATTTGGCTGATATAGACACCGCCATCACGCGGGTAGAAGGAGTAGAGTCACGATTACAAATGGCTACTCCTCTCAAATAAATCTTAATGCGGGTCTAGTACCTGGAGGTAATTTACCATTGATGAATGGAAGTCAAGGGATGCCTATGAATAAACCTAATGGGAGAGGAAGCATGGTTCAAAATGTACCTTTATTGCCAGCTCCTCCCAGTGTAACTATGCCTATGGCTAGTCAGTTGGCTCCACCAAATGTTGGAGGCCAAGCTTCGAACCCTAATGTTGTTCTTGTGAGTCAACAACCAATGCCCAATCAAATTGTTAGGCCCATGGAACGACGGATAGACGATCAAGGCTATGAGTCCAGTGCATCTAATGTCCTTGGCAAAGTTAAGGATATGATGAACACTACACTGACATGATTTCTGAACAATATCGGCAAATAGTTGTTGATGTCAATTTCCTGAAGAAACAGCAAAATCTGATAGGGAATCGACACCCTGAAGAGGGTGGTCCCTCAAGATTCAGCTGTAAGTGGTGTGGCGGACAACATTTCCCTAAAAACTGTCCAAATGTTAAATGTGATATTTGTGGGAAGTCGGGCCACTTAGCCACTACCTGTTGGAGTAAGATTAGTTCCCTCCAACAAGGGAGCAAAAATCCAGGTCCAGTTAATCATAGAGCGCAAGGTAATAACCTCAAGCAAAATGATGGACCAAGACAAATATTGCAAAGAGGAAAGACCACTATAGAAGAGTTGCCACAAGGCAATGGAGTCAGCCTTATTGAGGCTGTACACGCCAATGGCGCTAAAACCTCTAACCTAAGAGCCGTGACAAGAGGCCAAAAGGCTAAAGAGGGTGATAAAGATAATGTAAAACCGGTCGAGGAAAACCCTAAGCAAGGGGATAAGGGAACGCAAGTCTTAAATCCTGGCATGGAAGGTCGACCTCTAAGGCCTATTGACAAAAAAATCGGTCCTAAGAAGGATGAGGAAGTGCCAAGAAAGAAGGCAAGAGCTAAAAAAGAAGCACCAAAGCCGGTCCTGAGACCAAGAGAGAGAATGGTTTGGCAAGAAAAGAGAGCTTTGGCTACCTATCATGATTTTGATTTAGCAAGTTCTCTTTGCGAAGTCAAACCAGATGTAAACCTCTTACAGTTGATTAAATTATCCCCAGGAGTATGCAAGGAATTCAAGAAGATCCTGCGTATTGGGTACATTGTAGAACCTTTGGGCATAGCACGAGTAGGGGAAGATTGGTTTGATCATGCTGAAAAGAATCGCCCTAGGGTTCCAGCATATGTGGATGGAATATTAGTAGAGCATGCCATCGCAGACATTGGGTCCTCTGTCAATATCATGAGTTTAGAGTTGATGGAGAGGTTGGGTCTAGGCATCCAAAAAGATAGCTCCACCCTTCTTAGAATGGCTGATGATAGTCTAAGGCAACCAGAAAAGGTTGTGTTACTAAGGTCCATGTTACAATTGCAAGTGTAGAATGCTTCTTGGACTTTAGGGTAATAAGATTTGCAGGATGTCCTAGCTATC
Source organism: Lygodium microphyllum (assembly GCF_053477565.2). NCBI lineage: Eukaryota > Viridiplantae > Streptophyta > Polypodiopsida > Schizaeales > Lygodiaceae > Lygodium > Lygodium microphyllum. The sequence goes on along the minus strand of NC_141136.1, from coordinate 22,284,020 downwards.
GAGTCTTGCTAGGTAGGCCTTGGATCTTACAAATAGACTATCAAGTCGATATACCCGCTGATCGAGTGGTTCTAGGTAGAGGTGCTAATCGAGTAATAGTCGATGCTTACCCTGAGTCTCCTCAGAGTGAGAGAGCTACTTTATCCTCTCTACTGAATTAGAAACAACACATGATCCATCTGGTAGTGAGACATCATCCAATGATGAATCTAAAAATGGGTCCACTACAAAGGATATTTATCAGATAACTCTAAATGAGCCGATAGAGTTGCAAGATAGGATAAGAGACGCGGATGTGATTGAGTTAGACCTTGGCACGCCAAATGATTCGCGGCCAATTAAATTAGGTTCCATGCTTAGTTCAGCAGAAAGGGGGGACTATGTGTCCTTGATTCAAGAATTCCGCGATATCTTTTCTTGGAGTTATGACGAGCTGAGAGGCATTCCTCCTAGCCTGACTGTTCATACTATTCCTGTAAAAGAAGGCAATCGTCCTGTGCATCAGAAAGTAAGGCGTATGACTTTTGAATTGAGGGACGGGCTGTTTGAGCAGTTACAAAAGTTACGAAAAGCTGGTTTAATCTTCCCAGTACAGCACACAGAATGTGTTCACCAGTTGTCATCAGGAAGAAGGAAATCAACCAGATCCGACTATGTGTAAATTTTAGAGAGCTGAATAAGCAGACGGTTAAGGATTACTACCCGTTGCCATTTATTGACTAGATTTTGGATCAATTAGCGGGTAGGGAAATATATTCGTTCATGGATTGCTTTGCGGGTTACAACCAGATGGCAATTGTAGAAGAGCACAAGTTGAAAACAACTTTTATTACTATCTTTGGTACTTTTGAGTACCATGTGATGGCCTTTGGTTTGTACAATGCACCTGGATTATGGCAATGAACAGCAGACAAGACCTTTGGTGAGATTTCCCCCGATGAATTGAAAGTATTTATCGATGACATGGGGGCAGCTACTGTAAGGGAAATGATGTTGATTATCTTAAGAAAGTGCTTTGAGCGCTGCAGACAATTTTGTATCGCTCTTAACCCACGGAAGTGTGTCTTTGGAGTGCCTTATGGGCTATTGCTAGGCCATGTGATCAGTTCAGTAGGAATCGCAACTGACCCTGAAAAGATCAAGGTTATAGTTGCTATGAGTCCACCATACACTCCGAAAGAGGTACATAGCTTTCTGTCATTGATAGGGTACTATCAGAGGTTTATAAATGCCTTGGTAGAAAGGATGTTGCCAATAACAAACTTATTATTCTTTAGCTGTCTAATTTGTATGGAGTGACCCTTGTAAGGTAGCTTTCGAGGATGTGAAACAGGAGCTAGTAAAAGAACCAGTTTTAAAAGCACCTAAAAGAGGCGAGGTATTTTACGTATTTTCAGCAGCCACCATGCATAGTATCAACTGTTGTTTAGCCCAAATCTGGGAGGAAAAGTGGTATCATCCGATAGCTTTTGCTAGTTAAAAATTGGGCATATCAGAAATTAACTACACCTACATGGAGAAGTTGTGCCTTGCGATGGTCTTTGCAACTAAAAAATTCAGGCACTACATTCTCTATGAGAAGGTAGTGTTCTATACGAAGGTGGAAGGGCTTAGATTGCTTATGAACAAGCTACAACCGCTTGATCATCTGGCAAAGTGATTAATTACTTTGCAGGAGTTCGATTATGAGATTAAGAGTAAGTCACCGAGGTTGCAGGGTATTGTGGAATGCCTTGTGGATTTCAGGGAGCCGAAAGAGACTTTGGCTGAAGGAAGTGATATTGAAGAAATGTTTAAAATTGATACAGCTTCTATCCCATCTTGGTATGCTGCTATCACGCATTTCTATCAACGGGAGAGCCTGGAACTGGTTTATCAAAATCAGAAAAGAGAAAAATCAGACAACAAGCTTTGAAGTTTTCCTTGATCGTCACAGGAACACTATATCGACAGGGTGTTGATGATATCTATCGCCGATGTGTGATGCTTGACGAGGTTCCTTTCATCTTGGAAGAGTGCCATGACTCTGCATGTGGAGGGCACTTCACTAGACGGTTGACGGCACAGAAAGCTTTAAGAGCTGGATATTGGTGTCCGTCCATCTTCCAAGATTCCTTTGAGTACGTTAAGAGATGTGATACCTGTCAAAGACATGACACAGAGAGAATAGGATGCCTATTATGGCTATCCTTCCATTTGAGAAGTGGGGCATTGACTTTGTGGGTACAATCACCCCGTCGTCTACTACTCAAAAGAGGTACATTATAGTAGCAACTGATTATTTTACAAAATGGTCAGAAGCGCGGGCGACGAGGCAGGACAATGCAAAAGAGACTGCAAGTTTTCTTTTAGAGCAGATTATCTACCGTTTCGGTCCACCGAAGGAACTAGTGTCGGATCGTGGAACCCACTTTTTGAATAAAGTGATCAAAAGCCTGACTGAAGCTTGGCAAATCAAGCATAATAAAACGACCCCCTATCCGCAAGAAAATGGGCAAGTCGAAAGTACTGATAAGCAGCTTGTGGGTATCTTGTCTAAAATAGTCTCCGAGAAGAAACGAGACTGGGATAGGAAGTTGTATATGGCTGTATGGGCATACAATACAACGTTCAAGCGAGCTACCGGCCATACTCCATTTAAATTAGTTTATGGGGAAGAGTGTGTGTTACCCCTCGAAATCGATTTTCCAACCATACGGTTTGCAATTAATCACTCTTTAGGCGATGAGGATGCATTCTTTGAACGTTTCACGACCATAGCCCACCTGGATGAACTGAAATTGTAGAGCTTATTACACCAGGAGGTAGCTAAATGTCGAATGAAGCAGTTGCACGACCTTAAAGCAAAGAAGTGTACCTTTAAAAAAGGGCAATTATTTCTGTACTATGATGCACGTAGGGAGCTATTTCCAGGGAAGGTGGAACCTAGATGGGATGGCCCCTACAAGATTGTTAGGATAGGGGAAAATAGGTCTACAGCTCTACTAGCTGATCTGTAGGGAGTAGAATTTAAAAATAAGGTTAATCTTAATAAGATTAAACCTTATTATTTCTAAGTATGCTAACATGAGCAAATGCATTGCAGGTCCATGCTGGGGCTGATTTGAGACCTACAAAAGAGCTTAAAGCTGGTTGATGGGGCAGTTAATTCCTTATTTGGAGCACCCATATCTAGAGTAGAGAAACCATCAGGGGAAACTTATTTGGTGGAGCAAGGGATACAAAGTGATTGAACAAGACGACGAAACCTTTGTGTGGGAGATCAAAATCTTCTGCCATCACTGCTTACGACTGTTGGCAAGTATCCCTGTTGAGTTTAATGAAGAAGGTGGGATGGAGCCGTCAGTTCACCCTCTAAACATGTTAAATTTTGACTATCATAATTACAAATAGAGGAGTTCGTGATGGCAGGCTGTGTAAACCCATTGTGGACGTACACATTATATTTTGACGGAGCATCCAGGGGCCCTAATAAAAAAGGGAGTGTTGGAGTAGTAATTCAAGATCCCCGAGGTAGAGTTACGATGAAGTTATCTCGGGGTAGGATTCACTAACAAAATGGCGGAGTATAAAGCCTTAATTATGGGACTGCATATTGCCAAGCAAGGTGGCATTCAGCGGTTGTTAGTAAAAGGGGATTCCCAGTTGATCTTGAATCAGCTAGATGGGACATACACAGTACGGAATCCCATCCTTTGTATGTATCATCGAACTGCGATGACCCTACTTGAGGAGTTTGAGAGAGTGTCTCTTCAGTTGATTCCACGGTACTAGAATCAGTTTGCGGATTCACTAGCAAATCTTGCTTATGAAGAAGACCTTTTCTTCAACTGTGGTCCTAGTTTGGATATTGCAATCGATAATGAGACAGGACCCGGTCGCTTGTGGGGAATGTTATCGGAGCATGCAATATATGGCAGGTGATGGTTGATATGGGTGATGCAAAGAGTAGCTCAGACCAATCTACCATTGTTATCCTGGACCCATAGGCTGATTAGACAACATGTTATGCATACGCCTCTTGCTATATATGCAAGAGGGATGGGTCATAATCTTATGCATTTAGCTTAGGGCTGTGAGCCTTATTTTTCCTCCTTGGAAAGGAGCATATTATTGTATATTTGTACTATTTCAGGGAGGAATGTGTAGATGCTATTCTGTTTTATTTCGTTAGGCCAAGAGGGCCACTTTTGCGAGGTTTTAACTGTTTTATCTCATTAGGCCAAGAGGGCCGATTCGTTTTTGTAGAGAAATGTTTTATTTCATTAGGCCAAGAAGGCCAGTTGTCTATATTAGTACGGGTGCGGTTAATGGGTTTTTGTTTTAGTTATGTGCTAGACAGGTTCAAAGAAGAGCTTGGAAGGAGCCTATGTCGCGTGGAGACTTCTCGTGGCCCTATCTAGGTGATATCTCTCCTTTACGAGTACCGTGTTTTTATGCTATATGAGTCTGTGTACTTGTAGGGGATTTTCTTTTCATGATTGGGGACCCGAGTCCAAGGCATGAAGTCCCAGGTTTAGGTTAGGTATGTCTGAGGGAGGTCTAAGTAGTTGTTGCCTCCTATAAAGACATTGCCAAGCACTGAAAGACCTGTTTTAGAAAGCAGTTCTAGTCACCCTGTTCTACTATCCTTCTAGGCAGCCATTCTAGGAGTTCTTGTTAGTTGTGAGGCAATTAGAGAAGCCTATCGAAGAAGAAAAATGATGATGATAAAGAGGAAGAAAAACCTGAATATTTCAAAGAAAATAGATATATACAAAGGTGTGTAAAAAGGGGTTCTAACCCCTATAAAAATAGAAATGAAAAGAAAGGAAAATTTATAAGCAGTTGATCATCGCCTTGCGACGGCCTGGTAGATTCTTGGGGACGAGTCAGACCCGCGGCCGATGCCTTGTCTTCCTAGGGGTGGCATCTCACTGGAAAAGAAGAAAGTAAGGAAGGTTGGCGCGAAAATAAAAGTGAGCGTCAGAAAAGGATTAAGTGTCGCCTTGCGAGGGCTTGGTAGGTTCCTTGCTACCGAGATAGGACTTGAGGCCGATGCTCTATTCTCCTTGGGTCAATACGCTCAGCTCCCTCCTTTTTACATGCCCGAGTATGGAAAATAAAAACCTAAAAGAAAAAATGTGCTAAAAGAAAATACTTCTTGATCAAGCTATAGGAGTCCTCACCTAGTAGGAGCTCCTAGTTGTATTGTCCTTAGTCAGGTAGGTAGTTTAGACCACCACTTAGGGCAACCTCTTTGATAGTTCTTTTTAGTTTGGCCGTGTTGGAGCAGTCGGTTAGTGACTAGCTTCGGGCCTTCTATCAGATTATGCTAGGCCTACTCCTTTTGGATTTCTTGCCTTGGTTTTGTTAGGGGGTAGGGTGAGCATTGTGCTGTGTTTTAATATGTATCTATTTTGTATCAGCTTGATGCTTCCTTTGGTTGTTTTGTGCAGATCTATTGTGGGATTCGACGGGCTGAGTCGTCCTATCCCGTGGTTGCCAATGAGAGTGGACTTTTGAGCCTGGGATGTGCCTAAAATTTTCCAAAAAATTTGGAATTTAGTTAAAAAATATTTAACATCAAAGGTGACAGCTACAGCTAGGATGATTTTAAGCACCAAGTGAAAGACGGCTTTTAAAAGGCGCCCGAGCGACACTTGTGGATTTTTGATAATTTTTTCGACTACTGTGCGAGATGCCAGGAGCTGCTAGTCAGTGCGGGATGTCAAGACGAATGCACAGGATTTTTCAGAGGACGAATTGGAGTCCAGACGAGGAAGAGGCCACAAAATGGGCAAGATACGAAAGGGTGGACAAATTTAAGGCCAAAGGGGGGGTGCCCTTTGGGGATTTTAACCCTCCCCCAAATTGCATGAAAAAAAAAGTGTGAAGATGAAGAAAACGTGGGCAGCAACATGCGCCGATTTTTGTGCCATGATTCCTCCACATGATGATTGCAGGCTGAAAGCAACCTATGCAACCGACATTGGGCCTCAACTTCTCTCTCTTGGCTGACTCTATCGCCGGTCTTCACGCGAGAGATGGCTGTCTAGATGAAGAGATCAGATTCTAGTATTTCTCTCTCCTCCCTCTCTCTCTTCTCTATGGGTTGTTCATGTGTACCATCTTGAAGGAGGAACTGGGAGGGAGAATGAAGGAAATGGTGATGGAGATTGATGGAGATACTGAAGATTGATGTGCAGCATTGGATTGAGAGCAATGGAGGCTCCATCTGCTGGTTATGTATTCATTCAAGGCGTCTCGGGTTACGTAAAAACACGGTATGACCATTTTTATGAAGAAAATGAAGGATTTTTTATAGTTTATGATGATAATTATGTTCTTATTGGATGAAAATTTATTTGTGTGTTGTTTGCATTATGAATAATTGTTGTTTATCAAAAAATCTTGGTTTTGCTATTATTTACATGCTTTATTTAATTTCTGAAAACGCGAAATGCGGTTTTTAAGCGATAAAATTGTAGTTTTTCCGTTTTGGGTGGGTAAAAGGTGTTCCCATGGGGGAAAAATGGAAGATAAATTGAATGTTGGTATGCTGAAGTGATTGGAACAAGAAAAAATAGAAAAAAGTATATTTTATTGTCAAATAAATCAAGAAAATGGGAAAAATAGGGGAAACATAAAAATACGTCTTTAAAAAATAAGAAAAATTATAAGGATTGTTTGTGGATGTGTGGTAGTGGCAAAGCATGAGGTTTAGCCTCAGTTTTCCCTATCTCCTTGTCAAAGTTTGTAATTTATCGCTTTTTATACATCAAACCATGATAAAATGAACCTCAACGAAAGCAATACATAAACGTAGGGGGTTGGGATGTTTGAATGGTGTGATTTGCATGCTGATTGTTGCTGATTTTCTGATGCATATCATGACATAGAGTCCGTGTATGTTAATTAAGAGGATAGTAGCACGAGTGTTGTCTCGGTGCTATCCTTACATCGCCACAACAGGTTAGGGAATAAGCATGGAAAAGCCTGGTTGTGCACACCATGTGTCTGATTTGAAAATTATGTTTGAGCACTTTAGGATCATTCACTTTGCATGTGCAAGGCATCCTAAGCCGTATGATAGACGTTCGTTTCTTGGGGGATTATTTAGTAAGGACACATGGTATCTCCTGGATTACTTTGGAAATGAAGAGTGGAGTTTGTTCGTTTGTTTCATATGTTGAGCAGTGCATCAAGGGGCTAATCCGTGCGATGTAGGAGAGCTATAGTGGGGCCGCGGTGTTTCTACCGAGACGTTGCCTCCCATGTATGTGATTATTGTGGCATTGCCAATGTGTATGGGTTCTCCCTCTGTGGAGTTTATAGAAAGGCAAACGTTGGACTACAAAAGTACAAAACTATGAACGCATAGATTAGGCTTTAGGACAGTTCGTCTTTTAGCAGTGGATAGATGCTCCTGGCCCACGAGGCCGTGAGGGTGTGTTTGTCTGTTATGAGCATGAGGTCTGGCTAGTGTCATAGCCAGTGCCGGCCCATTTTAGGTCCTATCAATCATAGATAAATGGTATGCATAAAAGTGTACATGCATGCATTTGTAAAGAGCTAGAGAGAATTAAAATGTAAAGGCTAAAGCCTTACGAATCCAAATGTATCAAAGAAATTCAAAGAAATATTAAAATATATAAAGGGTTGTGTGTCTTTTTGGGGAAAAGGTGGAATGGAGTGCACATCTAATTATGTGCCTCTTTCTCTTCTTTCTTCCAAGATTCCCACATTCTCCCTTAATGGTGCAAAAATTTATCTATCTCTCTTTTGTGTAAAAATTTGTCTTTACCCTTTCTCTCTTCTCTCTTTCCTTGTGAATAATGGTTGAAGTTATGGAGGATGATAATGAAGATGATGATTTTGTTCACTATTAAGAGCAGGAATTGTGGTTTTTTTCTAGTTTTGAGATCAATAATAGAGTCATACACATAGATTTTGTGTCCTTTCTCTATGGTTTTGTGTTCATTTCTATTTGTGGGAGGGTTGTCTTCATTTTGGTGTATAGCCAAAAGATGATCTCAACAATTATATGCAAATGTGTCTAGAAGAAACATGAATTATTGTCGTTCAAGAACTTGTTATCAATGGTAGAAGAAAAGTTTTGCAAAGAAATAGATTACAAAACAAAATATGGATTCATAGACCATCAATATTATCAAGTGAAGAATAGGAGCCAAGTTAAAATAATAAGCAGTTATTGTGCTTTGCTAGAAATGATTATGTTCACACCCTTATTGAGTGTTTCTCAGAGTTGGGGTGAAATGGCCATGCTAATAGAAGTAGTATCGGTGGAAGATATCTTGGTGAATAGGCACTGGCCATTATAGGGTTACTTGCCTCACCAACACAACTAGATTGACTGCACAATTTGAATGAAGATCATCAATTTGATGGGTATATATCTCCTCTCCAATCAAATGTATCTACCACATATTTTAAAAAAACAAGAAGACAAAGAAAAAGAAAATGTTGTAGTGCATTGTATGCCTATCTCAATCCTATGCAAATTTCCAATGAGTGAAACTTGATGATAACTTTCCAAATGAAGAAATTGGTTCCATGGTGGCTACTGTCCTATAGCACATGCCTCCTGAATTGGTTTAGCTTGAATCCTTGGCAACAACCTGTAATTCAATGTGTGGTGTACTAACATGGACATAGAAGACACTGGAGAAGATGACGAGATAAACAGAGAACGTTGTGAATAAGGGACATTCCATCATTCCTTTGCAACCCTATCTCTCTTGTTAACTCTTTGCCACTAAAAATTGAACCATGCTTCGCCCCTCTCATCATAGCAATGGTCAACCCCCCCTATTCAGGAGACATTGATGGAGAAGAAGAGATGGGAAAGAGGGAACAATGACCAAAGATGAAAGGACTTGGGGACTTTGTTGCATGTGACACATTATGTGCTTATCAAACATAACTACATGGAATAAGTGTTGAGACCCAAACGGGCCCAACACTAGCTATAGGCACTAGCTAGGCCTTTATAACACTCACAAGACAACCCCACATGGGCTCACTACCAGGAGCTTCCAAGGGCACACTACCCTAATCTCTACTAGAGATATTGTGTTTGTAATGGAGCATAGTCCAATGATTTCCCTTCCTTACTCCTCAAAGGGAGATCCCATACATCTTGGAATAATATACCACATAACACAAACATAAAGGAGGCACCCCTCCGGATGAATGCCATGGCCCTATTGCAGCTCTCTTACACTGAGAGGATTACCCCCTCGATGCGCTTCTCTAACGTAAAGAACATATGAAAAATTTCCACTCTTATATATTTTGAATGATCCATGAGATTTGATCTTTTCTTACCAAGCTTGCCTCAAGAAACCATTCATCTACCCTACAGCTCAGGTTTCCTTTCACACTCCACGTAGGTCAATGTTTGAAAAGAAATTGCCATGCATTCAGGTTTGATACCATATTATGCTCAATGCAATGTGGATGAACATTATGATAAAGCATTTTATCATTAGAAACCAGCTAGGTGAAGTGAAAAAACTAACTTTTAATGATTTTTCAACTAATCATGCGTGCGGCATTGATAGAGACTAGCACCGAATTTCTTTGTGCTACTAGTCACCTTAACTCAAATGATAATCCATTCTATATGTTATTCATAAAAAAACAAATCAAAATTTGAATCATTTTCAACAACTAACCACTTTCACAAACCCGGATGCAAACTTTTAACAAGAACACCAATACTAATATCATCATCCATTTTCAAATTTATTCCAACAAGATGGTTTAGAAGTCCTTCCATGTAATTTAAATGTGTAGCAAGAGGTGTGTTGGACTTCATGTCAAGCCTGAAGAATTCAATTAAGAGACCATACTTTGATGACTTAGACTATGCACCAAACAAAGTGTCAAGTCTCTTCCATGTATCATGTGAAGTATCACAGTTATCCACATGGTGGATATAGCTGTCGTCTAGCTCCAATTTGATAATGGACTGAGCCTTGTCATCATTCTTTTGCAAAGTGATTGCAAGGTCTGCATCACAAGGCTTCTTCTCTTTGCCACTGGTGATGGCCAAAAGACCCTTCTTTATTAGGATGAGCTTGATGTGGGTCTGCTAGGTGTGAAACCCGACCCCTTTGAAGCAAACTGTCGAAGAGTACTTGCCCACGTTGGAGTTGGAGGAACAACAAATTAGCTTTAAAATTCTCATATTTCAGCAACAAAAAAAGACTTGATCTTGAGTATACTTGATAAGCACAAGTGCCAAAAGACATTAGATGAATACTATCAAGAGATACTGATGCTTGTGGCTCAAAGCTTGAGACCTTCAAAATGACCTTTAGAATCTCCCCTTCTTTATTTGATGCTGAAAAAAGTGCTGGAAAATTTTAGATTTAGTGGATCAAAGTGGCAGAGGCTTGGTTTGAGTGTCAGGAGGGAGAGAGAAAACAATGGAAAGATGAAGCTTTGAGTTCTTGGCTATGGTAGTCACAATTAGGGTTTGTAGGGCAACCTAGTTTTTCACAAATTGCAATAGCTATAGTGCATCATTTCCAAAAGTTTTTTTTGTAGACATGAAGCTTACTTCATGGGCTATCAATGCCCTATGATGGCACCCTGAATCGTAATGTGTACAAAGAATGAGATGAGTACAAATAGGGCGGGCACAATTCTGAGTAACATGCCAAAAAATTCACAATGTTGGGCTATATATGCCTAATGCCAAGGTTGCAGGTGACAAGAAGAAGTGCCTTGATGTGAGAACAAGTCCTTAGAAGGAAGCGTGAGGAGATGCTACTTGGATGTGGAGATATAAGAACTCTAAGCAAGGTTGGTACTGGCTGGCTATGGCTGCCATGGAAGGTTGGTGAAGATAGAGTAAGAAAATGAACTCATTGGTTGGACTTGAACTGAGTTGGAGAGAGGCTAGAAGGGGGGTTTACTGATCTAAACTAATGTATGCCATGCTCATCATGGCTCTGATACCATGTAAAAAGGTGGATCTAGAACATGGCTTGAGACAGAAGCTATGGAGGTTGGAAGAGAAAGAGTGAGTTCATGAAGACACTAACATGACTAGCTGTTACACAAGTGAATTAGGTTCCAAGATGTAAGCTTAGAATCATAAACACAATCTTTGTTGAGATGTTTGCAATCACACCTACTTTAATCTCTTTGTAAGGAGTTGTGAGGGCTCAAGACTAGAATCGCATATGCATAGTAGGAGAAGTGCTACCATCTAGTTTCCTATAAAGCATTGTACTTGATCTCTTTTCTAATGAAATGATAGTACTATTTTCTTCCTAGTAAAGTGTCTGTGTCATTGTTCACACATAAGATTGTGTTTATGAGTCCAAGTCTCAATCTTGGAACCTAATTCACTTGTGTGACAATTTTTCTTGTCAGTGTCAATGTCTTCATGAGTTCATTCTTCCTCTTTCAACCTCCATAGCTTTTGTCATAGCCATGTCCTAGATCCATGTTTTCACATGGTATCAGAGCCTAGTTGGGCATGGTATAGCTCCTTCTCTATTCTCTCAGTCTCTCTCCAACTCAGTTCAAGCTTAGGGTGAGTATCTAACTTTATCTCCATCCCTATCTCTAATTGACCTTCCATGTCAGCCATAGCCTGCAAAACCTACCTTACTTGGAGCCTCTCGTTCTCACTCTAGAGACCGTAATACATCACACTTTCTTCTACTCAGGGCACAAAATTATGTTATGCCACATCTCAACATTGGTGTTTTTTTTTCTCGGCATTGGCAACATTCTCCATCGCGGCACAGATCTACGCCCTGTCTGGTCATACATGTGGCTGCGGAGCTAAGGGCATAATCTCGCAACTGATCATAGGGAAATTTTAGCCCATGGCTTGAGCTCCTTGGCCACTAAGTTTTGTGGCAAATGCCTTCTGCTGTGACTCGGTGCAAACAAAAATGTAGACGGGTCTGAAACCCTAGAAGTAGTCTGCCATAGCCACTCTATCATAAGCTCATTTTCCACTTCTTCTTTCAAAACTAACATCTTGTCACTCTGATTTGCTTCAAAATAGAGGTCTCAGCAAACTTTGGGCCATCAAATCATTGAGGAGGATAAGTGCTTGAAGATCCTTTGAAGTCTTGAAGAAATCAAACCTCTTACATCTCATCCTTCTCATTCTTCTTACCCTACTCAAGGTTTTGCCACTTTGAGTTTTTAGCAAGCAGTTTAGCAAGAAAATCAAGGAGGAGAATAGAATACCTATTGAGGATTTACCGAGTATTTGACTCCACAATTATCTCTTGATACTAATCACTTAGTGCTTTTTGGCACTTGTGCTTGTTAGCACACTCAACATTATCTCTTGTGCTGCTCAAAATCTGAGAATTTTGGTGTTGATTTGCTGCTGCTCTAGCCATCTAACACGGGCAAAGACTCTCCAACTGCTCACTTCAAAGGAGTCATGTTTCACACCTAGGCCATTACCACTGGAAAGGAAAAGAAGCCTCCTATTGGATACCTTGCAGTCACTTGGCAAAAGAATGATGATAAGGCTCAGGCCATTATCAAACTGGAGCTAGATGATAGCTATATCCACCATGTGGATAACTATGATACTTCACATGATACATGGAAGAGACTTGACACCTTGTTTGGTGCACAGTCTAAGTCATCAAAGTATGGTCTCTTGATTGAAGTTTTCAGGCTTGAAATGAAGTCCAACGCATCATTTACCACACATCCAAATTACATGGAAGGACTTCTAACCCAACTTGCAGGAATCAACATTAAAATAGAAGATGTTTGCATTGGTGTTCTACTTAAAAGTTTGCCTCCTGAATATAATAATGTATCAACAAATCTAATCAATATGCCAAACCCTAAGCTTGTTGATATCCAAGCATCACTATTAGAGGAGGAAAAGAAGCTAAAAACTAACGAAGAACCAAGCACCTCTAGAGATGAACAAGCATTATATGTTGGCAACAGGTACAAAGGCAAGAAGGATAAGCTTTTCTATGACTTTTGCAAAAGGACTGGACACACCGAGAAGTTGTGCCACGCCAGAAAGAGGTCCCAAAAGGCCTGTCTAGTTGCTATTAAAGAAGAAGAAGAACATGGAGCAAAAGAAGAAGAAGAATAAGAAGACCACAAAGAGGACAAACCTCATCAATCCTTCTATTCCAATAGACTCTTTTAGCTTTGTATTTCCTAGCCCTAATGCTTCGGACATAAACTTGTAAACTCCTTATGTAGCCTTGTAATACAACCTTTGTACACTTTGTGAGGCCCCTATTAAAGCCTCTGGATGACCATCATGTTTGTGGTATCCACACTTAGCCTTTTTTGTGACAGCCCCTGGTGTTTTGCCATGTTTATGGTGTGCCAACACTTTGCAGGTGTTGCTTTCACTAAAGCCTCTATATGCTTTGTACTTCTGGGAGGAGAGGTGTTGAGATGTTTGCAATCACACCTACTTCAATCTTTTTGTAAGGAGTACAATCCAATTTTCTATAAAGCATTTACTTGCTCTCTTTTCTAGTGAAATGATAGTACTCTTTTCTTTCCAGCAAAGTATCTGTGTCATTGTCCACACACAAGATTGTGTTTATGAGTCCAAATCTCAATCTTGGAACCTAATTCACTTGTGTCACAATTTGTCTTGTCAGTGTGTTACCGTGTTTCCCGTAGCACAGAGAGTGGAAAATGAAAAAAAAAAAAGGAAAATAGCAAAAAAGGCGCAGGATAAAAGCAGAAAAAGGCGCCTTGACCAGTAACCAATCCCTAAAAAATTTAAATGTTTGGGCACGACCCTCAGAAAGCCTCGGTGTTGCCCCGAGACAACAAAATAGTAAAAGGGCGCACCATTAAAATGTGGGAGCGCCCCCGAATCTTTGTAAAAGAGTGACAGGCTCACTCCTTTGTAAAGTGTACGCATTAGTTGGGAATAGGATAAATTAGAATGGTGGAAAATGGGAAAAAGGGCCTAGGCTACGGCCGGCCATGTAAAAAAGGGAAAAGGGGATGATAGCCCAAAAAGGATTTAGGGCTTTGTATATAAAGTTGAAAAGTGAATGAGAAGCTCATTCTTTGGTGTGTGGCAAAAAGAGTCTTCTTATTCCTCTCTTCTTCTCTCCTTCTTGCTTGTGTGTGCTCTTGAGAGAGGGAGTGTGAGAGTGTGAGGGAGTGAGTGTGTGTGGGAGTGAGGGATCAAGAGAGTGAAGCTCTTCACCATCTCCTCTTCACCATCTCCTCTTCTCTTCTTCTCTTCTCTTCTTTTCTCTTCTCTTGCGTGCGCGGCTATGGAGGATGGAGCTTGGAGATGGAGGAGGCTTGAGGATGCTTGAGCTAGCATCAAGAATCGTGGAGCTACCGAAGTGCAAGAGAGAGGAGGGTACTCGATCAAGCATCAAGCTAAGCTCACTGCACTCGTAGGATCGACGGCGCGTCGGCTAGGTGAGAGATTGCCATTACTGCTCGGCTTGGAACGCTTGAAACAATAAGCGGTCCGTGGGTCTTGGCGGTTGAGCGTGAGCTCCCACATTTTGGTTCCGTTTTGCTGGGACCAACGGATTCAAGCTTGAGCACTTGCGTGCCTCATATCGAGCATCGAAGTAGGGTATTTATCCCCGAAACGGAGCTTGAGATAGGTAGGAAGTTTGGGTGTTTTTGATCTTCAAAACAGGTAAGTATTTTGGGATATTCTGGTTGTTTGATGATTGGAAAACATGGAGAAATTAGTTCAGTTTTTTGCTTTTAATTTGTGTCGTGTTTAGAGTAGGTTAACAGTAGGAAATCACACCCGAGAGGCATAGGGTTTGCTGCTGTAAAACAGGGAGAAAATCGGGGAAAACAGGGAAAAATGGAGAAAATGCACATTTGAATGTGTAGGAATCGCAAGGAGAGTGATCGGTAACATGTGGGGAATGTCCGGCAGGGTCATAAGTTCTTGAAGGGCAAGGGAATCCTCATTTGCAACGAGCTAAGAGTGAGAGAGAGAGAGAGAGAGAGAGAGAGAGAGAGAGAGAGAGAGAGAGAGTGAGTGATGGGACTTTACGAAAAAAAAAAGAGAGTGATGGGACCTAAAACAGGCCGGCACTGGCTATAGCACTAGCTGGACCTCATGCTCATGACACACAAACACCCTCACGGCCTCGCGGACCAAGAGCATCAATATAAGGCTAAAGGACAACCTGCCCTAAAGCTTAATTCATGCGTTTATAGTTCATAGTCAAACATTTCCCTAAAACTCCTCAAAGGGAGAACCCTTATACATTGGCAATGCCACGATCACACACATAGGAGGCACTCCACCGACTAATAGTCGGAGCCCCACTGCAGCTCTCCTATATCTTAGGGATTGGCCCTTTGATGCACTGCTAAACATATAACACAAATGAGGAAAAACTCCTCTCTTTTATATTTCTCGTATTTCCAGGAGATATACCGTGCTTCCTCACTTCACAGTCCCTTAGGAAACCAACCCTCTACCCTACGGCAAGGGATAACCTCACACTCTCAATCGTGGGTCAAAGTCCTAAGAAAACAATTGCTATGCAGTCCAGGAGATTTTCCTTCGATACCATGAACTATGCATGGTGCATAGTGTGAATGGTTTAGTGCACAAACAAAATAAAATCAGCATTGTGCATCATGCGCAACCAATCTTTCCATGATTTCCATACTAACGTTTATGTATTGAAACGAGGAGAGACACCGAGCCTTACGCTCATGCTGGCTTTTCCTTTATTTTAAAACAATGTCCTATAGCCATGATGCAACACATAAATCAAATTTAAGATTGTACTTTAACGCTCAAACTCTCCTCTCACCCTACCGTTTAATGTTTTGCAATCGTTGATAGGTGTAAGAGTCATTTTATGTGTATTTCTTTGTAGAGAAAGCAATAAATACGAACAAAAACATAGAAATGAGGGTAAATCGAGGCTAACCTTGTGCTCTACCTTCATTATACATTGCACAAACACTTATGTAATTTTTTGGAAAAAAATTTTATCGTTTTCTAATTTTCTCCCATTTAAAACCCATTTTTCACCATTTTTTGATATTTTTCCTTCATTATTTTCAATAAAAAATGACTAGAAATTGAAATTGATTATGGGCTGTGGCCCTTAGGTTCTTTGACAGCAAAAGTTTAGGTTTTATTGATGTTATATTTCATGTTTCCCCTTTTATTTTGCAAAAAATCCCCATTTTGCCTCTTAAATGCGTGTTTTACGGGTTTTATACCATTGATTTCAATCATAACACTTATGATTTTTTGATTCTCTGAGCATAAACTGATCAAACTCATAGCAAACAACATTATGATGCATAATCAGTCCATGGGAACAAATATTCATGAAGCAAATTGCATAAAACATCAATTCCCTTTGTAAAAATGGAATTACCATTCTTTGCGGGTTGCGAGTTTTTATTTGCCATGTCTTGGGACTGATTTCCAGCAGCCATTAATGTCCATGACAGTCCGGAATCAGCAATCTACCCTCCTCTTGCATCACAGAGCAATCCCATCTCGGTTGGACAAGCATCCGTCAATCCTTCTTCTTCCCACATGAATCTACCTCTAGAAGAGAGAGAGGGAGGAGAGAGAATGAATGAAATCAAAGATTTTCATAGAGACCACCATTGCGCGAGCGAAGCACGGCGATATGACCAGTAGACAGAGGGGAAGCAAGGGCCAATGTCAATTGGGGTGGTTGCTCACAGGCAGAGGATGGCATCTCCAAGATCTAGGCACAAATTCCGACGCCTGTTGTCCACGCCATCCTCCTCTCTCTCCTCATGATTTTTCCCAAAAGTTGCATGTTGGCATAAAATGCCCCTAGCCCCCAAAGGTCACCACTCATTTTGGCTAAATTTTGTCCACCTCTTCAAATCTTGACCGGTTTCTTGGCCATTTCCCCCTCTGGACTCCGAATTGAGCTCTGAAAAATCCTGGGCGTCCGGCTTGATATCCCGCGTTGGCCCGTAACTCTTGACAACCCGCACGGCAGTCTGAAAATTTATCAAAAATCAACAAGTGTCGCTCGAGCGCCTTTAAAGCACTTGACGCTTAAAATCGTCCTAGGTCGAGCCGCCGCCTTTGACGTTGAATATTTTTCCCTTGATATTCGTAATTTTTAGCTATTTTTAAGCACTTCTCAGCATCAAAACTCCGCTCTCATTGGCGACCACGGGATAGGGCGACTCAGCCCGTCGAATCCCACAATAGATCTGCACAAAACAACCAAAGGAAGCATCAAGCTGATACAAAATAGATACATACTAAACACAGCACAACGCGCACCTTACCCCCTGACAGAACCAAGGCATGACATCCACAAGGAGTAGGCCCAGCATAATCTGATAAAAGCGAAGCTAGTCACTAACCAACTGCTCCAACACGGCCAAACTAAAAAGAACTGTCAAAGAGGTTGCCCTAAGTGGTGGTCTGAACTACCTTCCTAACTAAGGACAACACAACTAGGAGCTCCTATTAGGCGAGGACTCCTATAGCCTGATCAAGAAGTATTTTCTTATAGCACATTTCATCTTTTAGGGTTTTATTTTATTGACATACTCGGGTATGTAAAAAGGAGGGAGCTGAGCATAGTGACCCAAGGAGAACACGGCATCAGCCTTAGGTCCTGTCTCGGTACCCAAGAACCTACCAAGCCCTCGCAAGGCGACACTTAATCCTTTTTTAATGCTCACTTTTATTTTCGCTTCAACCTTCCTTAATTTCTTCTTTTCCAGCAAGATGCCACCCCTAGGAAGACAAGGCATCGGCCCCAGGTCTGACTCGTCCCCAGAAACCTACCAGGCCTTCGCAAGGCGATGATCAACTGCTTATAAATTTTCATTTCTTTTCTTTTCTATTTTTTATAGGGGGTCAGAACCCGTTTTTACACACCTTTGTATTTATTTATTGTCTTTAAGATATTCAGAGTTTCTTTTCCTTTATCATCATCATTTTTCTTCTGGCAGGCTTCTCTAACTGCCTCACAACTGAGCAAGAACTCCTAGAATGGCTGCCTAGCAGGCTAGCAGAACAGGGTCACTAGGACTCCCGTCTCAAACAGATCTTTCAATGCCTGGCAATGTCTTTACAGGAGGCAACGACTACTCAGACCTCCCTCAAACATGCTTAACCTAACCCTGGGTACTTCATGCCTTGGTTTTCCGGTCCCCAACAAGAAACGAAAAACCCCTTAATAAGTACACAAACACATATAGCATAAAAACCACAGTACTCAAAAAGGAAGGATACCACCTGGATAGGGCCACGAGAAGCTTCCAGGCAACAAAAGGCTCCTTCCAAGCGCTTCTTCCGAACCTATCTAGCATAGAACTAAAACAAAAACCATTAACCGCACCTGCACTAAACAGTCAACTGGCCCTCTTGGCCTAATGAAATCAAGCACTTCACCACAAAAAGAATTGACCCTCTTGGCCTAATGAAATAAAGTAATAACACCTCGCAAAACTGGCCCTCTTGGCCTTATGAGATAAAACAAAATAACACCTACACATCCCTCCCTGAAAGAGCACAGATATACAATAATAGGCTCCTTCCCAAGGAGGAAAACACAAGGCTCGTAGCCCTAAACTAAATGCATAAGGTTATGACCCATCCCTCCTGCATATATAGCAAGAGGCGTACGCATAACATGTTGTCTAATCAACCTATGGGTCCAGGATAATAACGGTAGATTGGTCTCGGCTACTCTTTGCATCACCCATATCAACCATCGTCTGCTATATATTACATGCTCTGATAACATTCCCCACAAGCGACTGGGTCCTGTCTCATCATTGATAACAATATCCAAACTAGGACCACAATTAAAGAAAAGGTCTTCTTCATAAGCAAAGTTTGCTAATGAATCCGCAAACTGATTCCAATAACGTGGAATCAGCTGAAAAGACACTCTCTCAAGCTCCTCAAGTAGGGTCATAGCTGTTCGATGATACATATAGAGAATGGGATTCCGCACTGTGTATGTCCCATCTAGCTGATTCTGGATCAACTGGGAATCCCCTTTTACTAACAACCGACGAATACTACCTTGTTTGGCAATGTGCAGTCCCATAATCAAGGATTTATACTCCGCCATATTGTTAGTGAATCCTACCCCGAGATAAGCAGCTAACTTCATCGTAACTCTACGTCAGGGATCTCGGATTACTACTCCAACATTCCCTTTTTTATTAGGGCCTCTGGACGCTCCGTCAAAATATAATGTATACATCCATAATGGGTTTACACAGCCGGCCATCACGAACTCCTCCATTCGTAATTATGGTAATCAAAATTTAGCATGTTGAGAGGATGAACTGACGGCTCCATCCCACCTTCTTCATTGAACTCAACAGGGATAATTATCAACAGCCATAAGCAGTGATGGCAGAAGACTTTGATCTCCCACACAAAGGTTCCGTCTTCTTGCTCAATCACTTTGTATCCTTTGCTCCACCAGATGAGTTTCCCCTGATGGTATCTCTGCTCCAGATATGGGTGCTCTAAATAAGGGATTAACCACCCCATCCAACGGCTTTTAAGCTCTTTTGTAGGTCTCAAATCAGCCTTAGCATGGACCTACAATGCATTTTCTTGCATTAGCATTCTTAGAAATAATAAGGTTTAATCTTATTAAGATTAACTTTATTTTTCTACTCCCTGCAAATCAGTTAATAGGGCCGTAGACCTATTTTTCCCTAACCTGACAATCTTGTAGGGACCATTCCATTTAGGTTCCAGCTTCCCTGGGAACAGCTCCCTACGCGCATCATAATAGAGGACTAATTGCCCTTTTTTAAAGGTATATTTCTTCGCTCTAAGGTCATGTAACTACTTCATCCGACGCTTGGCTACCTCCTGGTGTAATATGCTTTGCAACTTCAACTCATCCAGATGGGCTATGGTCGTGAAACGTTCAAAAAGGGAATCCTTATCTCCCAAAGAATGGTTAATTGCAAACCGTATGGTTGGCAATTTGATCTCAAGGGGTAATACACACTCTTCCCCATAAACCAATTTGAATGGAGTATGGCCGGTAGCTCGCTTGAAAGTGGTATTATACGCCCATACTACCACATACAGCTTCATGTCCCAGTCTCATTTCTTCTCAGAGACTATCTTAGACAAAATACCCACAAGCTGCTTATTAGTACTTTCCACCTGTCCATTTGCTTGCGGATTATAAGGAGTCATTTTGTTATGCTTGATTTGCCAAGCCTCAGTCAAGCTTTTGATCACCTTATTTAGGAAATGGGTTCCACGGTCCGAAACTAATTCCTTTGGTGGACCCAAACGGTAGATTATCTGCTCTAAAAGGAAACTTGTAGTCTCTTTTGCATTGTCCTGCCTCGTCGCCCGCGCTTCTGACCATTTTGTAAAATAATCAATGGCTACTATAATGTACCTCTTCTGGGTAGTAGACGACGGGGTAATAGGATCCACAAAGTCAATGCCCCACTTCTCAAAAGGAAGGATAGCCATGATAGGCGTAAGTGGACGTTTCCTATTTTCTCTACTGTCATGCCTTTGACAGGTATCACATCTCTTTACATACTCAAAAGAATCTTGGAAGATAGACGGCCACCAATATCTGACTCTTAAAGATTTCTGCACCGTCAACCGTCCCGCGAAGTGCCCTCCACATGCAGAGTCATGGCACTCTTCTAAGATAAAAGGAACCTCGTCAGGCATCACACATCGGCGATAAGTATCATCAACGCCTTGCCGATATAGCATCCCTGCGATCAAGGAAAACTTCAAAGCTTGCTGTTTGATTTTCCTCTTTTCAGACTTTGACAAACAAGCTCCCGTCTCTCCTGTTGATAGATAATGTGTAATAGCAGCATACCAAGATGGAATAGAAGCTGTATCAATTTTAAACATTTCCTCAATATCGCTTCCTTCAGCCAAAGTCTCTTTCGGCTCCCCGAAATCCACAAGGCATTCCACAATACCCTGCAACCTCGGTGGCTTACTCTTAATCTCATAATCGAACTCCTGCAAAGTGATTAACCACTTTGCCAAACGATCAGGCGGTTGTAGCTTGTTCATAAGCAATCTAAGCCCTTCCGCCTTCGTATAGAACACTACCTTTTAATAGAGGATGTAGTGTCTGAATTTCTTAGTCCCAAAGACCATCGCAAGACACAACTTCTCCATGTAGGTGTAGTTGATCTCTGAAATGCCCAATATTTGACTAGCAAAAGCTATCGGATGATACCACTTTTCCTCCCAAATTTGGGCTAAACAGCAGCTAAAACTATGCATGGTGGCTGGTGAAAATATATAGAACATCTCACCTCTTTTAGGTGCTTTTAAAATGGGTGCTTTTACTAGCTCCTATTTCACATCCTCAAAAGCTACCTTACAAGGGTTGCTCCACTCAAATGAACAGCTAAAGGATAATAAATTCGTTAATGGCAACATTCTTTCTGCCAAGGCACTTATAAACCTCCGATAGTACCCTATCGATGACAGAAAGCTATGAACCTCTTTCGGAGTGCGCGGTGGACTCATAGCAACTATGACCTTGATCTTTTCAGGGTCAGTTGCTATCCCTACTAAACTGACCACATGGCCCAGCAATATTTGCTTTTCCCCTCTGTAATATTTGCCTAGGTGCATCATTCTGTAGCAAGTTATTTCCTTGCGCTCTATGATTCACTGGGCCCGGTTGTTTACTCCCTTGTTGGAGAGAGCTAATCTTACTCCAACAGGTAGCAGCCAGATGGCCTAACTTCCCACAAATGTCACATTTCACATTTGGACAGTTTCTGGGGAAGTGCTGTCCACTGCACCATTTACAACTAAATCTAGAGGGTCCACCCTCTTCAGGGCATCGACTCCCTATCAAATTTTGTTGCTTCTTCAAGAAATTAACGTCGACGGCTATTTGTCAATATTGTTCGGAAATCATATCGGTATAATGCTTCATCATGTCCTTAACTTCACCAAGGAAATTAGATGCACTCGACTCATAGCCTCGATCGTCAACTCGTCGTTCCATTGGCCTAACAATCTGATTTGGCACTGGCTGTTGACCCACAGGAACTACATTAGAACTCAAAACTTGGCCTCCAACATTTGATGGAGCCAACTGACTTGCCATAGGCATAGTCACACTGGGAGGAACCGGTAGTAAAGGTACATTCGAAACCACACTCCCTCTCCCATTAGGGTTAGTCATAGGCATCCCTTGACTTTCATTTGTCAATGATGGATTGCCGCTAGGTACTAAACCCCCATTAACATTCATTCGAGAGGAGTTGGCCGTTTGTAATCGTGCTTCTACTCCCTCTGCCCGCATAATAGCGGTGTCTATGTCTGCTAAGGCCACACTGCTCAATTGTACTTGGATATTAAAGTCCAACCCATGCAAAAAGTATTGCAATTGGGCAGCTGGTGGAATGGGAATGTAAGTTTGCAACTTACGGAATACTTCCTTCAACTTCTTGGCATATGCTTTTACATTCTCATGAGGATCTTGACGTGTCACATTCAAGACCCGCAACCAATATTGGCCACCTCTTTCAGGGGCATATTCCGCTCGGAAAACTGCATAGAATTGATCAATGGTGGTTATGGTTCCTGACTCTATGCTGTGATACCAAACTGTAGCCCTTCCTTTTAACGTCATATTGAAGAACATCATGAGATGTCCCTTGTCTTGGATGTAATAATTGAACATCAATCTCTGAAATTCACAAATGTGAAATTTTGCATCCTCTTTCGCTAACCCATTAAAAATGGGCAAGGAAACCCCTAAGGCTGGTAAATCCGGCGTCCCTGAAGGAATCGCAATAGGCTGTGCCATGGTCACAATCGAATTAGCAATAGGAGCTTTAAATGACGGATTCACACCCCCACTTGAATTGGGTAGACTTGGTGGAGGAGAGGAAGATCTTACACTTCCTCCTGCACCTAACAGACTATGTAGAGCAGTTGGGTTACTAAGACCACTGCTTCGTATACGTATTGGACTACTCCTTTGAGGAGAATAACGGCTTACGATCTCTAACCGCTGTCTAGCCCTCTCAGCATGTTCGGCTTTTTGGATTTCGGCTTGACGGTCCTTGTCAGAGGACATAAACCAACTTCCTTTTGGTCCCTAGAAACCCTAGATTCGAAAGCCACCACTTATAAGTGGCTCCCGAAAAACGCACCACTGATGGGACCTAAAACGGGCCGGCACTGGCTATAGCACTAGCTCGACCTCATGCTCATGACACACAAACACCCTCACGGCCTCGCGGACCAGGAGCGTCAATATAAGGCTAAAGGACAACCTGCCCTAAAGCTTAATTCATGCGTCTATAGTTCATAGTCCAACATTTCCCTAAAACTCCTCAAAGGGAGAACCCTTATACATTGGCAATGCCATGATCACACACATAGGAGGCACTCCACTGACTAATAGTCGAAGCCCCACTGCAGCTCTCCTACATCTTAGGGATTGGCCCTTTGATACACTGCTAAACATATAACACAAACGAGGACAAACTCCTCTCTTTTATATTTCTCCTATTTCCAGGAGATATACCAGGCTTCCTCACTTCACAGTCCCTTAGGAAACCGGCCCTCTACCCTACGGCAAGGGATAACCTCACACTCTCAATCGTGGGTCAAAGTCCTAAGAAAACAATTGCTATGCAGTCCAGGAGATTTTCCTTCGATACCATGAACCATGCATGGTGCATAATGTGAATGGTTTAGTGCACAAACAAAATAAAATCAGCATTGTGCATCGTGCGCAACCAATCTTTCCATGATTTCCATACTAACATTTATGTATTGAAACGAGGAGAGACATCGAGTCTTACGCTCATGCTGCCTTTTCCTTTATTTTAAAACAACATCCTATAACCATGATGCAACACATAAATCAGATTTAAGATTGTACTTTGACGCTCAAACTCTCCTCTCACCCTACCGTTTAATGTTTTGCAATCGTTGATAGGTGTAAGAGTCATTTTATATGTATTTCTTTGTAGAGAAAGCAATAAATACGAACAAAAACATAGAAATGAGGGTAAACCGAGGCTAACCTCGTGCTCTACCTTCATTATACATTGCACAAACACTTATGTAATTTTTTGGAAATTTCTTTTTATCGTTTTTTAATTTTCTCCCATTTAAAACCCAATTTTCACCATTTTTTGATATTTTTCCTTTATTATTTTCAATAAAAAATGACTAGAAATTGAAATTGATTATGGGCTGTGGCCCTTAGGTTCTTTGACAGCAAAAGTTTAGGTTTTATTGATGTTATATTTCATGTTTTCCCTTTTATTTTGCAAAAAATCCCCATTTTGCCTCTTAAACGCGTGTTTTACGGGTTTTATACCATTGATTTCAGTCATAACACTTATGATTTTCTGATTCTCTAAGCATAAACTGATCAAACTCACAGCAAAAGACATTATGATGCATAATCAGTCCATGGGAACAAATATTCATGAAGCAAATTGCATAAAACATCAATTCCCTTTGTAAAAATGGAATTACCGTTCTTTGCGGGATGCATGTTTTTATTTGCCATGTCTCAAGACTGATTTCCAGCAGCCATTAATGTCCATGACAGTCCGGAATCAGCAATCTACCCTCTTGCATCACGGAGCAATCCCATCTCAGTTGGACAAGTATCTGTCAATTCTTCTTCTTCCCACATGAATCTGCCTCTAGAAGAGAGAGAGGGAGGAGAGAGAAAGACTGAAATCAAAGATTTTCATAGAGACCACCATTGCGCGAGCAAAGCACGGCGATATGACCAGTAGACAGAGGGGAAGCAAGGGCCAATGTCAATTGGGGTGGTTGCTCACAGGCAGAGGATGGCATCTCCAAGATCTAGGCACAAATTTCGGCGCCTACTGTCCACGCCATCCTCCTCTCTCTCTCCTCACGATTTTTCACAAAAGTTGCATGTTGGCATAAAATGCCCCTAGCCCACAAAGGTCACCACTCATTTTGGCTAAATTTTGTCCACCTCTTCAAATCTTGATCGGTTTCTTGGCCATTTCCCCGTCCAGACTCCGAATTGAGCTCTGAAAAATCATGGGCGTCCGACTTGACATCCCGCATTGGCTAGTAACTCTTGACAACCCGCACGATAGTCTGAAAAATTATCAAAAATCAATAAGTCTCGCTCGGGCGCCTTTAAAACACTTGACGCTTAAAATCATCCTAGGTCGAGCCGCCGCCTTCGACGTTGAATATTTTTCCCTTGATATTCGTAATTTTTAGCTATTTTTAAGCACTTCTCGGCATCAAAACTCCGCTCTCAAAGAGAGAGAGCTTGGGCGACCCGTTCGATCGATCAGGGCAAGGAGTGACGTTGCTATCGGCGATCCCCAGGTATATAGATCTCTCCCCCATCACTCAAACATCATTCCTGGTGAATTTTGTAGTCTATAATCATCGATGTCTTGAGATTTTGGATGAATTTGTGCTCAAAAGCGCGTTCGGGCTGGCGGAATCGGACACCCGATTCAGTGTCCGATTCTCAGAATCGGACGCTCGGACAACCGTCCGATCGGACCAACCCGTCCGACTTGGGCACTCGGACACTTGGATTTGGACACTCGGATTTAGACATGAGAGCGGAGTTTTGATGCCGAGAAGTGCTTAAAAATAGCTAAAAATTACGAATATCAAAGGAAAAATATTCAACGTCGAAGGCGGCGGCTCGACCTAGGACGATTTTAAGCGTCAAAGTGCTTAAAAGGCGCTCGAGTGATACTTGTTGATTTTTGATAATTTTTCAGACTGTCGTGCGGGTTGTCAGGAGTTATCGGCCAATGTGGGATGTCAAGCCGGACGCCCAGGATTTTTCAGAGCTCGATTCGGAGTCCGGGCGGGGAAATGGCCAAGGAAATGGGCAAGATTTGAAAAGGTGGACCAAAGTTTGGCAAGTGGTCATGACCTTTGGGGGGGGCATGTAGCATTTTATGAAACACCAAATCGTGGCATTCTTGAGAATGAAGAAAACGTGAAGAAGAGATGTCAGAATGGCGCCGATTTTTGTGCCCCATTCTTGGGGAATCCATCATCCTACCTCAATACAACCACCCCCAATGATTATGGGCCTTGATTTCCCTCTGGATGCTGACTCTATCGCCGTGCTTCGCCCGTCAAATGGTGGCTTCAATGGAGATCTCTGATTTCAGTCTTTCTCTCTCCTCCCTCTCTCTCCCTTAAGGGGTTGTTCTTGTGTGGAAGAAGACAATGAAGAATGATGGAGGAAAGCTTGTCCGGATGTTGCTCCCAGGTGGATGAAGACATGAAGAATGCTGATTTTGAAGATGCTGGACATTAAATGAGGGCTGACACGTAGTCCCATAGCAAAATCGAGATCCCAAGACACAAAGCCTAAGCGGTAATTTAATTTTTATGAAGAAAAAATGAGTTTTTATGCTATTTGGGTGATGAAATATTGTTCCCATGGGCTGATTATGCATTATGTTGTTGTTGTTTGCCATGAGTTTGATCAGTTTATGCTCAAAAAATTAGAAAATCATAAGTGTTATGGCTGAAAATAATGGTATAAACCCCGTAAAACACGCATTTAAGAGGCAAAATGGGGTTTTTTTTGCAAAATAAAGGGGAAACATGAGATATAACATCAATAAAACCTGAAATTTTGCTGTCAAAGAACCTAAGGGCCACATCCCACAATTAATCTTAATTTCTAGTCATTTTTTATTGAAGAAAATAGAGGGAAAATACCAAAAAATGGTGGAAAATGGGTTTTAAATGGGAGAAAATTAGGAAACGATAAAATGAAAATTCCACAAAATTACATAAGTGTTTGTGCAATGAATAATGAAGGTAGAGCACGAGGTTAGCCTCGGTTTACCCTCGTTTCTATGTTTTCATTCGTGTTTATTGCTTTCTCTACAAAAAAATACACATAAAACGACCTTTACACCTATCAACGATTGCAAAACATTAAACGGTAGGGTGAGAGGGGAGTTTGAGCGTCAAAGTACAATCTTAAATTTGATTTATGTGTTGCATCATGGCTATAGGATGGTGTTTTAAAATAAAGGAAAAGGCAGCATGAGCGTAAGGCTCGGTGTCTCTCCTCGTTTCAATACATAAACGTTAGCATGGAAATCATGAAAAGATTGGTTTCGCACGATGCACAATGCTGACTTTCTATTGTTTGTGCACTAAACCATTCACATTATGCACTATGCATGGTTCATGGTATCGAAGGAAAATCTCCTGGACTGCATAGCAATTGTTTTCTTAGGACTTTGACCCACGATTGAGAGTGTGAGGTTATCCCTTGCCGTAGGGTAGAGGGTTGGTTTCCTAAGGGACTGTGAAGTGAGGAAGCATGGTATATCTCCTCGAAATATGAGAAATATAAAAGAGAGGAGTTTGTGCTCGTATGTATTATATGTGTAGCAACACATCAAAGGGCCAATCCCTGAGATGTAGGAGAGCTGCAGTGGGGCTCCGACTATTAGTCGGTGGAGTGCCTCCTATATGTGCGTGACGAGGCGTTATGCCTAAGTACTTTGGGAACTCCCTCTGAGGAGTTTAAGGGAAATATTGGACTATAAACTATAAATGCAAGAATTAAGCTTTAGGGCGGTTTGTCCTTCAGCCTTATATTGACGCTCCTGGTCTACGAGGCCGTGCGGGTGTTTGTGTGTCATGAGCATGAGGTCCGGCTAGTGCTATAGCCAGTGCCGGCCCATTTCAGGTCCCATCAGGACACTCGGACACTCGGGCCGACCTCGTCCGATCTGACTATTTGTCCGATTGTCCAATCGAGGAAATCGGACTCACGAATTAGGACACGTCAGCAATCGGACCACATGCCTGGTCCGATCGGACCACTTGTTCGATTTTCAAAAATCG
Organism: Lygodium microphyllum; assembly: GCF_053477565.2. NCBI lineage: Eukaryota > Viridiplantae > Streptophyta > Polypodiopsida > Schizaeales > Lygodiaceae > Lygodium > Lygodium microphyllum. Next base: position 22,256,164 of record NC_141136.1, on the reverse strand, counting down.
GACACCTAATTCCTGTCTGATTCTGAGACTCGGACGGCTCAAACTCGGACCCACCTGGTCCCATTCCTAGAATCGGACCACTGGTAAATCGGACCACTAGAATCGGACCATTGGTAAATCGGACGTCCGATTCCCAAAGTTGGACACACCTTAGGCAAAAAAAAAAAAGAGAAAACATAAAAAATTGACCCCCATGAGCAATTGGAAGCGCAACCCGCTCCAGGACAACATGGTGAATGCCTTGTAGGCAGTTCCCGACATAGGAGTCAAGACCAAGGGACAGGGGGACAGTGCTAGAGCACTCCCCAGCGACCTAATGCGTCGAGAACGGAAATCCAATCGGAGGACCTGTGATCGACCCCCCTAGTGAACGGCAAGAAGTAGCGCAGACCTTAAAACCCGCTAGAACGGCCAGGACTTGAGCAACGAAGCCTATCAGGCTCGAAACAAGCGAGAGTGTATAAGACGCCGAGGAATCGCTTGTGGCACTCACATTGAATTTCCGCACTTGAAGTACACTTAAGAAAGCTGAAAGATGATTGGGCACAAGTGCACGAGAAACGACACACTCATCGAGTGACCATAAATTGAGGTTTGTATTCAATAACCAAAGGAACTCACTCAAGGAACCCACCAATAGGAGAGGATCCAAGACATAGACAAACAATTGAAGCGTAGGGTAGGACCAAGCAAGGAGCGCCAACGACAAGGATCTGTCAAGTCTATTCACCCTGGTCGACAGCGTAGTGGAGTGCAAGAACTCAACCATGACTGAAGAGGGCTCCGACCATCGGTCTAGTGAGGAACTTGATTTGAACATATTTCTAGATGCTATTCAGCAGCTGGTGAGTAGCTACGACGCGCACGCCCGGTACGAGCACCGCGGCAGGACAACAAACGCAATCATTGCAGACCTAGAGGAGGAGAGAAGGCTAGCCCACAAGGCATTGCAAGAAATAGTTGAGTATAATAGGGATCAGCAGGCTAGGAACCAAAGGCAAAGCATGGAGCTGCATGAGGTGTAGCGTGCTGAACTTGGCTGGCCGAAACCGAACGGACCATGAGAGAGCACTAGAGGGAGACTTGACATTGAGTGAGCTCCTCATGAAACGGCTGCTCGATTACACCGAAGTAGAGCAGAGTGCCACTGCACTAGCGACGTCTCTGCTTGCAGGATTAGGGGCAAACCAAGGCTCAAAGAGCTAGGCCAAAATACCGATTGTTGCCAAGCAACTCGATAAGTACAAACCGCATGACGATCCATACAGCTTTGTTGAGCAGTTTGAGCAAGTCTGCGAAGCCAATGGCCTCAACGACCAGACTCATCGTTCGCAAGCATTCGAGCTTTGCCTAGGCGACAAGGGTAGGATGTGCTATACAAGCCTGGATGCCGTAGAGCGAGCCAACTTCAATAATCTCAAGGATCTCTTCGTCAAGAGATTCGCTAAGCCGGGATACTCCGATAACATGCTGGTGCGCTTGATGAACGTCAAGCAGAAAGAGAAGGAGGACATCCGCGACTGCGTGACCCATGTGAGAAGTCTCTTTAAGAGAATCCCTCTAGGCGAGCGACCGACTGACAGAGCAGTTTCAACTGTATTCATCAGCGTAATTCGAGATGAGGAGTTATATAAGGCATTGGCAGGCAACTCAAGCTTGCAGCGGGACGTGGTGGCTAGAGTTTTTGAGGAAGCCATTAGAGTCAATGACCAGCTGAAAGAGCGGAGCTCTAGGAGCTCAAATCTAGAAGAGACCAACCCGCGAAGCTCAGAGAGAACATCAGCCTCTAGTGAGCGGTCAATCCCATCATCCCAAGATAAGGGGAAGGCCACCAAGACAGACCAAGGCTTGGCTGAGGTCAAGATGGAATTAGCCAAGCTGCAAGACATGTTGAGACGACCAACGCGCCCGCACGTCTAATGCGTGTACTATGGCGGAAACCACTTGCCGGCCGAGTGTCAAGACCCTAGGTCAAGACCTTGTGCTAACTGAGGTAGGTTCGGCCATGATGTCGTGCATTGCAGACTACCAAGAAAACTTCCATACTCGCAACTCTACGGCCAGCCTTATCTAGCTAACAGGTCGCAGCCATTCTTCGGAAGGGGAGCCCCATTGGCTCTTCCCGCGCCTAACGATATGAAACCAGCCGTCCCTAGAATTACACCCCAGTCATGTCTCATTACGCTGCCCTGAAAGAGAGCAGCAAAACAGGGACAAGGCTGACCAAAGGTGCGCAGAGTGCGGAATCATCCATCTTTTCATAGACTGCCCAAAGCGGAAGCAATCCTCTAGCTCAGCCAACTTGCCATCCATCCCATTGGGGTTGTTTGGTGTCGAAAACCCCGATGGGGAGGCCACACCTATTCCCTTGTGGGTTATGACCCGAGCCTAAACAAAGCAGGCTGACATCTCTCTGCCAGGACCTAGCAATCTTAAAGCAACCTTGATAGGAAAGAAAAGCCGCAGGCGGAAAAAGAAGAGATCGGAAGCTAAGGTCACACTAAAGACCGAGAGTGCTATGACTCTACCCATGGGAAAGAAGGTCCCAGACGCGGAGGCAGAGACTTCAACCCTTAAGACAGCCGAAAAAGGAAGCGCTAAGGTAGGGGAATACCCGCATCCGAAGCGACAATTAGAGGCCATAGAAAAGGTGAAGGAATGGGTTAAGGAGGCTCAACATCATCTCAAAGACGCTAAGCCCATCGTAGAGCATGAGATCGATGATCTCTCCAGTGTAAGCACGCAATATCACCGCTTCAACCTAAGTCGATAGAAGCAACTGTGCCGCAAGCAGTGTCGCTAAGACCAAGCCTAGACGCGACAGAGCCGCAGATCAGCCGCGGCCATTGACACGGACAATCTAGGCTAAAAGAAGGACGGGTATCTAATGATCTCTTGACCACACTAGTGACCACCCCTGTAACACTTAGCCTGGGAGATCTGCTTAAGCAGCACCCTACCCTATGGCAAGACCTTAAGCAGTGGGTCGAAGGATCACAAGAGCAAGTCACGGCAGACCCTCGAGACCAGGATGCAGAAACGCAATTGGCAAGTTTGACACTGCACTTCGTGCCTAAATCCTTGCACGTCAATGCCTTTTGGGAAGGCTTTGAGATGCACGCGGTCCTACCAGTCCTAACCCTGGGTGACACAACAAGGAGGGGAATTGTAGACACGGGAGCTAGGGTTAGTGTGCTTAGCCATACAGTGCTTCAGACTTGGGGAAACCCGCTTGTCGAAGCTGCTAGGTTTAATGTCATGCTAGCAAACGGTATGAGAGTGAAGCCATTCGGGGTACTAAAGAATTGGCCAGTGAAGATCGCGGGTGTCTAGTTCTCTGTTGACTTTATAGTCATGGAGGGAGTGGACTACGATGTCCTATTAGGCCGACCCTGGATACGCAACGCTAGAGTCATCGAAGATTGGGGTAACGGCTTAATCTTCCTTGGAAATAGAACGGATGCCGTAAGAATAGAGATGGACACTTGGAAGACCTCACCAGTCAACCTAGATGCACCATCTTTGCTATGCTCAAGGGGAACACTCAGGTCAAGAAGCCCTATGGGTCCTTGACCAAGTATATCCCATGCCCAGAGGATGAGCGGGATTGGATGCACGTTCTCGCTACAATCGACCTGCCATTCTCAGACCATGAGGCATATGAGCAGGCCATCAAAACGATCGGCAAGACCAACGAAGCACTCTCTACACCAGTCTGCATGATGGCAGCAAGCCTCCATGGAAAGCCTAAGCCTGTCACCTTCCAAGTACCATCCAACAAAAGGGAACTCCAGGGGGTACTAGAATACCTAACGGACCAACTAGCTGGCAACCCAGCTGCAAACTTCAAACCACTCCAGCATCTCTTAGAGGATTCCAAGTGGCAATGGACCAGGGTGCACGAGTTAAACCTCATGTATAACTGGGCCCTGGTTCCTGACCAACGACACGAGGCATACCAAGCCCTAGGAGACGACGAGCAGTTGAATGACAAAGATTCCAGCGACGAATACGAAGACTGCCAATCCTTCAGTGTCGAGAGCGAGGGTGAAGTAGATACCATAGAATACGACACTGAAGGATGAGAAATTGAGCAGGTACGAGCAGACGCCAAGCCGCAGAAAAGGCAGGCCCTTAGAATAGACTGAGGAGTCATGCGCATGGAATGTGATCGTGCTTGGTTGGAATGCATAGAAGCCATAGACCTTGAGCAAGCAGGCCTAGCCCAGCCAGGAATGACATCAATACTTAGGACTGAATCGCCCTCTGAACTACGGCCACCAGGGGAGACTACCTCTTCTAGCGAAGATGGAGGGTTTGACTCTGAATTGGAAGTTACTTCGGATAGTGACCCAGAGATCCCTAGGCTTCCCATGACCAGACGCACCAAGGGGGACTTACCCGTCCACCTGAGGCGCCGACGGTTAAGGCAGGATAAGGCATAGCACCCCAGGGATACACGATCAGTAGAGGCAGGACCTCCCTAAACGCTTCACGAAATTCAAAAAAGGGGATAGGGTGGTAGTTCTGTTAGGTGTCAAACGTCAAGGGCAGACGAGCGAACCAATCAAAGGACCAGCCAAGGTCAAAGAGGTAGACCTAGCCCTGGAAGGGGAGACACCCCGACCAGTGTTCATTGTCGATGACTTGACTGGTAAAGAAGAATTGAGTCTTGTCGCTCTCTTGCGGGAGTACATAGACGTATTTGCTTGGTCCTTAGAAGAGCTACAGGGGGTAGATCCGAGTATTGTGACTCACAATATACCCATGACGTCGGACACAACGCCAGTCCAAGCAGCGACTGTATCCTATGAATCCAAAACACGCTCATGCTGTCAAAGAGGAAATTGACAAGCTGATGAGAGCTGGATTCATTTACGAAATTGAGCACACAGACTGGGTATCACCCATAGTCATTGTGATGAAGAAGAACGGCAAAATCCGAGTGTGCATCAATTACAAGAAGGTGAACACTACTACGAAGAGAGACAACTATCCCTTGCCGTACACCGAGCACATGCTTGAGAGGGTGGCAGGCAAGGAAGCCTACAGTTTTCTGGATGCCTTCTCAAGGTACAACCGGGTGCAAGTGCATCCTGCAGACAGGCATAAGACCGCCTTTGCCAGGGAGTGGGGCGTCTTTGCATACATAGTCATGCCCTTCGGGTTGACCAATGCCCCCGCTACCTTTCAACGTCTCATGTGCACCATCTTTAAGGACATGCTTCACAAGGAGTTAGAGGTCTTTGTCGACGATCTGTGTGTCCATTCTACCTGGATCGAACACCTAGACAAACTCAGTGCAGTCTTTGAACGGTGCCGCTTATATCGTCTCTCCTTGAACCCCTTGAAGTGTCAATTTTTGGTAAAACACGGATGCATCTTAGGACATGTGGTGTCGAAGAACGGCATTGCCACTAACTTCTCGAAGGTCAGGGTTATTGTTGACCTTCCACCCCCAATTAATTACAAGGGAGTTCAATGCTTTTTAGGCCATACAGGATACATCAGCGATTTGTACTAAACTATGCGCTGATCACCAAGCCATTGTACAAGTTGCTGATTGTCTTCGAGTGGACCGAGGCATGCCAACGAGCATACAAAGAATTGAAAAAGGCTCTAACAACAGCACCAATTTTGCGAGCCCCAGATTGGACCATTACCTTCCACGTGCACATCGATGCTTCTAAGTTTTCCATGGGGGCAGTGTTGTGCCAACCTGGTGAGCATAACTTAGATTACCCAGTGAGCTTTGCTAGTAGACATCTCACTGAGACGGAGATGAATTACTCGACAACAGAAAGGGAGGGATTAGCCATGGTGTTCGTTGTGAAGAAATTCCGGCATTATCTATTGGCCACACCCTTCATCTTTTTCGTGGACCATCAAGCCCTGCTCTATTTAGTGAACAAACCTTGTGCTACAGGGCGCATAGCTCGATGGCTCCTCCTGCTCCTAGAGTTCGATTTCTCCGTGGTGGTACGAAAGGGAAAACGATATTACATGGCTGATCACATGTCCCATATACCCACAGGAGAAGCCGCTGGACAAGGCATCATTGACGAGTTACCTGACGCCCACTTATTCCACCTGTCCAGCGAGAGAGATCTATTTAAGGCTGATCTAACACCATACTGGCAGACGACATAGTCCAAGTGCTCGAGCACGGATTACCTGAGTGACCAATAGAAAAGGCATGACTTAGGCGCTTGATCCTGAAGATCGAGCCCTACTAGCTGATTGTAGGCCAACTCTATAGGCTGGGGCAAGACGGATTGCTGCGTAGGTGCGTGTGTGAGCATGAGATGCACGATGTGCTCTCAGAGGTGCACAGCGGCATTGCGGGAGGACACTTTAGCAGAGACATGATAGCACGGAAGGTGCTGTAGTCTCAACTATGGTGGCCCACACTTTTTCGCGACGCCAAGCGATTCGTCAAGCATTGTGACGAGTGCCAACTAACAAAAGTCCCGATTCATAAAGATCAAATGGAGTTAACCCCAATTATTGCTCGCGCCAACCCTTTGAAAAATAGGGAATTGACTTCATAGGACCCATCAGCCCTATGGCGCAATACTCACAAGCCAAGTACATCGTGGTGGCCACAGATTACCTCATGAAATGGGCAGAGGCAAGAGCCACACGAAAAAATGACGCTAGGATGACTGCCAAGTTCTTATGGGAGCAAGTGATCTCGCGCTTCGGTTGCCCCATCGAACTGGTTAGCGACCAAGGCACGAAGGGATAGCACATCTCCTATCCACCTTTCTCATCATCCATCACAAATCCTCACCATACTACCCTTAGGCTAATGGCCAGGTAGAATCAACTAACAAGATTCTTATCAATGTCTTGACTAAAATAGTCTCAACCTCACGAAGCGACTGGGACAACAAGTTGATGGCAACCTTGTGGGCCTACCGCACAGCTTATAAAACGGCTATCGGCCAAACCCCCTTTAGGCTGACCTATGGGACTGAGGCAATTCTACCATTAGAATTCTTCGTTCCTAGCCTAAGAGTGGCACTTCAAGAACAATGGGAAGGGAAGGAAGCATGGACGCAATGCCTGGTCGAGCTGGAACGCCTATCAGAGACTCGTCTTTTAGCCACCCAGACACTTATCTGTGAGAAAGCCCGATGCAAGAGCTGGTTTGACAATCATGTCAAGCAGCATGAGTTTGAACAGGGTGACTTAGTGCTCCTCTACTCAGTTAAAGGACATAAGAAAAAGATGAAATTTAGAGGTCTCGAACCCTTCAAGGTTCGGGCAATCAGCCGAACCGGCAATGTCGAGCTTGAGACCCTAAACAGTGAAGGAATAGGCTTCTTCAATGGCAGTCATGTCAAGAAGTACTTCCCTCCCACTCATCCTTTGCATGAGCCACCAATGTTAGAACCACCGGTCAAAATATGAGCAGCCACAATCACTAAAATCAATGAAGATGATGAGGAAGCTGTAGAACCCGCTTACCTCCGTGTCACGGTCACTGCCAAGCAAGCATGCGCTTTCAACGCCTTGATCGATGAGGGAGCAGACTTCAATGTCTTTATCCACAAGTAGTGGATCCAACTTGGCAAACCACTACTTCAACCCACAACTGCCAAATTAAGCCCATATGGGACTCAATCTTACGCACTTCTCGGCAAGTGCAAAGTCGCCGTTTCTATCGAGTCTGAGACTGTTCAAATGCTTTTTTACGTGTTGCCCAGTGTTAGAGACCAGGCATGGAGTCACTGCTCGGGCAAACCTTCAAAAAGCAGACTCACTGCAATGTTGATTATGAGTCGCAGCGCATCCACCTAGCAATCGGCAACGTGCGCATTGTCACAGCTTTTAGCAAGGGCTGCGCGACACCATCACCGTCCGCAGGGCCACCGATAGAAACATCCGTAGGCAAGACTAAGGAGGGGGTAGTGCGCGGCTGCCACTCCCCGACTTCCATAAACCGCAGCCCGTAGCGATCAAAGCAAAGGCCCAACAGCCTCGCTTTCAATGGGTGCCTAAACAGTCGCAACAACTGCCTAGGAGTCGACGCACCTATCCGCATTAGACCCAGAACTCTAAACCTAGGAGGCCAAGATGCAATCATAGGAAGAGCCGCGTGAGTAAGCAAAGATGGGTCCCTAAAGCCCTCTTTCATGCGCAAGGCTACTATGAGGGAAATGCCTCACTGTGGATCCCTAAGGCCCCCATGGCCACAGGCACTAGTCATACGCCACCCTCAAGCTTGATCAGCCCACATCCCCCAACACCTCAAAACCATAGGCTGCAGTGCTCTCTAGAGCCCCAGCCATCCGACTCATCTACGCTTTGGCCCAAGAGAGTCGCACAAACCTATCGGCCCAAGCAACAGCCACCATCATAGGTGGCATCATCTTACCAAGTCAATCCAGCCCTCCGCAGCAAAGCTGACTATAGCAGCCCAGCTGTGGTGACTGACCCTAACCCGCCCATCTTCCAAACAGCCCGACTGCAGGCTCAAGGAAACTCCCAACCACAACTATGTATTGTCAAGGCCTCTAGTTCTAGAAAACCTCGACTGCCCGTTGGCCTTACGCCCTCCTATGAACGAAAATCATTTCTAGCACTAGCCGCCGCTGACCTTGCCGAGGACACCAGCGATGATGTGGTGGACTGCATTAAACGACTCGATGCCACCTTCGTGTTGCTCGCCCTCAGCTATGACCGTTTGGACTTGGGTCTATTAGAAGAACCCTTTGCAACGGAAGTGCGCAATATGCCTAGCTCATGGGAGACTTTTGAATTTGCATTTACAAAAGCCATTAAGCAACGTCTCATCACATCCTACGATCACCAAACCACTTCTGCTATCACTGATCAGGAAATCACCGAGTTATCCAAGCTTGTGGATACAGACTCCATGTTTTTGAAGCGTTGATACACTCTTAGGCTGCAATGGGAAGTTGAGGGATGCCACATAATGACCAACGCTGAGTAGCGCCGTGCAATCAAAACAGCAGAGTACGACCCCACCTATGTCGCGCCAACCTCGTATCGAGTATCAACCACTCTCCGTGGCCAACCCATGGATGAGCACATCAAGGGGCACCCCTACCTTGAGCGCCTCTTAACAGAGGAAGAGCTCCATATTGCAAGTCGGGTCGATTCTGGCAATCTCCTCACTGATGTTTTGACATACGTCACGCATGTCGGTATCTGCCCATTTGAATTAGACATGGAAGCTCAGCTAGAGTATAACCCCAACTTCTACGCCTGGCTCCTGCACAAATAGACCGACGCTCTTTATGCTAAACGCCCTTGGCCTCTCAACCTCCAATCTTGGGATAGATTCTCCTCATTCCAAAGGGGGAAGGGGTAATAAGGTGGAATGTAAAAAAATAAACAAGGTGGAATCTAAAAAGTAAACCAAGTATGAAACGTCAGTTAAATTTGAAATGCAAGGGTAAGATGTAATGGTAAAAGCCTGAAAAGAAAAGTTAAGGCTATGTTCAATAAAATTTGCTACGCTTTTATTCTTCCAGCAAATTAGTTGTCAAAAAGCACTAAAAGTGGAAATGGCTGAACTTGCAGGTAGTGATCATGGCAAGCCAGGACAAAGCGGGCAAGCTCCCCTTCTCGGAGGAGGAGCAAGCAAAGTATGGCCTCACAGTGGAGACGAGAGCCTTCAACCAGTTGAAGTTCCGTCACGTCTTCAACCTTGAAGACGTGGCCATCAAAGACCCGGCAGTGAGCCAAATCATAGATCAGTGCCACCTGCAGAAGTACCTAGACGTAGTGGGCCGGAGGGTGGACTACACCCAGTGTGCTGACTTCTTGCGCACCTTCAATAGGAACAGAGACACCATCACGGTGCGCGACAATGAAGCCACCAGACACATGCAGATCGAGCTGACCCCGAAGTTGGTGGAAAGGGCACTAGGGCTGCCGAATAAGGTGGAAAGAAAGACGAAAAGAGACATCTACGCCATGTTGGGAATGGACAAGTTGAAGGTCCATACCAATGATGGGATTAGCCTGGCGGACATCCCAAACCCAGAAATCCAGCTGCAAGCAAAAATGGTGCACGCCTTGTTCTCAAGCCAGAGGTACAATAGCATAATGAGCCGAATCAACGTACCTCTGCTTGACAGCATGGCAGCACAATCGCTGGACAAGGTGAACCTTAATGGGTTTGTGAGGAAAACCATAGAGGCTTCGGTTAAGGCCCTGGCAAACAGGAGGAAGATCTGTTGGAGGGGAGTCCCCGTCGTCCCAATCAACCCGCAAGGCATCATCCTCCAAAGCCGCAACCATAGGGTTTGGAGGTGTCCTTACAGCCATCATCCAAGAAGCACTAGGGCAAGGACGAGAAGGAGAAGACAAGAAGGGAGGCGACGAAGGAAGTGACGAGTCTTTCACAATCCCCACCTCACACAGAAGAGCAGCGAAGGTCGTAAGATAAAACAGAGACTGAGACAGACAAAGAGGGAGAGTCCCAGGGCACCCCACAGAGGCACGAAGAACAATGAACCAAAGCCCTGCATGAAAAAAGAGAAGAGGAGCGAAAGAAGAAAGAAAAGGAAGATCTGGAGAGGGCTCGAAGGGAGTCAGTCCAAGGATGAGGAGGAGAGAAAAAAAGAAGACTGAAGAGGAGTTGAGAAGGAAGGAAGAGGAATAAATAGCACTGGCCACCCGTCGCTCCATCGTCTCGACTGGTGGGTTACACTAGGTCTAGCGCACTGTATGGCTCAACACACTGACTCTCGCTCCTCTTGTGTCCACAATTCCTTTCCTTCTGGTATTTCCTAGAGCTAAGATCGGCAAGACAGCATGCACGTTTTAGTGCCCTCCCAGCAGAAAGCATTAACGTATAAGGATTTTGGCACTAAGTGCAACGTCACGACTTGGTATCTATGTTTTTGTGTTTTTGTTCGTTCTAGTCAGCAGTGTCACACAGGACTCACACAGGGGTTCGTGAAAGTTGCTTACCATAGGGATGCTTTAAGATGAGAGAAGAACTCAATCAAATAAAAATTATTCAGAAGAATTTTGATTGAGGAAAACAAAATCTTGATTTAAAAATATAGGCAAAATACAAGTTCATAGATTTCAAACTGAGAGAGAAGAGAAGAAGATGAGATGTCATGATTTGTGGAAAGATCTTCAAGGAAGGCAAGGAGCATCAAGCTCGACTCAACCCATCTTGGTAGCGACTCCGGATGATGGAAACTTCAATGTAGGTGAGGGGCTTAAAGCTCATCCTCAAGCCTTCTCTCCAAAATTCGATGACGGTCTTTGAAAAATGCAAGGGATCCAAGCTCCACTAGCCTCTCTTCCTTGATTTGATGGCTCTCCTTCTCTCCTTGTTTCTCCTTTTATAGTTTTTCTCCACTCCCTTTCACTCATAAAAGCATAAGGTATTTAGCTTTAAAGCTTATGCTTTTTTAGTGCTTTTGAGTATTTTCGTTTTTCTGCCTTGTGCATGTTGACAACTTGTTTGGATCATAACTTCGTCATATGAACTCCGAATATAGTCATCAGAGTACTCAAAACGATCAAAATACATCTGATCAATAAGCTAGTGTGGGCAGAATTGCAAAAATCCATAAAAAATAGGTGAAAATATCAATTTTTGTAAATCGTGTTATTTTTCTCCATATTTTGTCTTGGACGACTTATTCCCTTCAAAATAAGTCACAGTAGATGTTTGGATCCATCTAAAGTGGGAATTAAGTCATCTAAACATGAGACTAGAGATTTCAGACTATTCTAGTAAACCCCTCTTGCTTCTTTTGTGTGTTTTTTTGAAGAGGAATTCGAGCTTTAGAGATCCAAGATAGGCATGTTCATGTACCAACCTTCCTTGGCCTATTGTTCTTGTAGCTGCACACACTTTCAGCACACATGTCCTCTTTTTTCTCAAGAGACACTCGTTGACGATGTAAAACTTACGACCTTTTCCTTTGAACCTTGAGTCTTCAAAACGGAAACCTTCATATGAATCTGTTTTTCCATGCAATGTGTCCTATCTAGAATATGATTTGGAAGATAATTTCATGCCCAAACATTGGTGCGATTTGTAAATTAAAATCCATGCAATGCAATTAAACAAAGATGCTTTCACAAAAAAAATTATGAATGCATTGAAGAAATTGTGCCTAGCCTAACTACATGTGCTCGTGTGCCATGCAAATGCAATCAAAGAGACACACACAATCGAAAAAAAATTCCTAATGATATTTACTAGTGTTCAAATTCTTGGTGAAAAACTCCGCTCTCAGATTTGCAGTGGTGGATGTGCAGTGTCATGACATCCGTCCCCTCCAAACCTGCATATCCTTCGACATGTGCCAACTTATTTACCACTTGCAACTTTGTTTCCACTAAGATCATATGGATAATCATCTGGGTAATATGACAAGTAGGTAAGTTGACATAGGATATCACAACATCCTCCTGGATCATATGGACAAATCAAAGTAGATAAGTTTTCGTAGATTATCACAATATCCAATGGCATAGTCTTCTCTCCTGCAAAAATCTTTTGCATAACATCTAGATCTTCTTTGGTTGGTTGATCTTTAGACCATGCCATGATTCCAATCTTATCCATATTCATCTCCATAAATGGCATAAGCATTGAAAAATCCTCATTACTATCCAAAGGTATTTTAATCTTTTTGTCAACTATCTTATATTTTGAGTGTACTCTGACTTCTTTCCTACAACTTGCAAATTTCATCTCTTGCTACAAATACCCTAAAAAACACAAATTTTGTTGTGTGTAAGCAACACCTAACTCTTTTGACTGACAAAAATCAACCATATCTTTTTCAAATTGCATATGAACAGCCCAATAGTGAGGCTTATAGCTTACTTCAGCTGCTGCAAATCCTGTTTGCTGCTATAAATCGACACTCTATAAATATTTTTGCTGAAATATTTCAACAAAAAAAAATTGTTTGCTGAGAATTCTCAACACCAAAATTTTCTTGTAGCATGTAATCAACAATTTCACAATTCTTCGTCGGGGGATTGACCTATAAGGCATATGATAACTCTTAGTTTTCAATTTTTAGCGATGTTGAAAGATTCTCCATAGTATCCGAGCATAATAGCATGTCATAAAGGCCATTAGTAATCTCCTCATCAAAATCATTCTTCTCACTCTTCTTTAGGTCCATAGTCCTCTCAATGTTAGAAAGCAACTTGAATCCACATTGCTTTTCTAGCTTTGGATCCTTTGTCTTCGGGGCTTTTTAATCTTCTTGTACTTTCGGCTTCTGAACTTCAGCCATACTCTACTCTGGTTCTGAATAAGAAGGATGGGAAACTAGATTATCTCTTTTTCGCTTCTCCTCAACAAGCGCTTTGACTCCATGAGATTTCGCCATCATGGAAGAATTTGCGGAGGTAGATGAAGTTGGGGCTAAAATTGGAGCTAGTTGTTGCTGCCCCTTCTAGTCATCTTGTTTTGAAGGTATTTTAAGTTCTTTAAAATTTCCTCCATTGTATCTTTAACAGTTGGTTTTGCAGTTAGGCTAACAATCGCAGTAGCAATAGGCATAGGCATAGGCATAAAAGTAGACATAGATACAAGATGAGAAATATGAGAAATAGTGGATGGTGCAATAAGAGAAGTAGGAGAGGTCATGGTAGGAGAAGACATCCCTGAAGGTGTCAACACCCCATTATGCAAGCGAGCCTTCCATCTCTGCAATGTAGAGACTGCTTCAATAGCATCTTGCCAATTAGTCTTCAATCCCATAGGCTGTGTACGTTCTTCAAGAAGCTCTCCCAACTCGTCTTGAAGTGCAGAATCAGCCCCGTGCAAGAATAACTCCACTTTCTTCGAGTTTAGAGCTCTTCGCTCTAGTGCATTCAACTGGTTATATCACTCTTCAAACTCTCACAACAACTCAGAAGCAACGAGACCTTTGTTGGGCTGATAGACGCACTCTTTGAATGTCTTCCACATAGCATTACCATAATCCTCTAGAAAATATTCATTTTTGAGTGTTCTCTTGAAAACATTCTATTTTGAGTCTTGTACAAACAAATCGTTCACTCTAACCTACAAAGCAAGCATGACAAGCCATAGGAAATAGTTACTCCACTTGGAAGAAGTGCATCTGGCTTTCAAAGGCTTTCAGATAGGCTGAAATATTTCGGCCATCAAATAATTTGCGCTCGCTAACCGCATCCTCGATCACCTTGGTTGCACCATGCGTATGCTATTGTTCTTGATGCAGCATTCATTATTGATCCAATTATTGCTGATATAATTGCTACTGTTGTTGCATAGATAACCGTAGCTGTTGATTTTGCATCATAATGGCTAAAGAAAGAGTTTGTAATAAATTCTTCATCTCATTAATCAAAAAGGAAGAAGCAATCGATGAAGTGGGTGGATTATTTGAAGAGTCTCCCATCTTGATGGATCAAAAGTGATGCTTTCACATCGAGTTCACCAGATGTCACAGGGGATTCATGCGGGGGTTCGTTAAAGACACTCGTTGCAGGGATGCTTTGATATGAGAGAAAAACTCAAGGAAATAATACTTATTCAGAAGAATTTTGAATGAGTAAAAAAATTCTTGATTTAAAAATACAGGTAAAATACAGGTTCATAGATTTCAATCCGAGAGAGAAGAGAAGAATGTGATATGTCATGATTTATGGAAATATCTTCAATGAAGGTGAGGAGCATCAACCATAGTGACTCATGATGATGGAAACATTGATGTAGGCGATGGGCTTAAAGCTCATCCTCAAGCCTTCTCTCCAAAATTCAATGATGGTCTTCGAAGAAGGCAAGGGATACAAGCTCAACCTCTAGCCTCTCTTCCTTGACTTGATGGCCCTCCTTCTCTCCTTGCCCTCCCTTTTATAGTTTTCCTCCACTCCCTTTCACTCATACAAGCTTAAGGCATTTTAGATTTAAAGCTTATGCTTATTTGCTGCTTTTCACTATTTTCGTTTTTCTACTCTACGCGTGTTTGCAACTTGTTTGGATCATAACTTCATCATATGAACTCCGAATATAGTCATCCAAGTGCTCAAATTGATTGGAACACATCTGGTCAACAAGGCATTGCGGAGTGAATTGTAAAAGTTCATAAAAAATAGGCAAATATATCGGTTTTTGTAAATCGCCTTTATTTTCTCCATCTTTTGTCTTGGACGACTTATTCCCTTCAAAATAAATCACAGTATATATGTTTAGATCCATCTAAAGTGGGAATTAAGTCATCTAAACATGATGCTAGAGATTTCAGACTATTCTAGTAAACTAGTCCTACTTCCTTTGTGTGCTTTGAAGTTCACACAAATTGGAGCTTTTGAGATGCAAGATAGGCCTATTCATGTACCAACCTTCCTTGGCCTATTGTTCTTATAGTTGCACACACTTTCAACACACATGCCCTCCTTTTTTCAAAAAACACTTGCTGACGATGTAAAACTTACGACCTTTTCCTTTGAACCTTGAGTCTTTAAAATGGAAACCTTCATATGAACATGTTTTTCCATGCAATGTGTCCTATCAAGAATATGCTTTGGAAGATAATTTCATGCCCAAACATTCATGCAGTTTGCAAATTAAAATCCATGCAATGCAATCAAACAAACAATGCTTCCACAAAAAAAATTATAAATGCATTGAAGAAATTGTGCCTAGCCTAACTACATGTGCTCATGCATCATGCAAATGCAATCAAAGAGATACACACAACATAAAATAAATTCCTAATGACATTGACTAATGTGTTCAAAATTTTGGTGAGAAGCTCCTCCCTCAGATTTGCAGAGGTGGACGCATAGCGTCACAACAACAACACCTTGCCCCATTGGTCCTTCAACCCACTGTTTTAGCTCTTGCCACAATGGTGGATACTGCATAAGTAAATCTCCTAGGCTTAGTGTTGGTAGGTGAATTGGATAGTCGGCCTCTAACAACCCCCAAGACAACACCACATGATAAAGACCGAGGATCTCCCCTCAACAAAACCCATGAAACAGCACCACTGAACACATGATCAAATATTTCTAATCACTCACTCCTCACGGAGACTTCAACTCAATACTTAAGCAGTTTAAACCTTCAAGCTTAGAATTACAATTTTTAGAGAGAATATGAGGCTGAAATAACCATGATTGAGACTCTGACAACACTAGCTTTCAGATTCACACAACTTCTATTTTTAGGAATGGAAACCCCATGTAACAAACTGCCCCACAAGGTGTGGTTTCCTAAATCATTGAAAAACCAATTGTACATCCTTTCTGTTCTTCTTTTCTCAGAGCACACATAAATACAGTCCAAATACATAGGTAACCAAAGCTTTATACAATAAATTTTCATGCCAATTCAACAACTATAAGTATTTCGCTGTTGTAGACATTCCATTATTGCATAAAAATAGAGTTTACATTGATATAGCAATGGAAAATCATAATGAATTTCATGGGAAATGAAGTTGGTGATTTAGATGCTGTTGAATTCACTTGTATCATCATAAAGCACAGAAATTGCCTCATAGAGCACTACACAGAGCAATTCATAACTTTCTAACCAGATCTTGGATCACCAAACTCCAAAAAGGAAAGTTGTAGCTCTCTTTCCAATGTATAACTCTTTTGGACAACTTAGAGCCAAATTATTTGATTTGCTATCTTAAAATAGCTCTGCACAGCTTGCAGTACTAATTTTTTGCATGCTCTATACATCAAAACACAATGTCTATATTCCAAAAGCACAAACTTGCAAACTAGAAGACACTTTCTTTGATTTCAGATTGTCATTTTAGCATATCAGCAGATATATCTTAGCATATCTTGCATTGATGAAGAATTGCGGGAGCTTTGAACTTTATGAACTCTCATTTATCATTTTCCTGTTGGCTACAAATCCTTCCAGAATTCCACTAACTCGAGTCCATGCATTCAACATTTACCCATAATACATATTCTCTGCCACATTCCCAATTTCAAATGTAGAGACCCTTTACTTCCATTCTTCTTTGCTGACGGGAAATCTCACGCAAAAAACTAACATACATCACTCTCAATATAATGAAGAACAACCCTCTGCTATCTTTCACTCATATCCATACATCAGAACAATTTTGTATAAGAAGACAAAAAGAAGACTCTTATTACCATTATCTAAAAACTGAGAACTTGCATCAACCCATTGGCTTCAACAGTCTTACCATCATGCTTCACGGCTCCGATAACTTTAGCTTTGTGCCCTCTTTCTTTAGATTTCTCCCTTCTCTTCAAGCTGCAAGATTCTTCTGTCCCTCTTTTCCTCTCTCTTTCTCACGTTGATTGTATTGTGTTGAACACTTCTCTTCCTTTCTTCTTTTTTTCTTTTAAGAAAAACTCCTCATGTTTTTTCTTTTTCCCCTATTTTACTAAGTTGCCCCTTGCTTCCCCTAGGTTTTGCTAGATGGTAAACATGCCCCTTGCCACGTACAATTCCACTCGGGGACTCAAGAAAAGAAGTGAGAACACATTTCCTTCTCTTTCTGGATGAGAAGCATGTATCAAAACTGAAATATGACAACCATGTGTTGAACATGCATGATACCACTTGAGATTTCCATTTATCAACCTGACTCCCGCTACGGGTAAGTGTTAGAAAGATTAAAAAATGATATTTGCATGTGTTAACCCACTTGACTCCATGCAGCATCATGTCCCTAATTGCTCATTTTTACCCACCATGATTAAGCAACCTAGTTTATGTATAGTATGTACATTACTTATATCCCCTTTAGTTACAGGATTCTGCATATATATTTCTTTGGATAGAACCCATTGATTCTACTATTGTGAATAGTTCCATCTAAATCTTGTAGTAAGTAAGTGTAATTTTCAAACTTCTACTTGATGAGAAAAGGCCCTTCCCATCTAACTCATAACTTGGTTTGAAAAGTGGATTCCAAGCTTCTATCATATCTCATAACCAGCATTCCCTCCGTAAGATTTTTCTTTCTCAATTGTGTATTGAACCATTTTCTTCTCTTCATAACCTATTTTTCATAACCATTTATTGCTTGTTGTCTATCCAACTATAGTGTATTGACGAAGGAAATTCGGTATGGCAGCCTCTACACTATGCCAAACTCCCTTCTGCCACAAAGTGAATGAGGTAAGGGCACCACCTAGTCATGGAAGAGCGGACTAGAATGCTATGCAAGAAGGAGAGGAGCTTGTAAGGGAGAAGAGAGAAAAATTGAGAGAGAGAGAGAGAGAGAGAGAGAGAGAGAGAGAGAGAGAGAGAGAGAGAGAGAGAGAGAGAACTATAAAAAATAGATGAATCAATAAAACTTAAGAGGGTACAAGAGATGGAGAACCCTCAAGACATAACCAATATACACAATATGGACACCAATAGCATGGGCTTATTACATTGTAGAGCATGCATAAGCTACAGTGAGGGAATGAATTGCATAAGCTCATGAGAGAGAATGGGGAATGCTCAATAGGGCTGAAGAAGGCCTCTTGGCTCTCTCTTGCAAATTACAAAGGAGAATGTCTCTATATATAGGCCTTGAGGGTACTTAGGGAGGAGATTAAGATAGAATAGGAATTAACACCACCCAAGTTGCATTAAGGTGGTTCCACCAATGTGGAAGCTCCATCTAGATGTTTTGTTGACCAATTTTGTACTTAATCAAGTTCCATCATAGGTGAGTTGTCTCCGTTCTCCCCCCAATAGCTTGAGTCCAAGAGCTCTCCTATAAAAAAATATAGAGAATCTTCATAAAATAAGATCATATCTAGCAATAATAGAGAGAGAGTAGTGAGAATTCATACATTACTACTACAATTAAGGATTATTTGAGGGTGATTTAGGGAGGAAATTCTAATGGTTTATTGGCTTGAGAGAGAGGAGAAGAGAGGGAAAGGGTTGGGAGTCTAATGAATGATGTTTTATGGAAGTGTTAAGTGTGGGGAAGAAAGTGTGGGTGCGTTAAAAATGGGGAGGTGGTCTCCACCGCAGTTGGAAAAAGTTGGCGTCCACCATTTTGGCCATATCTCCCAACTCGTAGCTCTAAAAACTATAAATAAATACCAGCCAAAACTTCAGTTCACGCTTACATTTTTCATGTTGAAAAGTTTTTTTGGATGGGAGTGGAAGTATTTTAAAAAAATCTTACAAAATCATGTGCCTGATTTTTCTTCCACTAATGTTTCTAAGAAGGGTCCCATTTGTTTGAATTATTATAAGTTTCCAAAGCCATGACATTATGAGCCTCACATGCCCTTTGGATGGCTCCAAATCCATTTCATGTCTTTTTTTTTCACATTACACATTTTCCCTTCATCTTCCTCCATTGATATTTACTTTTCATCCCCCCTTGGTAAATTGGTCCATGAAATATTTTCATCTAGTGATTTCTTGGATTTCCCAAGAGGTTGTTCCCATCCTCTTCTTTATTTCAAACCTCCAAATGTACAAAAAATCAACAAAGTGTTAGACAAATATTTTTTTGTGATTTTCTCGGATCATATAGCCCCCCCAACCTAGCTAGAGGTATTTATTCCTCTAGACACTCTTTTGTATCTGGAGCCGACGCCACCTTGATGTGATAGGGTTTTAAGCGCCATCCATTACCCTGGTCTTGTGCACTTTTTCCTCAATGTCTTGAAGTTTGTAGGAGCCATTGTTGAATTTTTTTGTGATCCAAAATGGTCCCTCCCACCGGTAGAGAAACTTGCCATCCTTTCTTTTATCAAAGCGATTGTCATATCGAAGCACTAAAGATCCCTCATTGATGTTTTTATCTGTTAGCTTCTTGTTGAACTTTTCTCTATGCTTCTCAGCTTCCTGGGAGTAGTGATTGATGGCTTCTTCACGATCCAATTGTAGCCTCTCTAGGTCCAGTAATCTTTGATGTAACTTCTCCTTTTGAGAGCCTATTGTGTCACCTAATACCCGAAGGTTAGCTAATTTCACCTCAATAGGCAAAATAGCCTCTTGTCCATAAACTAGATGAAAAGATGTGAGTTGTAACATGGTTTTGAAGGAGGTTCTGTAAGCCCATAGAGCTCCACTAAGGTGCTTGTTCCAATCCCGAGGCCTTGAATGTACCTATTTGCTGATGATTTTACGAATCATTCCATTTACCTTTTCCACCAATCCATTGCATTGAGGATAGTAAGGGGTAGAGTGTCGTCATTGAATATTTAGCTTTTGCATGAGTTCACCCACCACATTAGCTCTAAACCCTGGTCCTCTATCTGATAGTATTTCAAGAGGGGTACCAAACCTACAACAAATGTGGTAAAAGATGAATTTACTCACTTCCTTAGCAGTGATTCTTCTAGTTGGCATAGCCTCAGCCCATCTAGTCATGTAATCTACCCCCATGATAATATACTCTTTTCCTGATGGAGTGCGTGGTAGAGGCCCTATGGCATCAATCCCCCACTTCTCAAAGGGTCCACAAACCTTGATTGGGGTTTGGGATTCTGTTATGAGCCGTCGTGGTCCTAATTTCTGACATTCTTCACATGTTTGACACCAATATTTGACATCTCGGTGTAGACTGGGCTAAGTAAAGTGGGCTTGTAGAACCTTTCTACTTGTGACGTCGTGTGCAAAGTGTCCTCCACACACGTCATCATGGCAAGCTTTTAAGATTTCTTCAATTTTCCATCTTGAAGGCACTTTCCTAAGCACACCATCCTTACCAAGACAATACAAACTATCATTTACCATGCGATATCTTGTAGCCTTCAGAGCTAGCCATTGTCTTTCTCCCTTAGGTGTTTGGGAGCTTCTCCTTGCTCTAAGAGGTGTAGAATATCTTCTAAGTCTTCCTTGCCTTGCTGAAGTGGGGGTTTGATAGCCACTGCTCCCACCATTGACTCATTCAGCTTTGATGATGCTAGATGGTCAGCATCCTTGTTCTGGTCTCTTGGCACATGATGTACTTGTGCCTCCCTAAATCTTCTCATAAGAGATTCGGCCTCTCTCATTTTACTAGAGATGTTTGTATTTTTTCATGCCCATGTATCTTGCATCTGCCTTACCAATAGCATGGAGTCTCCAAAAGCATTCAACCTCTCGATTGAATTACTAAGACACCAACAAAGACCATGAATTAAAGCTTGATATTCTGCCTCATTGTTAGAGTGGACACCTTCCAAGATGATTCCTTTACCATAGATTTTCTCTCCTAAAGGAGAGAAAACAACAATGCCTGCGGCTGCCTTATCCTTAGTTCTCTTTTATGCACCATCAAATTAGAGGCTATAAGCATCTACAAGAGTCTTTATGGATGGGGGTGATGGAAGGTCCTTTCTTTTCACCCTGAGATTTTTCTCATAGCATCTGTTTGTCAAAATATCAGCCAGGCATGCTCGAGTTGTTTTTTCAATCTGCACTGTATAATCAAACTCTTGAAGTCGGACCATCCACTTTGCTATTTTGTCAAAGATTTCCATATGTTGTAGTGCATAGGAAAACATATCCTCCACAATCATGATCACAAACCTCTTTGGAAGCAAATATGGCCGAAATTTGGTTACTGCAAACATGAGGGCCAATATTAGTTGTTCCATGGAGGTGTAAGCCTTCTCTGAGGCTTTCATGAGGTGGCTGGCAAAATACACAAGCCTAATGAAGGATGTTTTTGGATCTTTTTGTAGGAGAGCAGCACCAATTGCCTCTTCTCCCACGCTAGGATTGACAAAGAATGTTTCTTCCCAATAAGGCTAGAGGATTATAGGAAGTGACCCCAACATTTTCTTTATCTTCTTAAAATGTCATTCACTTTGTTCACTCCATACAAGTGTTTCTTGGCGTGTCAGTTGCTGCAGGGGATATATGGCCTGAGAGAGTAAGTGTATAAATCTACCCAAATATCTTAGCTTTTGTAAGAAGGAGACTAATTGTTTGATGGAGGTTGGGGAAGGTAGAGCTAGCAATGTTTCTACCTTTTTTGGATCTACCTCAATTCCTTCAATTGACACTACATGCCCTAGTAGTGTAACCTTGCTTTCCCCAATGTGACATTTATCATTATTTAGTTGTCCACCCAACCTAGCTAAGCGAGTAAATCCTTTATCAACCTTGCGTAGATGTATGTTCCTTGAGCTGTAAATACAAAAGTCATCTATAAAAACCCTTATGGACTTACCAAAGTAAGGTTGGAAGACCATATTCATGAATCGTTGAAAGGTTGTTGCGGCATTTGTGAGACCAAAGGGCATGACCTGAAAGGCAAAATAGCCCCATGGTGTGATGAAAGTGGTCTTCTTTTGATCCTCCTCTGCAATGCGAATCTGGAAGTAGCCAGAGTAGCCATCACACACTGTATACTGCTCATGTCCCGCTATTTCATTCAAGATTTCATCCTGAAATGGGAGAGAGAAGTGATCTCTCTTTGTTGTAGCATTTAGTGGCTTGTAATCTATGCATACTTGCCACTTACCATTTTTCTTTGGCCTCACTACTACTGGGGAGACCCATTCTGAATCTTCCACTGGGTATATGAATCCTACATTCAAGAGTCTCTTCACCTCTGTCAACAGTGCATCTTGTTGCACAACTCCCAGTCTTCTCAATCTTTGCACTACAAGTTTGCTTCCTTCTTTGAGTTGGATGTGATGCTTCACTACATTGACACCTGTAATGTGAGTATAATCATAAATAAACAATGATGCATGCTTTTTGAGAAAATTCACATAACCCTCCCTTTCTTGAGTATAATCAGAAATAAACATGATGCATGCTTCTTGAGAACGTTCACATAACCCTCCCTTTCTTCATCCTTTATATTCTTGGATATCATCTTCTCTAGGCTAGCATCCCACACATATTCTCCTTGGATTCTTGGGTTGTCTTCTAATGAGGTGGATTCCTTTAAGGTGATGCCCATAACTTTGAGAGTGCTATCACTCTCTCCACTTGAACTCTCTTCCTCTTCTACCGATGAGGAACATCTACTTGAGCTCCACTCATCGGCATACATTTCTAGCTCAAGGTTCTCTTGACGCCCACTCTTCAAGTTGTAAACCACCTTTTGATTGCGGCCATCCACCTTACGCGGCCTCAACTCTAGATCCCCTGTTGCCCAATCTTTCATAGCTCCGATGCCCATAAGCCAAGGTCTCCCTAGGATGAGGGGATATCCTTCTCCCTTTACAGGCATCACATAAACATCCACTGCTGTGGTGATTCCAAAAATAAAAACTCTCAAAGCTTTCACTACACCCACACATGTGACCGCATCATTGTTGGCCATCTTTGCCCTAAAGGTTGAGGATTCCATTACTTCTAAGCCTAATTGATGCATAAGTTTTTCTGTCATGACACAAACCCCTGCTCCACTATCGATGTATGTTTTTCAAATCCGTTGACCACCAAAAGCCGTTGCCATAACTCTTCAGCTGAGTTAGTTTGTTGAAATCTCTGCAAGAAAGCTGCTTTCAATCCCTTCCATTCAGCTCTTTGGGCCGGATTTAGAGTTTGGAACCACATTCTAGCTTCTTCCTTGAGCACCAAAGGAAAAGCCCTCAACTTTAATGGTTCATCGTCCCTCCCAGAGACAAGGAAGGCCATCTCAAGGTTGTCCAAAAAATCCAATGCTTTTTCTCCATGCGCCCAAAGAAGCTTGGAAATGCCATGTTACCTTAGTAGAGTAGAAAGATGAACATGTCTAGACTTAAGTCATATTTTATGAGGGAAAGGATGAATGGGTTCATAGATGCATTGATTTCAGCAAGATGTCTAGGCCCTAGTATGCTTCTAATAATGCCTTGGAATCTAAGCTTTGTGTTGGTTGCAATATGCACAATTTGTATAGCAAGAGGTTGGATTAGTCCATACAACTCACGGTGATTCATGAGAAACTATGAGCTAGCAATAGTTGAAGGTAGTCTCCATACTTTGCACCTCCACAAAACTCCACACTGTTCATGCATAGTTGTCCTCCTTTGATGTGGATTAGGCTAGAGAGAGAGGGATTTGATGATTTGGAGATGAGGACCTCTTGAAAGAGCCTTCACTTTATTTGCAAAACACTCACCACAATTATGAGAACCTAGCAATTGATAGCAACATGATTTTTTCCGTTGTGAGAGAATGGAATTTCTAAGGTGAACACTTTTACCCGGATACGTGCCGTCATTCGGTATGCATACTTCCTTTCTTGGGCTTTCTTGGGAGACCATTGTGGGAGTCGTGGACTTTGACCAGCTTCAAAAAGAGTTGGTGAAGGCGTTGGAGAAGAGCCACTTAGAGCACTGGTTGTAGAGGATGCATCATCATGTGTTGTATCATCCCGCATAATGAGGTAGAGAATTGTGGATGAGAATGTCCTCAGTGGGTGCACCAATTTATGACAAAGGAAATTCGGTATGGCAGCCTCTATACTATGCCAAACTTCCTTTAGCCACAAAGTTAATAAGGTAAGGGCACCACCTAGCCATGGAAGAGTGAACTAGGATGCTATTGAAGAGCGAGAGGAGCTTGTGAGGGAGAAGAGAGGAAAACTAAAAGAGAGAGAGAGAGAGAGAGAGAGAGAGAGAGAACTACAAAAAATAGATGAATCAATAAAACTTAAGAGGGCACAAGAGATGGAGAACCCTCAAGATATAACCAATATACACAATATGGACACCAATAGCATGGGCTTATTACATTGTAGAGCATGCATAAGCTATAGTAAGGGAATGAACTGCCTAAGCTCATGAGAGAGAATGGGGAAGGCTCAATAGGGCTAAAGAAGGCCTCTTGGCTCTCTCTTGAAAATTACAAAGGAGAAGGCCGCTTTATATAGACCTTGAGGGTGTTTAGGGAGGAGGTTAAGATAGAATAGGAATTAACACCACCGAAGTTGCATTAAGGCGGTTCCACCAATGTGGAAGCTCCATCTAGATGTTTTGTTGACCAATTTTGTACTTAATCAAGTTCCATCATAGGTGAGTTGTCTCCATTCTCTCCCCCATATCTTGAGTCCAAGAGCTCTCCTATAAAAAAATATAGAGAATCTTCATAAAATAAGATCATATCTAGCAATAATGGAGAGAGAGTAGTGAGAATTCATACATTACTACTACAATTAAGGATTATTTGAGGGTGATTTAGGAGGGGAATTCTAATGGTTTATTAGCTTGAGAGAGAGGAGAAGAGAGGGGAAAGGGTTGGGAGTCTAATGAATGATGTTTTATGGAAGTATTAAGTGTGGGGAAGAAAGTGTGGTTGTGTATAAAATTGGGAGATGGTCTCCACCGCAATTGAAAAAAGTTTACGTCCACCATTTAGGCTATATCTCCCGACTCATAGCTCCAAAAAATTATTAAAAAATACCAGCCAAAACTTCAGCTCACGCACTACAACTTTCATGTGAAAAAGTGTTTTTGGATCGGAGTGGAAGTATTTTAAAAAAATCTTACAAAATAATGTGCCTGATTTTTCTTCCACTAATGCTTCCAAGAAGGGTCCCATTTGTTTGAATTATCATAAGGCTCCAAAGCCATGACATTATGAGCCTCACATGCCCTTTGGATGGCTTCAAATCCATTTCATATCTTTTCTTTTCACATTACATGTTTTCCCTTCACCTTCCTCCATTGATCTTTACTCTTCACCCCCCCCTTGGTAAACTGGTCCATGAAATATTTCCATCCAATGATTTCTTGGATTTCCCAAGAGGTTGTTCCCACCCTCTTCTTTATTTCAAACCTCCAAATGTACAAAAAATCAACAAAGTGTTAGGCAAATATTTTTTTGTGATTTTCTCGGATCATGTATGTAAGTTCAGTCCTTTGTCAACTCCCAATTCTATTTGATCTAATTGATGCTTTCTTACAAACTCCATCGTAGGGAACATGACATTCATAGGTAATAAAGCATCTTGACCAT